>NC_091977.1:156108337-156421294 GCF_044704955.1 Pristiophorus japonicus | reverse complement strand
TCCTTCTCAACTCGGTTTTAAATTGGCTCCTCCGTATTTTGAGGCTGTGCCCCCTAGTTCTAGTCTCCCCTACCAATGGAAACAACCTCTCTGCCTCTATCTTGTCTATCCCTTTCATGATTTTAAATGTTTCTATAAGATCACCCCTCATCCTTCTGAACTCCAAGGAGCAAAGACCCAGTCTACTCAATCTATCATCAACAGAAAGATATCAAAAGCAATCTGACGATTAACCACCAAATGATCATATGTTGATATAAATACTGAATTGTGGCTGATGAGCTTTGACAACAGAATATGTTAAACCAATCAGAAGTTGAAGTATGTGATAAATGAAGTAATATATTGAATTAATTAGTATAAAGGGGTGAAATTCTGTTGTGCCCCATGTAATGTCCGGGAGGCGGGACATTTTGCGTCAGGTGCAGAAATCGCGCCCTGGTAGCTAAATTCGGGTTAGCGCCCCCGAAAGTGGAGTGCAAAATAATGTGCTCCACGTCCTTTCTGGGACAGAATACAGAGAGTCGGGATAAATGGGTAATTTTCTGGTTGGCAAACAGTAACAAGTAGGGTGCCGCGGGGATCGGTGCTGGGGCCTCAACTATTTACAATCTATATTAATGACTTGGATGAAGGGACCAAGTGTTATATAACCAAGTTTGCTGATGATACAAAGATGGGTGGGAAAGTAAATTGTGAGGAACCGCCCATTTAAAACTGAGATGAGGAGGAATTTCTTCTCTCAGAGGGTTGTAAATCTGTGGAATTCTCTGCCCCAGAGAGCTGTGGAGTCTGGGTCATTGAATATATTTAAGGCAGAGATAGACAGATTTTTGAGCGATAAGGGAATAAAGGGTTTATGGGGAGCGGGCAGGAAAGTGGAGCTGAGTCCATGATCAGATGAGCCATGATCTTATTGAATGGCGGAGCAGGCTCGATGGGCCAAATGGCCTACTCCTACTCTTATTTCTTATGTTTGTTATGTAGTGGGGCGGACGGGTTGGGAGCAGGTCTCAACGCTACACACTGGGCCACGTAGTGCTGCCACATAGAAGGGGCCCTTCCCTTCGATAAAGGGAAGGGCCCAAGCTGCAAGCTCTGCAGTGATGAAACAGGTCTCCATGGACCACCAGGGAGCGGGGGTGCCGTGCCAACAGCCTGGCACCCAAGCAGAGTGCGGGCTGACTGATCATGGCAAGCACCCCGCGATCAAAGCACCAACGGGGTGCTGGAAGAAAAGGCAAAATGTTTTCTTCAATGTCCACCATCTCCCCTTTAACTATCGCCCCACAAGCAGCCTGCCCCCCGGTTCACATCACATAGCGCAGCTTCAGGGGGCGATACCCAATTTATGGTCTGGGTCGATTACAGGGCGCAGTGCATGATGATGACATCATCACCGCCGGCACGGTGGAGCTACCGCTATGGGTTACCGTTACCGCTAAACTCCCGCCGAATTTAGCGGGAGTCGTTAGCAGCACCGCACCCTGGCAAAAAGTCGTTTGCGCCCCGTTAGAGACCCCCGGGAGGCGCAATGACCCGAATTTCTCGGCCAAAGTGTCCTATAACTTTCATGGAGAACGTGATTTCAGAATCAACAGGGAGTACCATAGGAAAAGATGTTATGACAGTACACAATACCACACATAATGTAGTCAGTTACAACAGAATACTTATCTCAGAAAAACAATCTGACATTTCATTCATAATTTTTTTTAAATACCAATGGAATGGTAACTATACGGAAAGGGAAATCTAGGTTAACTGCCTACCCCTAATGCATCCCACATTGTTTTTATCTTTAGATTAATTTTTAAAATGTTCCCATTTTCAGAGCTCTTCTTACATGTTATCTGCTTATTCAGTCAAAAGGCAACATAGGCACCGTGGAGGGATTTAAACTGAGGAAATTCCTTTGAGTGTACCCACTTCCTGCAACAAATTACACTCTGACCAGTTCATTCCTGTTTGCTGCTATATTTCAGCAAATTGGGATGGTCTTTGAGAATTATTTGCTGCTTTCACCTGGGCCAACTGCTACATACATTCTTTTGATCCTTGTCTATGAGCATTCTTGGAAGATTTCATATCTCACTCTTCCTCTTATGTTAGATATGGTATTGCATTTTGGTTCCATACCTGTCTACCATCCTGCTATCGTTTGTAAAAATTCTGCCTATACAAACCTAGCACTATAATCTAAGAGCATGGGAACAGAAGTAGGCCTACTTCAGTCCATTGAGTCTGTTCTCCCATTCAATTGGATCATGGCTCATCTGTACATCAACTTCATTTACCCTCCTTTGCTCCATAATACTTGATAAACATTTCTAACAAAAATCGATCAATCTCAGTCCAGAAAATTTAATTTGAACCAGCATCCATAGCTGTTTGAAGGCGAGAGTTCCAGATTTCTGCTGCCCTTTGTGTGAAAAATGCTTCCTGATTTCTCTCCTAATAGGCCTAGCTCTAATTTTAAGATTGTGTCCCCTCATTCTTGATTTCCAATCAGAGAAAATTGTTCCTCTGTATCTATCCTATTGAATCCCTTTAACATTTCAAACACCTCGATCAGATCACCCCTCAATCTTCTATGGCATGTCAATGTGCCATGAATTTCCTTTATCTGATACAGTCTCTCCAACCTTGTAAAAAGGGAACTGGGGGACAGCTGCCCTGGCTCACTGTATGCCCTGGGAAACTTTGGGACATTAGATTCGGCCACACGGAGGTCTCCGAGCACAGCCCAGGAACACGGTACCCACTCCCTTCATGGTCCTGTTATTGCCGAGCTCATCAGCTCAACAGCGGTCCTGATTTCCCGCCCCACCTCGGGGACCTCCATCAATCCACCTCCCTCCCCTCAGGCGCCAAATAGCACGGCCTGTGGATGGGGCCTTTCCTGGGGATTGTTCGTGAGAGGGTTGGCGTCAAGCATTAGTTCCTAAACATGATCTTTTTAAATATTTTCCCTGAATGTCGATGTTATAACCATGCATCCATTGGATACAAACCATATTAGCATATAACATTAACGTTAACGATGAATAGCATGTGGGGTGACTAATTGTGGCTTACAATATCTGTTGTGTTTCTGTAATAGTACCGAGGCAATTAGCTTATGCCATGCTCTTGTCATGTTGGCAGAATCAGGCAGAGCGGAGGCGGACCGGAGGAGGGCCTGCTGACCTTCACACTTTGACCGATCTCGAGGAGCGTGCCGCAGCCTTAGTAGACACGCATAATCGTTCTGCCACCCGTGGTGGTGCAGATCCTGTTGTTGCGCCACGTGAGTAATGTGTCAACCAGTGGTAATTTAAAGTAATTTAATGCCATTTGATTATAATATATGAATGATGTAATGTTATACATGCAGCTTCTGTACTCTTCTGTACTCTCATGTTAATTATATATAACGTCTCTCATTCACATTTATTGCAGTAGTGTTGCTCCTTGTACAAAAGCCTGCACAGCGCAAGCATTGTCATGTTGCTCCTTTTCTTCTACTAACCTCAATTATGTTTTCCAGCTCCCCAGGTGCAACGGGAGGCCCCTGGAGCATCACCCCAATCACTGCAGGTTGTGCTGACCACGGGGGAAGAACAAGATACAAAGAGGAGGATGATGAGCCTGAAAGGTCAGCTGTAGTACCTGCGGCCACGTCACCCTCAACGGATGAAGTAGCGGGGCCAAGCAGCTTGCAGGAGGGCACTCCGAGTTGTCCAGTGCCCAAGCTGACCCCGCGGAGGTTGAGTCGGTGAGGTAGGCATGCACAGCGACAGGCAGATGTGAATGAGGACATGGTGTCTCTGTCGAGGGCGAGCGTCGGCATTGGTCGAGAGCTCCTCCAAGCAATTGGTGGGTTGACCGGCAACACTGCCGCACTATCTGCTAGAATCTCAGAGGACATGGGACAGATGGTTGCGGCAATACGGCAAACGGCCGACTCCATCAATGCCATGCGGCAGGCAATAGTTTTGGGATACGGCACTACACCCCATCAACTTCGACAGATGCCAGTCAGGAGGAAGCAGTTGCTTCTGACTCGGAAGAAGTTTCTTCGGAAATGTCTTCTCGGCCCCCTGAAATCAATCTGCCAAAGTCACCACCCCCCCCCCCCCCCACCCCACAGCAGCAGCCCTCGAGGTGCTCTACTGTAAGATGATTTGGTCCCGTTACTAGGGGCGTAAGTGGGAAAGGGGGGTTCAGATGAGGGGGGTAAAGGTAGAGGAGGGAAGCGTGGCCGCAGGTGGGGAGGGGGGGGTGCCTAATCTATTTTTGTTATTAAAAATGTGTTGAATGTTGGGGGTTGTGGGAGGGTGTTATCGCTAATTAAATATTATTGTTGTTGGAAAGATGTTGTTGACTGTGGAGGAGATGGGTGTTATATTGTTTGTTATAGTTTGTTGACATTTTTTTTTACGTCACTTGTTTAATTATTAACATTTTTTTAATGAACTTTACAATTGTTGTGAAGTGTCTTCTAATAACATAAGATTAAACATCGATACAAGGGTTGCAAACAATGACAAGGCCAAACCAGGCAAGGGTGAAACTATAACTGTCACCAACATAAAGTGTTCATTTATGAGCTGCTGACGCAACAGTTTTGCAGCTGCGTAACTACCACGGGGCTTTTGCAGTGGTGTGAGGGGGGGCATGAATTAATCGCCAGGTCCTCCCCGAGGTCTTCGTCCTCCTCCTCCTTGTTCTCCTCTTTTGCCCCCCCTCTGTCCTGAGGTGGACCGGTAGTCTCATCTGGCAATTGTTGTCCACTCCTAATAGCTAGATTCTGCAAAATGCAGCACACCACAATGAACTCAGCGACCTGGTCGGGGTGGTATTGTAGGTTGCCTCCTGAGTGGTCCAGGCTTCAGAACTCCAATTGTCTTTTCAACGCTATTGTGTATGGCTATATGGCTTGCAGTGTAGCGCTTTTCGGCTTCTGTCTGGGGCTTACGCAGGGGGGTCATGAGCCAGCTGGCAAGGCCATATCCTTTATCCCCCAGCATCCAACCGTAACCTTGTGGCCGACACTTAAACAAGTTAGAGACAGTGCTCTCAGGCAAGATGTGCGCATCATGGATGCTCCCTGGAAAATTTGCATTTACTGCCATGATTATTTGCTTGTGGTCGACAATGAGCTGCACATTCAGCGAGTGAAGTCCCTTTCAGTTACGGTAAACCTCTGTATCCTGTAAAGGTGCTCGCTGAGCGATGTGCGTACAGTCTATTGCTTCCTGCACCTTGGGGAAGTTTGCTATTCTCAAGAAACCCAAAGCCGTCTCAGTCTGTGCCTCCCTGGTCATAGTGAAGTTTATAAAGTCCATCCTGCATGCGTAAAGGGCTTCAGTCACCTGTCGAATGCAGCAATGTGTGGCCTGCTAAGAGATATCGCAAATGTCGTCAGCTGAGGCCTGAAAGGAGCCCGTGCATAGAAGGAAAGTACCGCAGTAACCTTAACCTCAAAGGGCAGTGTGGTCCTGATGGTGCTGGTTGGCTGCAGATCTCCCTTCATTAGCTGGCATATCTCACCGGTGACCTCCTTTCGGAATCGCAGCCTTCTAATGCACATGTTATCGGACAAGTGCAGGTATGATCGCTTATCCCTGTAAAGGCGTTAAGTGTAAGGTCTCCTTCTCCTCAGCAGTCTGCCACCTCTTTGATTGAGCACATAATGCTCTTCAATGAACCTTCTCCCATCTCTATTCTGCAGCATGTGAGTACTCATCAATACAGGCTGAGAAATTACAAGCCCCATCACTATAAATGCCCTAATCTGTCTTCTTAAATTGTCCTCAACAAATGCAATCTAAACTGGAAATTAACCACAATGTGATTAGATGATTGGCAAGATTCACAAACGCTCTTAAAATTACTCAAGAATTGCTTCAATGCTCCCATCCACTTCAAACTGCCTTTTATTAAACTTCCTCCGATTTACAAAATGGCGTCCATACTGCCGGGTTAAGGTCAGGTGAGTGCAGCTTTTTTTGAGCGTCTTTTCGGGCGGGCGATCATTTGGGCGCAATATGAGCGAAATGCCGAAAGTAGCGCTGAGCGATAATCTGGCTGATATTTGGGCCTTAGTTTCCATTATATATCGTATTCTGGGCCTTGCACGAGTGATGACATCATATTTTTTTTTTTAAATAGGCCTGGCGATTCAGCTCATTCCTGTATGCCGAAAGTTGCGCCAGCGATAAACGGGCGATAATCGGGCGCTAGTTTCCATTTATCATCAAATATGGGCGATAACCTGAATCTCAGCGCTTATAGGGGTGCTAAATGGGCGCTAAATGGGTGATTATGGGCCGAAAGTCTAGCCCTATGTGTGTGGTAGATTTTATCTTCACAGCCAGGTGGAAAGTTGTTGCTTGTGGATCAGCTGCCAGTTACACACCCTGCCCAGGAAAATCAGACGTGGTGGACAACAGGCGGCCAATCCATCGCTGCCAGGTTTACGTCCAGCAATGAAATTTGAAATCTACCCCACAGTCTCCTATTCTATCTCATTCTTTTCCTAGGCCCCCAAAACTGTGGAATTGTTTATCTCTCGTATTATTTTCCTACAAGCTTTTGGCTTTGGGAACCCAGATTTGGCATTACCTAATTACAACTGGGCTCAATTTTCCCCAATTATCTGCGCTGTTTTTTTGCTGTGCACCCGTTTTTTTTTTGGAGTAAATTAAAATCTCCAAGTTTCCCCAAAGTTTCTGCGCCAACGTAATTCACTTAGGTACGATTTTTTTCGACTCCGATTTTTTTTTACCTCACTGGTGGCATAACCTACCACCCGCGCCAATTCTGGTCCAAAATTTAAGCAAGTTTGGCCAACTAGAATGTTTTTTAAGATGGCGTATGTGTCCGCTCTGAAAAACCTTCTGGGCAGTTAACAAAATCAGCACAGGTAAGAGAATCAGTGCAGAAGATCCAGTTCCACGGCCGGGACAGCGGCGGCGGGGGAGGGGGAGGGGTGGGCGAGGGGCGGGGGGGCATTCAGCCTGGGCTAGCAGCGACACGGGCTCCGGGGGGAGGGAGGCCTTTCGGCCTGGGCTTGGATTGGCACCAGCTCCGGGGGGAGGGGAGGCTTTTTGGCCTGGGCTAGGATTGGCACCGGGCACCGGCAGGGGAGGGGCGGGGAGGCCTTTCGACCCGGGTTAGGAGCGGCACCGGGCACCGGCAGGGGTTGGGAGGGGGGCCTTTCCAATACATACAGTTTACAGGATAGACTTTTGACACAAAGACTTTTTAATATTTTCATGTTGGTAAGCTGCTGACTTAAATAGCTGCAATGTGCAAGGTGTTTGTGCAGTTTGCTGTGAGCTGGCCTGAATGTCTTGTACGTTTCACTTTCCAGCCTCAGCCCCCAATGTGTCCCTTGTTACCCTGGCAACCCAATCTTTTTGGCGCACATCTTAGGCTCCACCCACAGAGCTTAAGGACAATGTGTGCTGAGCCACATTCATAAGTTAAAACGGGGAAACTTTCAACTTTTTTTTGGTGTAGTCGGGACCAAAAAAAAATGGCATAACTCTTCAAATACATCAAAGAATGGCACTGGGGAAAATTGAGCCCATTGAATTTATCTTCTAAATTATTCCTTTCAAATTTGGTGACCTAAACGGCTAATCGAATGTTGTCCTTTATCTCAAGGGGCGGGGGTGATGGTTGGAATGCAAAAGTAAGGAACTGATGCTTCAGTTGTACAGAACCTTAGTCAGACCTCAACTAGAATAGTGTGTTCAGTTTTGGGCACCCAACCTCAGGAAGGATATAGGGCTAGACTTTCCTTAAAGCCCCTCGCTGGCCAATTGCTTGCCAGAAGCATCACTAAGGTTCTGCAACAAACATAGCAAAAATTTCCATAATAAATGTAAGAAATGCCACCCAGCGAGAAAATGGATCTTGCACCAAGATTCTCGCTGGTTTCTCGGCGGTTAAAGCTGAAATTAAGGAAAACAGGCGGTTCTTACTGGAAGGGACAGTAAGTATTTAAAATTTAGTTCGGGGGTGCGGTTGCGCCGAGGGAGATGGAATAGTCAAAAAAAAATTTTTCACTGCAAAAAAAGTTATAAAACATTCTCAAGACAGTTTTTAAGGTAATCATCATTTTAGAATTTTAAAAATAATAATAAAAGACTTTTAACTTACCTTTCTTTGCAGGGTAGTCACCCACCACCCTGTTTCAGGCAGCTTCTCGTAGGCAGTTTCCTTGGCGGTGTGTATGGACACCCATTGAGGCCAAACTTAGATCCTGGTGCTTTTCTCGGCGGTGCACGCAGATACACGTGGACGGTTTGATCCCCGGCGGTCTTTTCGAAATGTGGCCGGAAGTGTTTAAAAAATAAGGGGGAAATTTTCACTGGGCAGTTTCTCATCAAAAAACAGCTATACCACCAAGAAAACCACTGAAAATGAAGGCGAAAGTCTACCCCTAATTGTCCTTCGAGGGGGTACGGTGAAAATTCACCAAAATTATACCAGGGTTTAAAATGTTACATTATGAGAACAGGGTGTATGAACTTGGCTTGTATTTGTTTGAGTTTAGAAGGGATGATCTAATCGAGGTCTTTAAAAGGATAAAGGGATTCAATAATAATAAAACCAGAGAATTCTGGAAATCTCAGCGGGTCAGGCAGCGTCTGTGGAGAGAACAATAGAGTTAACGTTTCGAGTCGATGACCCATCATCAGAACTACCGAATGTTCGAAAAGAGCACATTTTTAAGCACTGAAAGGGGGGAGGGGAAGAAAGAACAAAAGGGAAGGTCTATGACAGGGTGGAAGGCAGGAGAGATTCGAGAGACAAAAGGGATGATCGGCCGAATTGAAATGGTAATGATAGAGGTTAGAAAAAGGTTAATCTGGATAGAGTGTGAGTGGTGTAGTAAAGCCCAGCAGGAGATCGAGAGCCAGCGGCAGTTGGTGAGAGGGGAGCGACCTATCAAAAGCCCAGCGGGAGATCGAGAGCCAGCAGCAGTTGGTGAGAGGGGAGCGACCTATCAAAAGCCCAGCGGGAGATCGAGAGCCAGCAGCAGTTGGTGAGAGGGGAGCGACCTATCAAAAGCCCAGCGGGAGATCGAGAGCCAGCAGCAGTTGGTGAGAGGGGAGCGACCTATCAAAAGCCCAGCGGGAGATCGAGAGCCAGCAGCAGTTGGTGAGAGGGGAGCGACCTATCAAAAGCCCAGCGGGAGATCGAGAGCCAGCAGCAGTTGGTGAGAGGGGAGCGACCTGTCAAAAGCGTACCGGTGCAGCTACAGCGGGAGAGAAAGCAAAATAGAAGTAGAAAGTAATCAAAAAGTGAAGTCACAGCCAATGGGGTAAGTGATTGGCTGGTGATTGGTGAGCAGCTTTTCTTTTATATCAGTAAGTGAACTGTAACATTGTTATTACCAATTTAAGGGTATCTAAGGTTAAGACATGGCAGGAGAGCTCGGTCACGTGATATGCTGCTCCTGTACCATGTGGGAACTCGGGGACACTTCCGGTGTCCCTGGGCGCTACGTGTGTGGGAAGTGTATCCGCCTCGAGCTCTTGACGGTCCGCGTTGAGGAATTGGAGCTGAGGGTGGATTCACTCTGGAGCATCCACGATGCTGAGAATGACCTGAGTATCACGTGTAGTGAGTTGGTCTTACCGCAGGAGAAGGGTCCACAGCCAGATAGGGAATGGAAGACCAGCAGGAAGAGCAGTGCAAGAAAGATAGTGCAGGGGTCCCCTGTGGTCATCCCCCTGCAAAACAGATACACTGCTTTGAGTACTGTTGGGGAGGATGACTCATCAGGGGAGGGCAGCAGCAGCCAAGTTCATGGCACCGGAGGTGGCTCTGCTGCAAAGGAGGGCAGGAAAAAGATTGGGAGCGCGATAGTGATAGGGGATTCAATGGTGAGGGGAATAGATAGGCGTTTCTGCGGACGCAACCGAGACTCCAGGATGGTATGTTGCCTCCCTGGTGCAAGGGTCAAGGATGTCTCGGAGCGGGTGCAGGACATTCTGAAATGGGAGGGAGAACAGCCAGTTGTCGTGGTGCACATTGGTACCAACGAAGTAGGTAAAAAAAGGGATGAGGTCCTACGAAAAGAATTTAAGGAGCCAGGAGCTAAATTAAAAAGTAGGACCTCAAAAGTAGTAATCTCGGGATTGCTACCAGTGCCAAGTGCTAGTCAGAGTAGGAATCGCAGGATAGCGCAGATGAATACGTGGCTTGAGCAGTGGTGCAGCAGGGAGGGATTCAAATTCCTGGGGCATTGGAACCGGTTCTGGGGGAGGTGGGACCAGTACAAACCGGACGGTCTGCACCTGGGCAGGACCGGAACCAATGTCCTCGGGGGAGTGTTTGCTAGTGCTGTTGGGGAGGAGTTAAACTAATATTGCAGGGGGATGGGAACCTATGCAGGGAGACAGAGGGAGACAAAAATGAAGCAAAAGCAAAAGACAGAAAGGAGATGAGTAAAAGTGGAGGGCAGAGAAACCCAAGGCAAAGAATAAAAAGGGCCACTGTACAGCAAAATTCTAAAAGGACAAAGGGTGTTAAAAAAGCAAGCCTGAAGGCTTTGTGTCTTAATGCAAGGAGTATCCGCAATAAGGTGGATGAATTAACTGTGCAAATAGATGTTAACAAATATGATGTGATTGGGATTACGGAGACGTGGCTCCAGGATGTTCAGAGCTGGGAACTCAACATCCAGGGGTATTCAACATTCAGGAAGGATAGAATAAAAGGAAAAGGAAGTGGGGTAGCATTGCTGGTTAAAGAGGAGATTAATGCAATAGTTAGGAAAGACATTAGCTTGGATGATGTGGAATCTATATGGGTAGAGCTGCAGAACACGAAAGGGCAAAAAACGTTAGTGGGAGTTGTGTACAGACCTCCAAACAGTAGTAGTGATGTTGGGGAGGGCATCAAACAGGAAATTAGGAGGGCATGCAATAAAGGTGCAGCAGTTATAATGGGTGACTTTAATATGCACATAGATTGGGCTAGCCAAACTGGAAGCAATACGGTGGAGGAGGATTTCCTGGAGTGCATAAGGGATGGTTTTCTAGACCAATATGTCGAGGAACCAACTAGGGGGGAGGCCATCTTAGGCTGGGTGTTGTGTAATGAGAGAGGATTAATTAGCAATCTCATTGTGCGAGGCCCCTTGGGGAAGAGTGACCATAATATGGTGGAATTCTGCATTAGGATGGAGAATGAAACAGTTAATTCAGAGACCATGGTCCAGAACTTAAAGAAGGGTAACTTTGAAGGTATGAGGCATGAATTGGCTAAGATAGATTGGCTAATGATACTTAAGGGGTTGACTGTGGATGGGCAATGGCAGACATTTAGAGACCGCATGGATGAATTACAACAATTGTACATTCCTGTCTGGCGTAAAAATAAAAAAGGGAAGGTGGCTCAACCGTGGCTATCTCGGGAAATCAGGGATAGCATTAAAGCCAAGGAAATGGCATACAAATTGGCCAGAAATAGCAGCGAACCTGGGGACTGGGAGAAATTTAGAACTCAGCAGAGGAGGACAAAGGGTTTGATTAGGGCAGGGAAAATGGAGTACGAGAAGAAGCTTGCAGGGAACATTAAGGCGGATTGCAAAAGTTTCTATTGGTATGTAAAGAGAAAAAGGTTAGTAAAGACAAACGTAGGTCCCCTGCAGTCAGAATCAGGAGAAGTCATAACGGGGAACAAAGAAATGGCAGACCAATTGAACAAGTACTTTGGTTCAGTATTCACTAAGGAGGACACAAACAACCTTCCGGATATAAAAGGGGTCAGAGGGTCTAGTAAGGAGGAGGAACTGAGGGAAATCTTTATTAGTCGGGAAATTGTGTTGGGAAAATTGATGGGATTGAAGGCCGATAAATCCCCAGGGCCTGATGGACTGCATCCCAGAGTACTTAAGGAGGTGGCCTTGGAAATAGCGGATGCATTGACAGTCATTTTCCAACATTCCATTGACTCTGGATCAGTTCCTATCGAGTGGAGGGTAGCCAATGTAACCCCACTTTTTAAAAAAGGAGGGAGAGAGAAAGCAGGGAATTATAGACCGGTCAGCCTGACCTCAGTAGTGGGTAAAATGATGGAATCAATTATTAAGGATGTCATAGCAGCGCATTTGGAAAATGGTGACATGATAGGTCCAAGTCAGCATGGATTTGTGAAAGGGAGATCATGCTTGACAAATCTTCTGGAATTTTTTGAGGATGTTTCCAATAAAGTGGACAAAGGAGTACCAGTTGATGTGGTATATTTGGACTTTCAGAAGGCTTTCGACAAGGTCCCACACAGGAGATTAATGTGCAAAGTTAAAGCACATGGGATTGGGGGTAGTGTGCTGACATGGATTGAGAACTGGTTGTCAGACAGGAAGCAAAGAGTAGGAGTAAATGGGTACTTTTCGGAATGGCAGGCAGTGACTAGTGAGGTACCACAGGGTTCTGTGCTGGGGCCCCAGCTGTTTACATTGTACATTAATGATTTAGACGAGGGGATTAAATGTAGTATCTCCAAATTTGCAGATGACACTAAGTTGGGTGGCAGTGTGAGCTGCGAGGAGGATGCTATGAGGCTGCAGAGTGACTTGGATAGGTTAGGTGAGTGGGCAAATGCGTGGCAGATGAAGTATAATGTGGATAAATGTGAGGTTATCCACTTTGGTGGTAAAAACAGAGAGACAGACTATTATCTGAATGGTGACAGATTAGGAAAAGGGAAGGTGCAACGAGACCTGGGTGTCATGGTACATCAGTCATTGAAGATTGGCATGCAGGTACAGCAGGCGGTTAAGAAAGCAAATGGCATGTTGGCCTTCATAGCGAGGGGATTTGAGTACAGGGGCAGGGAGGTGTTGCTACAGTTGTACAGGGCCTTGGTGAGGCCACACCTGGAGTATTGTGTACAGTTTTGGTCTCCTAACTTGAGGAAGGACATTCTTGCTATTGAGGGAGTGCAGCGAAGATTCACCAGACTGATTCCCGGGATGGTGGGACTGACCTATCAAGAAAGACTGGATCAACTGGGCTTGTATTCACTGGAGTTCAGAAGAGTGAGAGGGGACCTCATAGAAACGTTTAAAATTCTGACGGGTTTGGACAGGTTGGATGCAGGAAGAATGTTCCCAATGTTGGGGAAGTCCAGAACCAGGGGTCACAGTCTAAGGATAAGGGGTAAGCCATTTAGGACCGAGATAAGGAGAAACTTCTTCACCCAGAGAGTGGTGAACCTGTGGAATTCTCTACCACAGAAAGTAGTTGAGGCCAATTCACTAAATATATTCAAAAGGGAGTTAGATGAAGTCCTTACTACTCGGGGGATCAAGGGGTATGGCGTGAAAGCAGGAAGGGGGTGCTGAAGTTTCATGTTCAGCCATGAACTCATTGAATGGCGGTGCAGGCTAGAAGGGCTGAATGGCCTGCTCCTGCACCTATTTTCTATGTTTCTATGTTTCTATGATCAGCTGCCATTATAGACAAAGAGAAAAAATAAAGAGAAGAAGAAAAAAAAAACATAAGATGGGGGGGAGGGAAAGGGAGCCAAAGGTGGCCAGAGGTATGCTCTGAAATTGTTGAACTCGATGTTGAGTCCAGAAGGCTGTAAAGTGCCTAAATGAAAGATGAGGTGTTGTTCCTTGAGCTTACGTTGAGCTTCATTGGAACAGTGTTGGAGACTGAAGACGGAGAGGTCAGAGTGGCAGTGGAGCGGAGAGTTGAAGTGACAGGCGACCGGAAGCTCAGCGTCACACTTACGGACTGAACTGAGGTGTTCAGCAAAGTGGTCACCCCAATGTAGAGGAGACCACATTATGAGCAGCAAATACAGTATACTAAATTGAAAGAAGTACAAGTAAATCGCTGATTCATCTGGAAGGAGTATTTGGGGCCCTGGATAGTGGGAAGAGAGGAGGTAAAAGTGCAAGTGTTGCAACTCTTGCGCTTGTACGGAAAGGTGCCGTGGGAAGGGGAGAGGGTGCTAGGAGTGACTGCGGAATGGACCAGGGTGTCATAGAAGGAGTGGTCCCTTTGGAATGCTGAGAGGGAAGGGGAGAGGAACATGTGATTGGTGGTGGGATCACGCTGGAGGTGGCAGAAATGGCGGAGGATGATCTGTTGAACATGGAGGTGGGTGGGGTGAAAGGTGAAGACAAGGGAAACCCTGTCATAGTTCTGAGAAGAAGGGGAGGGGGTGAGAGTAGAGGTATGGGAAATAGAACAGACACGGTCAAGGGCCATGTTAACTGCAGCAGAGGGGAATCCACAGTTGAGAAAAAAGGAAGACATGTCAGAGGCACTTGTGTGAAAGGTGGTATCATCAGAGCAGATGCGATGGAGACGGAGAAACTGGGAGAATGGAATGGAGTCCTGACAGGATTCGAGGTGCGAGGAAGTGTAGTCCAGGTAGCTGTGGCAGTCAGTGAGCTTGTAAGGACATAAGAACATTAGGAGTAGGAGCAGGAGTAGGCCATACGGCCCCTTGAGCCTACTCCGCCATTTAATAACGATCATGGCTGATCCGATCATGGACTCAGGTCCACTTCCCTGCCTGCTCCCCATAACCCATTATTCCCTTATCGGTTAAGAAACTGTCTATCTTTGTCTTAAATTTATTCAACGTCCCAGCTTCTACAGCTCTCTGAGGCAGCGAATTCCAAAGATTTACAACCCTCTGAGAGAAGAAATTTCTCCTCATCTCTGTTTTAAATGGGCGGACCCTTATTCTAAGATTATGCCCCCTAGTTCTAGTCTCCCCTATCAGTGGAAACATCCTCTCTGCATTCACCTTGTTAAGCCCCCTCATAATCTTATACGTTTCAATAAGATCACCTCTCATTCGTCTGAATTCTAATGAGTAGAGGCCCAACATACATCCTTTCCTCATAAGTCAATCCCCTCATCTCCAGAATCAACCTAGTGAACCTTCTCTGAACTACCTCCAAAGTAAGTATATCCTTTCGTAAATATGGAAACCAAAACTGCACACAGTATTCCAGGTGTGGCCTCACCAATACCCTGTATAACTGTAGCAAGACTTACCTGATTTATACTCCATCCCCTTTGCAATAAAGGCCAAGATTCCATTGGCCTTCCTGATCACTTGCTGTACCTGCATATTATCATTTTGTGTTTCATGTACCAGGATCCCCAGGTCCCACTGTACTGCAGCACTTTGCAATCTTTCTCCATTTAAATAATAACTTGCTCTTCTATTTTTTTTCTGCCAAAGCGCATGACCTCACACTTTCAAACATTATACTCCATCTGCTAAATTTTTGCATACTCTCTTAGCCTATCTATGGGCCAGACTTTCGGCTTCATTGTCAGCAATTTTCCCGGTGTTACAGCTGGTTTTTCGCCCGGCGAGAGTTTCCAGGTAAGTTTTTGAGCGTTATCGCCCACATCTGAAGTCGCCCACTGGGACCAGACTACCCGCGTACAACACTGAGAACAACCGCCAGAGCATAAGTTTGGGCTCAACTGCCGACGTCCAGATCGCTGAGAGACCTGCCCTGTAAAAGCTGCTTTTACAGGGCGGTAAGGGGGGGACCCTGCAAAGAAAGGTAATTTAAAGATTATTTAATTTTTTTTTAAATTTTACCATGGCGATTAGGGTTAAGATTGTTTTGGAAATGCTTTGTATGTGTGTTTTAATAATGTTTTTCTTTACGTTTTCCCCCCTCCGTAGGCCCAACTACAGCCTTGGCCTAAATGTTTGTACTTACTGCCCATTCAGGTTTAGACCGTCCATTTGGCTAACTTTGCACTTACTCACCGAGAAAACCGGCGAGAATGAGTGTGCAACGCCCATTTTTTCGCCGGGCGATCAGTTCTAATTACCTTTACCCCCAAAATGGAAATTCTCGCCCGCTTTTTTTGCCGAGCGTTAGCAATCCTTCTCAGCGGGCAATCGGGCATTGAGGGCCTTTATGGAAAGTCTGCCCCTCTATCCTTTTGCAGGTTTTTTGTGTCCTCCTCACACATTGCTTTTCCTCCCACCTTTGTACCGTCAGCAAACTTGGCTACGTTGCATTCGGTCCCTTCATCCAAGCTGTTAATATAGATTGTAAATAGTTGGGGTCTCAGCAATGATCCCTGCGGCACCTCACTAGTTACTGATTGCCAACCCAAGAATGAACCATTTATCCCAACTCTCTGTTTTCTGTTACTTAGCCAATCCTCTATCCATGCTAATATATTGTCCCCAACCCCGTGACCTTTTATCTTGTGCAGTAACCTTTTATGTGATACCTTGTCAAATGCCTTCTGGAAGTTCAACTACACCACATCCACTGGTTCCCCTTCATCTACCCGGTTTGTTACATTCTCAAAGAATTCCAGCAAATTTGTCAAACATGACTTCCCCTTCATAAATCCATGCTGACTCTGCCTGACCGAATTATGCTTTTCCAAATGTCCTGCTACTGCTTCTTTAATAATGGACTCCAACATTTTCCCAACGACAGATGTTAGGTTAACTGGTCTATAGTTTCCTGCTTTTTGTTTGCCTCTGTTTTTAAATAGGGGTGTTACATTCGCAGTTTACCAATCTGCTGGGACTGTATAGTGGATACTGGTCAAAAGTCTATCCTCAGAAATGGAGACAGAGAAATCGAGGAAGGGAAGGGAAGAGTCGGAGATGGATCATGTGAAGGTGAGGGAAGGGTGGAAATTGGATGCAAAGTGAATGAAATTTTCAAGTTCAAGACGAGAGCAGGAAACGGCACCGATACGGTCATCAATGTACTGGAAAAAGAGGTGAGGGAGGGGACCAGAGTAGGACTGGAACAAAAAATGTTCCACTTATCCCACAAAAAGGCAAGCATAGCTCGGACTCATGTGGGTTCCCATAGCAACACCTTTAATTTGGAGAAAGTGAGTGGAGTTAACGGAGAAATTGGTCAATGTGAGAACAAGTGCAGCCAGGCGGAGGAGGGTGGTGATGAATGGGGACTGGTTGGGCCTCTGCTCGAGGAAGAAGCAGAGTGCCCTCAGGCCATCCTGGTGGGGGATGGAAGTGTAGAGGGATTGGACGTCCATGGTGAAAAAGAGATGGTTAGGGCCAGGAAACTGGAAACTGTTAGAGTGACGGAGGGCATCAGAGGAGCCATGGATGTAGGTGGGAAGAGAGTGGAAAAGGGGAGAAAAAATAAAGTCGTGATAGGAAGAAATGAGTTCTGTGGGTCAAGAACAGGCTGAAATGATGGGTCTACCAAGGCAGCCCTGCTTGTGGATCTTGGGAAGGAGGTAGAAGTGGGCTATGCGGGGTTGGAGAACTATGAAGTTGGTGGCTGTGGAGGGAAGATCTTCAGAGGAGATGAGGTCAGTGACGGTCTGGGAAATGATGGCTTGATGTTCAGTGGTGGGGTTATGGTCCAGAGGGAGGTAGGAGGAGGTGTCAGAGAGTTGGCGATCAGCCTCTGCAAGGTAGAGGTCGGTTCGCCAAACAATAACAGCGCCACGCTTGTCAGCAGGTTTAGTGACATGTTGGAGTTGGATCTGAGCGAGCGGAGTGCTGCAAGTTCAGAGGAAGGTAGGTTGGAGTGAGTGAGGGGAGCAGAGAAATTGAGACGGCCGATGTCTCGTCAGCAGTTTGCATTGAAAAGATCTAGAGAGGGGAAGAGGCCAGAGGGAGGGGTCCAGGTAGAGCAAAGATTCTGAAAGTGTAAGAAAGGGTCAGCTGTGGGGGGGGAAGCCTCCTAGCCGAAGAAGTGGGCACGGAGGCGAAGGCGGCGGAAAAAGAGCTCAGCATCGTGCCGAGCTCGAAATTCATTGAGGTGGGACGTAAAGGGATGAAACTCAGACCTTTGCTGAGGACTGATCATTCGGGATCAGAAAGAGGAAAGTCAGAGGGGAAAGTGAAAACATACAGGGGGTGAGATTGGAAGAAGGGGTGTGATCAGAGCGGTGTTGGACAACAACTCTTGGACACCTTATTGGAATTTACGATCCTTAACACCTGAAAGGAAGGAAAAAACTTTTTGGTTAAAGCGCCGGATGAAGCGAAGGATGAAATGGAAGTGCGGACCAGGACAGCTTAGAGATAGAGTGAGTCGCTGCTCCTGAAGAGAGAGGTCGAGAGCGTTGAGTGTGGATCTCAGGATGTGGCGAGAGCAGTGGTGCAAGGAACGCTGAATATCTCGGAGATATCTGTAATCCTGGGTAGATCCAAAACATATAGGGTGGAATTTCAGTTGGAACCCATGTGGATTAAGTCTGAGGCGAAGAGAGTTACTGAGGAAAGAGATGTGGCTGTGAAAGTGAGTCTTGGCAGAAACTTGATCAAACATGAGAAGGGAAACAGAAAGCAAAGAAGATGAACAAGGTAAAAGAGTCAAACGGAAATCCCATCTGAGGGAAAAGCAGAACTTCTTCATGGTGGGCATTCCTTGAAGAGAAGTGGCAGGGAATTAAAGACTAATACAAAAGCAAAATAGTGTGGATGCTGGAATCTGAAATAAAAACAGAGAATGCTGGAAATCTCAGTGAGTCAGGCAACATCTGTGGAGAGAAAAACAGAGTTAATGTTTCAGGCCGATGACCCTTCGTCAGAACTGGTGAGTGTTCAAAAAGAACACATTTTTAAGCACTAAAAGGGGGAGGGGAAGAAGAACAAAGGGGAAGGTCAGTGACAGGGTGGAAGGCAGGAGAGATCTGAGAGACAAAAGGGGTGATCGGCCGAATTGAAATGGTAATGATAGAAGTTAGAAAAAGGTTAACTGGACAGGGTGTGAATGGTGAAGTAATGACCAGCTGCCATTATAGACAGAGAAGAAAGGGTAGATATAGAGAAACTATTTCCTCTCGTGCAGGAATGCAGAACCATGGGGCATAATGATAAATGCCATTTAGGAGTGAAATCAGGAAGCACTTTTTCACACAAAGGATAGCGGAAACCTGGAACTCTCTCCCAAAAAAGACTGCAGATGCTTGGTCAACTGAAATTTTCATGGCTGCAGTCAGTAGATTTTTGTTAGTTAAGGTGGTCATGGGTTATGGAGCAAAAGCAGGTAAATGAAGTTGAGGTACAGATCAGCAATGATCTAATAGAATGGTAGAACAGACTCAAGGGGCTGAATAGCCTATGGGGCTCGAACCTCCACTTTTTTGGGCGATATTTCCAGCATGGGCAGTAAAAAAGGGTTTTCAGATGGTCGGCTTCTCGCCCATTCTCAAAGCACCTAGTCTCCATGTTTGAAAATGGGCATTACCATGAGCGATATCAAATGGGTGGTAGCATTACATTTTTTTGACTTTCTCCCGTAAAGTGTGGCCGTCCTTAGCAACGGCATGGCAACGTTCGATTCCCGTGATTCAGGAGGTCAAGGGTGATCTTGACATGTGCAGAAGAGGAGACGGAGAGAGAGGGAGCTCAGAGGCACTGAAAGCGTGTGTGGCTGTGGTGTGTTCTTGTCTGGCTGTTGTGGGAGGCACGAGGGAGATTCACCAGTAGCAAAAAGCCTACTAAGCAACAAGAACGTAGTTGGTACCGAGTTTTTGTCCAACAAATAAGATATAACATGGAAGGGATGGAGGAGGCCCTGGAGCTGGTAGCCAGGAACACTGGTGGAAGAGGGCTCCCAGTGGTCCCGGAGCACGGCACTGCACCCCAAGGTGCCGCACCCCCATTGCCAATCACACATGAGAGCCAGCAGCAACATCTTTCTTCTGGCTCAGAGCACATTCCCACCAGAGGACCGTCCTCTCCCGTATCTGTCCAAGCCGCGTTTCAGCTGTCAACCCCACCCCCAACCCCCATGCCAATGAAGCATCGCCTGAGGAGCTCCTCGGCCAGGCGGCTTGGAGTCAGGAGGGGAAGGAGAAGGGGTAGAGGTGGGGAGGAGAAGCGGGGGGGGTGGGGGGGGGGGAGTGGGGGGGAAGGGTTGATTTGTACAGAAATACTGATGATTTCAGACGAATGTTCAGTTTAAGTGTTTATTATTGAACAAAACCTTGTAGCACATTGGCTCATTTGCTGCACCGTTACACGCTGGTGATTCCTTAACATCAAAGGGTATAATGACACTTAACTTCAATCAACTTAAACTTTAACTGTCACCAAGGTGATGCCCACCATTGATGTATAACCTGCACACCCAGCAGTGTGTCAGGGTTGTAAATAACACCAACGTTCTTTCAGGCAAAGCGATCATTGATGAGCTCCTGACGTAAGGTTCTTGCAACTATCTTGCCACCACAGGTCCTTTCATGCAGTCTACAGGGGAGCGGGGGCATGGTTTCAGTGTCAGCCTGATTGTCTGGGCCGATGTCAGCTTCTGCCGCCTCGTCCTCTACTTCCTCTCTCTGGTGAGGTGGACTGTCAGACTCTTCTGGCAATTCTTGTCCCCTCCTGATAGCCAAGTTGTGCATCATGGAGCACACCAACACGAATTAAGCTACCTGCTCAGGGTGGTATTGGAACTCGTCTCCTGAGTGGTCCAGGCATCTAAAGCACTGCTTCAACACTCCAATGGTTTTCTCCACGATATTGCGAGTGGCTCTGTGGCTCCCATTGTAACACCTCTTGGCTTCGGTGTGGGTGTCACACAGGGGGGGGGGTCATCAGCCAGGTGGCGAGGCCATATCCTTTGCATCCAGCATTGATCTTGTGGCTGATTGTTAAACAATTCAGATACAGTGCTCTCATGCAGGATGTGAACATCATGGATGCTGCCCGGAAATTGAGCATTCACTGCCAGTATAATTTGTTGGTGGTTGACAACTAGTTGAACATTCAGGGAATGGAATCCCTTGTGGTTCCTGAAAACTTCTGCATCCTGAAAAGGTGTCCACATCGCGATGTGTGTACAATCTATTGCTCCCTGCACCTTGGGGAAGTTTGCAATTCTGGAGAATCCTCGAGCCCTCTCACTCTGTGACTCCCTGGTCATAGGGAAGCTGATCAAGTCCCTCCTGCATGCCAACAGGACTTCAGTGACCTGTCTAATGCAGTGATGTGTGGCATGCTGAGAAAGTCCACAAATGTCTCCAGCTGTGGCCTGAAAAGAACACGAGGCATAGAACGACAGTGACGCGTGACTTTGACCTCGATGGACAGTGCAGTACTGATGGTGCTGGTAGGCTGCAGATCTGCCCTTATCAGCTGGCATACCTCAGTGATAACCTGTTTATGGAAGCGCAGTCTCCGAAGGCAGGTGGTGTCGGGCAAGCCGAGGTAAGAATGCTTCTCCTTGTACTTGTGGGGGATGTAACACCTGGTCCTCCTCATCAGTCTGTCACATCTTACATTTGGCACATAATGCAGTGGAGCGTTCCTTCAGCGATGTCGAGTCTGCTGCATGTAATTGGTCACCAAGAGAGGGTGAGAAAGGACACGCCCCATTTGGAAAGCAGTGACAGGATCGGTCAAAGTCAGCATGGATTTATGAAAGGGAAATCATGCTTGACAAATCTTCTGGAATTTTTTGAGAATGTAACTAGTAGAGTGGACAAGGGAGAACCAGTGGATTTGGTGTATTTGGACTTTCAAAGGCTTTTGACAAGGTCCCATACAAGAGATTGGTGTGTAAAATTAAAGCACATGATGTTGGGGGTAATGTACTGACGTGGATAGAGAACTGGTTGGCAGACAGGAAGCAGAGAGTCGAGATAAACGGGTCCATTTCAAAATGGCAGGCAGTGACTAGTGGAGTGCCGCAGGGCTCAGTGCTGGGACCCCAGCTCTTTACAATGTACATTAATGATTTAGATGAAGGAATTGAGTGTAATATCTCCAAGTTTGCAAATGACACTAAGCTGGGTGGCGGTGTGAGCTGCGAGGAGGACGCTAAAAGTCTGCAGGGTGACTTGGACAGGTTAGGTGAGTGGGCAAATACATGGCAGATGCAGTATAATGTGGATAAATGTGAGGTTATCCACTTTGGGGGCAAAAACACAAAGGCAGAATATTATCTGAATGGCGGCAGATTAGGAAAGGGGCAGGTGCAACGAGACCTGGGTGTCATGGTTCATCAGTCATTGAAAGTTGGCATGCAGGTACAGCAGGCGGTGAAGAAGGCAAATGGTATGTTGGCCTTCATAGCTAGGGGATTTGAGTATAGGAGCAGGGAGGTCTTACTGCAGTTGTACAGGGCCTTGGTGAGGCCTCACCTGGAATATTGTGTTCAGTTTTGGTCTCCTAATCTGAGGAAGGACGTTCTTGCTATTGAGGGAGTGCAGCGAAGGTTCACCAGACTGATTCCCGGGATGACAGGACTGACATATGAGGAGAGACTGGATCAACTGGGCCTTTATAGAAGGATGAGAGGGGATCTCATAGAAATATATAAGATTCTGACGGGACTGAACAAGTTAGATGCGGGAAGAATGTTCCTGAAGATGGGGAAGTCCAGAACCAGGGGACACAGTCTTAGGATAAGGGGTAAGCCATTTAGGACTGAGATGAGGAGAAACTTCTTCACTCAGAGAGTTGTTAACCTGAGGAATTCCCTACCGCAGAAAGTTGTAGATGCCAGTTCATTGGATATATTTAAGAGGGAGTTAGATATGGCCCTTACAGTTAAAGGGATCAAGGGGTATGGAGAGAAAGCAGGAAAGGGGTACTGAGGGAATGATCAGCCATGATATTGAATGGTGGTGCAGGCTCGAAGGGCCGAATAGCCTATTCCTGCACCTATTTTCTATGTTTCTATGTTTCTATTGCAGTAGCTCTCTGTCTTCCACTGATTGATCACAAACAAAGAATGTCCCGGCGAAGACACCTATTGAATTCCAATTGGTCACAGTGTGGTCAAGATGTTTTTAGAGATGATCACATCAACTCCAACGACCTGCAGAGTACATTCGAACTCCGCCGAGGTTGAAGCACAGCTGCCTTTTAAAAGATGCGACATGTGATCTAGAACATGGCGTCCATAACACTGTAATTAATTCCGGTTAGTTCCACTTTTTCTGGGCGTTTTTTTGGGCGAGCGATATTGTGGGCGATATGTGTGTGAGGTGGTGAAATTGACGCTGGGCGATCTCATGGCGCTAGTTTCGGTAAATATGCTCTTTACGACAAAAAAAAGTGGATGGGCGCTAATATTGAATCTCGGCATTAAATCAGTGCAGAAAGTAATGCTGGCCGATATTATGGCCGTTGATTTCACCCATTCTGATGATTCCACCCAAAAAAGTGGGCGAGTGGTAATATTTTTTCCCGGCATTAAGCACACGTGGAAAGTAACGATCGGCGATAAGTTTCCTAAAAATGCCCGTCAGTTTCCATTTTGGGCCAAAATTGGTGATATATGGGCGTTATACGTCATTTCAGTGAGAAAATGGGCGTTAAGTGGGTGTTAAGCATGCAAAAAAAGTGGATGTTATAGCGTATGTTCCTATCCTCTGCACTATCGAGCATTTGCAATAGTTTTTCATTTTAAAATAAAAAATGATATTCGTCTGATGCTTTTTTTCAGATTGATGAGAGCTGTCTTGATTTTGAGTCCCCACTGCATTTCACGAACACTTGGAGTCTCCTTGGATCTGTCATTTCAGGTCTCTTTACCACTGGAATGCTCCACTAACTATAATCTAAAGTAATTTATGAAGCATTGTTTTTAATATGTACAAAATGTCTCTTGTTTAAACTTAAAACAACAAACCCATTAAAAGGAAGTATGGAATGCTGCTAATTGCAAAAGATGGCATGATTGCCGTGAATTTAATTTATTAAATTCATTCATTACTTATACAATTACACAAAACAATCAATAGACTATTAAACTGATAATTATGCTGATATTACACTATGTCTAATGACATGGATTGTACTTTGCGTAGTATCTGAGTCACATTAATTCCATGAATCACATTATACATATTTTAATATGCTGCACAATTGTAGGCAAACTCACTTGTTTCCTAACGGATTACATTATTAAAACAGTATAAAAATTTCCATTTTTGAAACATTACAAAAATTAAATGGCTTTTTCATGAATTCAATTATATAACCTGAAATGAATCTGAAATGTAGATAAAGGAAAAATCACTTTACAAATTATTTTGCAGTGCATTCACGTTAATGGCAATTGTCATTTTGCTATCATTGACCTTGACTGTAAACCGCAATATAATTCATCAAATTAATATTAGGCAACTCTATGCTAGAAAACAAACATTTCCTTTATCATGAAGTACTGCTTACTGAAGCCTATCAGACCTAGGTATTGATTGATATATAACATAGTTGGAGTAGTGATTTGCAAACATTGTAAGAAAGGCGATTGTCGCTTCTGGAAGGACGAGTGTATGAGGACATCAACCTAAGCCTTGACACAAAGATCAAGGTTTCCAAGCCATGGTGTGATTTATGAAATTGTATAATGTATTTAGAAACAATTTAAAGAAAGGTAAAGTGCTAAAGTGAAACGTGAGAATCTCAGAATAGGATTGTTATACATTAGTTCCATTAAATCCACTAACTGTTTAGAGTGATCCAGAGGTACCAAATCTGAGTTATACCGTCAGCTCTGCAGCCTCCTATGGTCAGGTACAAAGCTCCACTTAGCTGACCAGTATCCAAATTTAACATTAGTGAAGACCCAAAAAGGAACAGTGAACTCGATACCAAAATTAAAAGGTCAGAGTAAAAACGTTTAAAATGAAGGCCCAGAAATTCCTTAGGCTGCTCTCACTCCACCGCAGTAACTGCCAATAGTGCAACAAAGATCCCGTTTACAAGCTGAAATGGGGTTTTCACCGCACTTACGGCACTGGTACGGCAGTGGAGCAGGAGCAGCTGCACGAAATTTACAACCCAAAGTTTAAAACTTCCTAAAGAACTTTGTAAAGTTTATT
Source organism: Pristiophorus japonicus (assembly GCF_044704955.1). Classification (NCBI taxonomy): domain Eukaryota; kingdom Metazoa; phylum Chordata; class Chondrichthyes; family Pristiophoridae; genus Pristiophorus; species Pristiophorus japonicus. Next base: position 156,396,497 of record NC_091977.1, on the reverse strand, counting down.
TTACATAAGAACATAAGAAATAGGAACAGGAGTAGGCCATACGGCCCCTCGAGCCTGCTCCGCCATTCAATAAGATCATGGCTGCTCTGATCATAGACTCAGGTCCACTTCTCCGCCCGCTCTCCATACCCCTTATCCCCTTATCGGTTAAGAAACTGTCTATTTCTGTCTTAAATTTATTCAATATCCCAGCTTCCACAGCTCTCTGAGGCAGCGAATTCTACAGATTTACAACCCTCTGAGAGAAGAAATTTCTCCTCATCTCTGTTTTAAATGGGCGGCCACTTATTCTAAGATCATGCCCTCTAGTTCTAGTCTCCCCTATCAGTGGAAACATCCTCTCTGCATCCACCCTGTCAAGCCCCCTCATAATCTTATACAGTTCAATAAGATCACCTCTCATTCTTCTGAATTCCAATGAGTAGAGGCCCAACCTATTCAACCTTTCCTCAGAAGTCAACCCTCTCATCCCCAGAATCAACTTAGTAAACCTTCTCTGAACTGCCTCCAAAGCAAGTATATCCTTTCGTAAATATGGAAACCAAAACTGCTCGCAGTATTCCAGGTGTGGCCTCACCAATACCTTGTTCGCTGTAGCAAGACTTATAGCATAAAAACATAAGAATTAGGAACAGGAGTAGGCCATCTAGCCCCTCGAGCCTGCTCCGCCATTCAACAAGATCATGGCTGATCTGGCCGTGGACTCAGCTCCACTTACCCGCCTGCTCCCGTAACCCTTAATTCCCTTATTGGTTAAAAATCTATCTGTCTGTGATTTGAATACATTCAATGAGCTTGCCTCAACTGCTTCCTTGGGCAGAGAATTCCACAGATTCACAACCCTCTGGGAGAAGAAATTCCTTCTCAACTCGGTTTTAAATTGGCTCCCCCGTATTTTGAGGCTGTGCCCCCTAGTTCTAGTCTCCCCGACCAGTGGAAACAACCTCTCTGCCTTTATCTTGTCTATCCCTTTCATTATTTTAAATGTTTCTAGAAGATCACCCCTCATCCTTCTGAACTCCAGCAAGTAAAGAGCCTGTCTACTCAATCTATCATCCTAAGGTAACCCTCTCATCTCTGGAATCAGCCTGGTGAATCGTCTCTGTACCCCCTCTAAAGCTAGTATCTCCTTCCTTAAGTAAGATGACCAAAACTGCACGCAGTACTCCAGGTGCGGCCTCACCAATACCCTATACAGTTGCAGCAGGACCTCCCTGCTTTTGTACTCCATCCGTCTCGCAATGAAGGCCAACATTCCATTCACCTTCCTGATTACCTGCTGCACCTGCAAACTAACTTTTTGGGATTCATGCACAAGGACACCCAGGTCCCTCTGCACCGCAGCATGTTGTAATTTGTCCCCATTCAAATAATATTCCCTTTTACTGTTTTTTTTTCCAAGGTGGATGACCTCACATTTTCCGACATTGTATTCCATCTGCCAAACCTTAGCCCATTCGCTTAACCTATCTAAATCTCTTTGCAGCCTCTCTGTGTCCTCTACACAACCCGCTTTCCCACTAATCTTTGTGTCATCTGCAAATTTTGTTACACTACACTCTGTCTCCTCTTCCAGGTCATCTATGTATATTGTAAACAGTTGTGGTCCCAGCACCGATCCCTGTGGCACACCACTAACCACCGATTTCCAACCCAAAAAGGACCCATTTATCCCGACTCTCTGCTTTCTGTTAGCCAGCCAATTCTCGATCCATGCTAATACATTTCCTCTGACTCCATGTACCTTTATCTTCTGCAGTAACCTTTTGTGTGGCACCTTATCGAATGCCTTTTGGAAATCTAAATACACCACATCCATCGGTACACCTCTATCCACCATGCTCATTATATCCTCAAAGAATTCCAGTAAATTAGTTAAACATGATTTCCCCTTCATGAATCCATGTTGCATCTGCTTGATTGCACCATTCCTATCTAGATGTCCCGCTATTTCTTCCTTAATGATAGCTTCAAGCATTTTCCCCACTACAGATGTTAATACTCCATCCCCTTTGCAATAAAGGCCAAGATACCATTGGCCTTCCTGATCACTTGCTGCACCTGCATACTATCCTTTTGTGTTTCATGCACAAGTACCCCCCAGGTCCCGCGGCACTTTAGCAATCTTTCTCCATTTAAATAATAATTGCTCTTTGATTTTTTTCTGCGAAAGTGCATGACCTCACACTTTCCAACATTATACTCCATCTGCCAAATTTTTGCCCACTCACTTAGCCTGTCTATGTCCTTTTGCAGATTTTTTGTGTCCTCCTCACACATTGCTTTTCCTCCCACCTTTGTATCATCAGTAAACTTGGCTATGTTACACTCAGTCTCTTCTTCCAAGTCGTTAATGTAGATTGTAAATAGTTGGGGTCCCAGCACTGATCCCCAACCAGAGAATGAACCATTTATCCCGACTCTCTTTTCTATTAGTTAGCCAATCCTCTATCCATGCTAATATATTAACCCCAACCCCGTGAACTTTTATCTTGTGCAGTAACCTTTTATGTGGCACCTTGTCAAATGCCTTCCGGAAGTCCAAATACACCACATCCACTGGTTCCCCTTTATCCACCCTGTTTGTTACATCCTCAAAGAACTCCAACAAATTTGTCAAACATGACTTCCCCTTCATAAATCCATGCTGACTCTGCCTGACCGAATTTTGCTTTTCCAAATGTCCTGCTACTGCTTCTTTGATAATGGACTCCAACATTTTCCCAACCACAGATGTTAGGCTAACTGGTCTATAGTTTCCTGCTTTTTGTCTGTCTCCTTTTGGACTGATGAAAAGCAGAAGTAGTGTGAAACTACACCCTCAACATGGCCTCGCATTATTTGCCTTCGTTGAATATGGCTGGCTTCATTCCTATTTGCACCAATGCAAAACCAGGCAAATTCAGCGAGGCTGCCTTTCATACAAGAGCTTTACGAAAAGGTAAAGCAAGTCAGAGACAGAGCTATAACACTGTAGCTCAATTTTTCAACTCACATTCCCGTCTAGCAAGGCTCCATTGTGAGAGTACAACTGCAAAGATTTGCCATAATGTTTCTGACTTGAAAATCATCTGTCCTTTGGTGCCAACAGTTATTTTCCTTCATTTCATTTCATAGAATCAGAGAATCATACAGCACAGAAGGAGGCCATTCAGCATTTTGGTAGACCTATCTGATTAGTCCCGCTCCCCTGCTCATTCCCCATAGCCATGCAAACTTTTCCTTTTCAAATTTATATCCAATTCTCTTTTGAAAGTTGCTATTGAATCTGTTTCCACCACTCTTTCAGGCAGTGCATTACAGATCATAACTACTCACTGCGTAAAAAAAATTCTCCTCATCTCCCCTTTGGTTTTTCCCCCAATATCCTTCAGTCTGTGTCCGCTGGTTACTGACCCTCCTGCCACTGGAAACAGTGACTTCTTGTTTGCTCGATCAAATAATTTTGAACACTTCTGTTAAATCTCCCCTTAACCTTTGCTACTCTAATGAGAACAACCTTAGGTTCTCCATCTCTCCAAGTCACAGGTCCCTCAATCCTGGTACCATTCTAGTAAATCTCTTCTCTACCCTCTGCGAGGCCTTGACATCCTTCCAAAAGTGTGGTGCCTAGAATTGGATACAATACTCCAGCTGGGGCCAAACCAGTGTTTTATAAAGGGTTAGCATAACTTCCTTACATTTATATTCTGTACTCTGTTTAGAAAGCCCAGAATCCCTGTAACTTTTTTTTCAACAACCTTATCAACTTGTGTATAAATACTTGAATAGCATTTGAATACAGACTTTTGCAAAATTTATTCAGATCTTTAGGAAAAAGTAAAGTGCATAAAATTATCCACTTTTCAATGTTTTCAATTATTATCCCATTGCCCCCCGAGGCACATCTGTTTCACTCGCAGCTACAATGGATTCAAAATAACACAAATTCTCATCCACCAGCAACACTGCCAACCTCCCAGTCATCAGGAAATGATTCCTGTCTCAATGATGGGATCCATAAAATAATTGGCACTTTTTGGGGGGATTGTTACTGAAGACTTCGAGCATGTACTTTGGAATAACTCAATATTCTAACTGTTGCTTCACTGAATGTGTGACCAATGAGAGGGGCCTTCTGTCCTATCTGTGCTAGTGATATCACATAGCAACAATGGCTGTTCCATAGAAACAGCATGACAAAACTACAGGAGCACTGAAAGTTGCTGAAAATGATTAAACATTAACATGTAAAAATCTGAACAGGAATGCAATTTCAATCAAAAGGAAACCTATAAGGACATATAATGATGAATTAAAAGGAATTTATTTGGCTTTTTATTTAATCCTTCCTTTTTAAGATCACATGCATAAAAGATTATTTGCCAAAGAGCAGTTTTCTTTATTCTTTAGGGCTGATTTTAGTTTGCTGCGGTAATTGAGTGGCTAGCCAGTGTTGCGATCATGCCAGATGCCCAATCACAAGAGCAAGAGACCCAAAGCATCATGTTAGTCAGGAATCATTAGCATCCAGCTGGCAAGCTATGAGCATCAAATAGGTGCTCCCCAGCCGAGAGTAGTGGAAAATCGGATTGCTCCTACACTGAAAAGGTTGACTGTATCGTCCTGGAGGTGGGAGGGGGCAATCCTGAGGGCGGCGGGGGGAGACTGCGCAGGGACAGACAGCTGGTCTAATTATTTTTATGGGGCCAGGAGGAGCACTTCCAAAAATTTTGGAGTGGCCCACATCAATGACTTGTAGCACCATTTGGACCAGATGCATGAAGATCATATCGGGGTCCTATAATCGGCAGAGGGTTTCAATTTAAATATTTAAACATGGTTCCTGCCTGTTTTGGGAGTTAGGGCTGGCGCCAATTGCAAGGCCTGCTTGATGATGGTGTTGGGCCGACCTTGGGCAGCCAATGAGTGCGGCTTTTCTTTTAACATTCTCCCCTTTTGATTAAATTTTTCTCCAAACATCATTGTTAACAACCTGGACCACGCAAAAGATATTCTGAGGTTCCCTGCTCTTTCATATCATACCATCACATGATCTTCTTTCGTGATGACGCTTGTTTCTTCCAACTGCAGAGAGAAATTTAGCACATTTGCCAAACAATTAAAGAAATCCTTTATCCCACTTGATTGCCAATAATCAATAAACAATTGATCCTTTTTCCATCACGCATAAAGATTGGGTCTAGAACCTTCACTTTTGAACTTATCACCCAAAAATGGGCGTTATTTCCGGCATGGGCAGTAAAAAAGGGTTTTCAGATCGCCAGCTTCTCGCCCATTCTCAAAACAACTAGTTTAAATTTTTGAAAATGAGCGTTACCATGAGCGATATCAAATGGGCAGTAGTGCTAAATTTTTCTGACCTTCTGCCGTAAAGTGTGGCCATCCTTCGCAACGGCATGGCAATGCTTGATTCCCGCGATTCAGGAGGTCAAGTGTCACCGTGACATGCGCAGAAGAGAAGACAGAGAGAGAGGGAGCTGAGACAGACTGAAGACATGGCTGGGTGTAGTGTGGCTGCTTTGGGAGGAATGAGAGAGACTTTAGAGCTTCATCACAAGTAGGCAAACAAAAAGTAGCTGTTAACAGCCACATATTTGACCGAATTTGCCCTATAATGGAGGGCGAGGAGGAGGCATCACAGCACGCTGTGGAGACTGACGCTGGAGAGAGCAGCGAGGTAGGAGAGGAGCACATTGGAGGCCGCAAAAGAGTCAGGAGGTTCTCGAACGAGGCAAATGCCTCCCTCCTGCAGGAGGTCGAGTCACGCAGGGGTGATTTGACACAGGGAGGGCGTGGGAAGTGTTATACTTATAATAAATGGTCAGACTGAGTACTGTATACAATGTGCAAGTGTGACCTTAGCTCCTTTATTAAGGTTCCAAGTGCAGGTACCTCGTGGGTGGCCTGCTTATATACTGTGCTCCCAAGGGATGCTGGGATCCCTTGGGACTCCAACAGGTAGGCCCTCTGGTGGTCAGGTGTAATGCAGGTTACAAGGGGTTAAATACATCACTCACCCGTGAAGTCAACGGTACACTTATTTACAAGATGAGACAATCTGGGGCTTTGCGCTCCCTTGTCGATCGTATCGGTACAAATGCTGGTGTGGGTGAGTTGGTTTGTTCTTCACTGGGCTGCTCGGCAGCTGGCCTTGTTGGGCTGCTGGGGATGGTGGTCAAACATGATGTCAGTTGCCACTTGTGTGTGTGTTGGAGGGTCAAAGTTGGTGGTGTCCTCTTCAGGTTGTTCGTAGCTGTTGGTGAACCGCAATTTGATTTGGTCCAAGTGTTTTCTGTGCGTTTGTGCATTGGTCAGTTTGACCTGAAACACCCTACTCCCCTCTTTGGCTGTGACCATGTCAGCGAGCCATTTGGGACCATGTCCATAATTGAGCACAAACACAGGATCATTGATCTCAATATCGTGTCACAAATTTGCGCGGTCATGGTACACACTTTGTTGATGCCGCTTGTCCTCCACGTGATCATGTAGATCAGGGTGGACCAGAGAGAGCCTTGTTTTAGGCGCCCTTTTCATGAGCAGCTCAGCTGGGGGAATCGCGGTAAGTGAGTGGGGTCTGGTGCAATAGCTGAGCAGTACTCGGGACAACCGGGTCTGCAGGGAGCCTTCCGACACGCATTTCAAGCTTTGCTTGATGGTCTGAACTGCCCATTCTGCCTGACCATTGGATGCGGGCTTGAACGGGGCAAATGTGACATGTTTGATCTCATTGCGGGTCATGAATTCTTTGAATTCAGCACTGGTGAAGCACAGCCCATTGTCACTGACTAGGACATCAGGTAAGCCGTGCATAGCAAACATAGCTCGTAGACTTTCAATGGTGGCCGTGGATGTGCTTACAGACATTATTGCACATTCAGTCCACTTTGAGTAGGCGTCCACGACAACCAAAAACATTTTGCCTAGGAATGGGCCTGCGTAGTCTACATGGATTCTCGACCACGGTTTGGATGGCCAGGACCACAAACTTAGCGGTGTCTCTCTGGGTACATTGCTCAACTGAGAGTAAGTGTTGCACGGATGTCTAAATCTGAGTCGATGCTAGGCCACCACACGTGGGATCTGGCTATGGCTTTCAGCATTACGATGCCTGGGTGGGTGCTGTGCAGTTCGCAAATAAATGTGTCTCTGCCTTTCTTGGGCAAGACTACACGATTGCCCCACAAAAGATAGTCCGCCTGCAGGGACAGCTCATCTTTGCGTCTGTGGAATGGCTTAATCGCTTCCTGCATCTTCACTGGGACACTGGACCAACTCCGATGGAGGACACAGTTTTTTACCAAGGACAGTAAAGGATCCTGGCTGGTCCAGGTCCTGATCGGGCGGGTCGTAAAGGGGGATTTCTTGTTCTCAAATGCCTCCAAGTCCACTGGCTGTGCCATTTCCACCCCGGTGATGGGCAATGGTAGCCAACTGAGAGCATCTGCGCAGTTCTCTGTGCCCGGTCTGTGGCGGATTACATAGTTGTATGCCGACAGCGTGAGCGCCCATCTTTGGATGCGGGCAGAGGCATTGGTATTAATCCCTTTGCTCTCCGAGAATAGCGATATGAGCGGCTTGTGGTCAGTTTCAAGCTCGAACTTGAGGCCAAATAAGTACTGGTGCATTTTTTTTACCCTGTAACGCATGCCAGAGCCTCTTTTTCAACCATGCTGTAGGCCCTTTCGGCCTTGGACAAACTCCTGGATGCATATGCAACTGGTTGCAAAATTCCCGATTCATTAGCCTGTTGTAACACATACCCGACCCCGTATGATGAAGCATTTCAAGCTAACACCAATTGTTTACATGGGTTATACAGGACAAGCAGTTTATTAGAACACAATAAGTTTCTAGCTTTCTTAAAGTCAGCCTCTTGTGAATTCCCCCATGCCCAGTTGTCTCCCTTGTGCAGTAACGCATATAGGGGTTCTAGCAGGGTGCTTATCCCAGATAGGAAATTACCAAAGTAGTTAAGGAGCCCCAGGAATGAAGGCAGTTCCGTCACGTTCTGTGGTCGCAGTGCATTCTTGATGGCCTCCTGTTATGTATGGAGAAAGACTCAGACTGACTCTGTGAGCTAAAAGTAAAGTGTGATCTTAGTCTTTTATTGCAGGTCTCCAGAGTGCCTCTCCAGCCTGTGAGGCCTCCTTAAATACCTGTGCTCCCAAGTAAATACAAGTTTACATATATAACAACATACCCCCCTGCCCCCCCCAAAAGTCAATAGTGTAACTATTTACAATCTGAGTCGATCTGGGGCCCTTCTTGCCCTGGTTAATTGTCTCGGTGTGAAAGCTGGTGTTGTTGAATCATTTGTTGGGCCCTCGCTGGGCTGCTGTGCAGCTGGCCTTGCTGGGCTGCCTGGTGTGTTGGGTCCTGCTGGGCTGCTGTGGATGATGGATTCTGCTTCGTGGTCAACCGTGGTGCCGGTTGCCACTGGTGTGTATGTTGGGGGATCAAAAAAGGTAGGGTCCAAGGTGGATTGCTCAGGATAGTCCGTGAATCTGAGTTTGATTTGGTCCAAGTGTTTCCGGTGAATGAGTCCATTTGAAAGTTTGACCCGAAACACCCTGCTCCCCTCTTTGGCCATGACAGTGCCAGGAAGCCACTTGAGACCTTGTCCACAATTCAATATAAATACAGGATCATTGATTTCAATCTCACGTAACACATTTGCGCTATCATGGTATGTACTTTGTTGAAGCCGCCTGCTCTCTATCTGTTCATGTAGATCAAGATGAACTAACGAGAGCCTTGTCTTAAGTGCTCTTTTCATGAGCAGTTCAGCAGGTGGGGTCCCAGTGAGTGAGTGGGGTCTCGTGCGGTAGCGAAGGAGGACTCGGGATAGGCGAGTCTGCAGCGAGCCTTCAGTTACCCACTTCAAGCCTTGCTTGATGGTTTGCACTGCTCTCTCTGCCTGACCATTGGACGCTGGTTTAAACGGGGCAGATGTGACATGTTTGATCCCGTTACAGGTCATGAATTCTTCGAACTCAGCACTGGTAAAACATGGTCCATTGTCGCTCACCAGGACATTGGGTAGGCCGTGTGTGGCAAATATGGCCCGCAGGCTTTCAGTAGTGGCAGCGGACATGCTAGCCGACATTATCTCACATTCAATCCACTTGGAGTACGCATCTACAACCACAAGGAACATTTTACCCAAGAACAGGCCTGCATGGTCGATGTGTACCCTAGGCCACAGTTTGGAGGGCCAAGACAATAAACTTAGCGGCGCCTCCCTGGGTACATTGCTTAACTGCGAGCATGTATTACATTTGTGAACGCAGCACTCTAAGTCCACATCGATACCAGGCTACCACACGTGGGATCTGGCTATCGCTTTCATCATTACAATGCCTGGGTGGGTACTGTGGAGGTCATTGATGAAGGTGTCTCTGCCCTTCTTGGGAACCACTACACAATTGCCCCACAGAAGGCAGTCTGCCCATATAGACATTTCATCTTTGCACCGCTGGAACGGCTTTATCTCTTCCTGCATTTCCATTGGGACACTGGACCAGCTCCCGTGAAGCACACAGCTTTTGACTAGGGATAATAAGGAGTCCTGGCTTGTCCAGATTTTGATCTGCCGGGCAGTGATGGGCGATTGCTCACTCTCAAATGCTTCCATAACCATGGCTAAGTCTGCGGGCTGCGCCATTTCCACCCCCGTGGTGGGCAATGGCAGCCTACTGAGAGCATCGGCGCAGTTTTCTGTGCCTGGCCTGTGGCGGATGGCGTAGTTGCATGTGGACAGTGTGAGCGCCCATCTCTGGATGCGGGCCGATGTTACTTAACCTTTACTCTCGGAAAACGGGGATATTAGTGGCTTATGGTCAGTTTCCAATTCGAATTTTAGCCCAAACAGATATTGATGCATTTTCTTTATCCCATAGACACACGCTAACGCTTCTTTATCAATCATGCTGTAGGCTCTCTCAGCCTTAGACAGACTCCTGGATGCAGAAGCAACCGGTTGCAGTTTCCTGAAATCATTAGCTTGTTACAATACAAACCCGACGCCATATGACGACGCATCACATGCTAGTACGAAACACTTACATGGATCATACAACACAAGCAATTTGTTTGAGCATAACAATTTTCTCGCTTTTACAAAGGCATTTTCTTGGCTTTTGCCCCAAACCCATTTGTCCCCTTTTTGTAGCAAGACATGCAGTGGTTCTAACAGTGTGCTGAGACCAGTAAGAAGTTACCAAAGTAGTTCAGGAGTCCCAGAAACAATCGCAGTTCTGTTACATTCTGTGGCCTCGGTGTGTTCTTGATTGCCTCCGTCTTCACGCTAGTGGGCTTGATGCCGTCCGCCGCAATCCTCCTTCCCAAGAACTCCACTTCAGGTGCCAGGAAAATGCACTTCGAGCATTTTAACCTGATCCCCACGCGGTTGAGCCGACTAAGAACCTCCTCCAAGTTCTGCAGATGCTCGGCTGTGTTCCGACCTGTGACCAAGATGTCGTCCTGGAAGACCATGGTGTGCGGAACCGACTTCAGTAAGCTTTCCATGTTTCTCTGGAATATCGCCGCCGCTGATCGAATTCCAAACGGGCATCTGTTATAAACAAAAAGACCTTCGTGCGTGTTGATGCAGATGAGGCCCTTCGATGCTTCCTCCAGTTCCTGCATCATGTAGGCTGAAGTCAGATCCAGCTTCATGAACGTCATTCCTCCCGCCAGCGTTACAAAGAGGTTGTCGGCCTTTGGTAGTGGGTATTGGTCCTGCAGGGAGAGATGATTGATAGTTATTTTGTAATCGCCACAGATTCTGACGGTGCCCTCTCCCTTGAGGACAGGAACGATCGGGCTGGCCCATTCGTTGAACTCGATCGGTGAAATGATGCCCTCTCATTGCAGCCGGTCTAGCTTGATCTCTACCCTTTCTCTCATTATGTAAGATACTGCTCTCACCTTGTGATGGATGGGTCAGGCCCCCTGAATTCGGTGGATCTTCACTTTTGCTGCTTCGAATTTCCCAATGCCTGGTTAGAAGGGAACTTGTTTAAGACCTGGACAAACAAAGTGTCGTCAGTGGGCGATAGCGCTCGAACATCATCCCAATTCCAGCGTATCTTTCCCAGCCAGCTCCTGAAGAGCAGCATGGGACCATCGCCCGGTACCAGCCAGAGTGGTAGCTTGTGCACCGCTGCATCGTAAGAGACCTTTACAGTAGCACTGCCAATTACAGGAATCAGTTCTTTCGTGTAAGTTCTTAGTTTCATACAAATTGGAGTTAAGACTGGCCTTGAGGTCTTGGTGCACTACAGGCTTTCGAAAGTCTTTTTGCCCATGATGGACAGGCTCACACCCGTGTCCAGTTCCATTGATACCGGGAGTGCATTTAGTTTAACATTCAGCATTATCGGGGGACAATTCGTGGTGAATGTGTGCACCCCATGTACCTCTGCCTCCTCAGTTTGAGCCTCTGGTTTATCATGATCCTCTGTGGATCTGTCCTCCTCTGCAACATGGTGGTTTGCAGGTTTAACAGGATTAGCAGCTCGCCTGCAAATATGTTGGAGGTGTCCCATTGTTCCACAGCCCTTGCAAACATACTCTTTGAATCTGCATGAATGGAAACTATGATCACCCCCGCAGCGCCAACAAGGTGTTAATGGCCTTGCATTCATCACCCTTGATGGTAGACTCTGAGACATCTGCGGACGTGCAGCTGCAGGCACGTGTGACCTGCCCTGTACATTGCGATTCGAAAACAACATCACTTTGTTCACAGTATTTGAAGCAGCACTCGTGTGCTGAGCGATTTGCTTAGTATTGTCACTGGTGGCAATGAACACCTGGGCTATCGCTATGGCCTTACTCAAGGTTGGGGTCTCTACAGTCAAAAGCTTGCGAAATATGGTTTTGTGGCCAATGCCACGTACGAAAAAGTCTCTGAGCATGTGCTCCAAATGTCCTTCAAATTCGCAATGTCCTGCAAGGCGTCTTAGCTCGGCGACATAACTCGCTACTTCCTGGCCTTCAGACCTTTTGTAGGTGTAGAACCGGTAACTCGCCATCAGAATGCTTTCCTTCAAGTTCAAATGCTCTCGGACCAGTGTACACAAGTCATCGTATGACTTCTCCGTGGGTTTCGCTGGAGTGAGCAGATTTTTCATGAGGCCATACGTTGGTGCCCCACAGTCGGTGAGGAGGATCGCCCTTCGTTTGGCAGCGTTCTCTTCCCCATCTCGCTCATTGGCCACGAAGTATTGGTCGAGTCGTTCCACAAAAGTTTCCCAATCATCTCCCTCTGAGAATTTCTCCAGGATGCCCACTGTTCTCTGCATCTTTGGGTTCGCTATCTGTATCTCATCACCAGTTGTTATGTATGGAGAAAGAGTCAGATTGACACTGTGAGCTCAAAGTAAAATGTGACCTTAGTCTTTTATTGCAGGTCTCCAGAGTGCCTCTCCAACCTTTGAGGCCTCCTTAAATACCTGTGCTCCCAAGGGATTATGGGATCCCTTGGGACTCCAGGGATGAGCCCTCTGGTGGCTGTACAGAGTGAATACAAGTTTACATATATAACACCTCCGTCTTGGCGTCGGTGGGTCTGATGCTGTCTGCTGCGATTCTCCTTCCGAAGAATTCGACGTCCTGTGCCAGGAAAACACACTTCGAGCATTTCAATCTGAGCCCCATGTGATCCAACCGACTAAGAACCTTCTCCAAATTCTTCAAGTGCTCCATGTGTCACGACCTGTAACCAATATGTCATCCTGGAAGACCACTGTGCAATGAACCGACTTTAGCAGGCTCTCCATGTTCTGTTGGAAGATCGCTGCGGCCGACCGAATCCCGAACGGGCACCGGTTGTAGATAAACAGACTTTTGTGTGTGTTGATGCAGGTGAGGCCTTTCGAAGACTCCTCCAGCTCCTGCGTCATGTAGGCCGAGGTCAGGTCCAGCTTGGTGAATGTCTTCCCTCCAGCCAGGGTCGCGAATAGGTCGTCTACCTTGGGTAGCGGGTACTGGTCCTGCAGCGAAAAATGGTTAATCGTTACTTTATAGTCCCCACAAATTCTAACCATACCATCCTCCTTGAGTACCGGAACAATCAGACTGGCCCAGTCGTTGAATTCCACCGGCGCGATGATGCCTTCACGGTGCAGCCTGTCCAGCTCGATTTCCACTTTTTCACACATCATGTATGGTACCACCCGAGCCTTGTGGTGGATGGGTCATGTACCGGAAACCAAATGGATCTGCACTTTTGCCCCCGAAAAGCTTGTGATGCCTGGCTCGAATAACGAAGGGAACTTGCTTAGAACCTGGGTACATGCGGTGTCGTCGATGGACGAAAGCGCTCGGATGTTGTCCCAGTTCCAGCGGATTTTCCGCAGCCAGCTTCTGCCAAACAACGTGGGGCCATCCCCTGGCACAATCCACAGCGGGAGTTCGTGTACTATTCCATCATAGGAGACTTTGACTTCAACACTTCCAATTACAGGGATTAGTTACTTTGTGTAAGTCCTTAGTTTGGTGTGAATGGGGCTGAGCTTGGGCCTGTGTGCCTTCTTTCCCCACAGCCTGTTGAAGGCCATTTTACTCACTATGGACTGACTTGCCCCCGTGTCCAGCTCCATAGACACTGGAATACCGTTCAGTTCAACTTTCAACATTATTGGCGGGCATTTCGTCATGAATGTGTGTACCCCGTACACCTCTGCCTCCTCCGTACGAGTTTCCAATTCCGTCTGATCCACTGTGAATCGATATTCCTCTGCGACGTGGTGGTTTGCAGGGTTTGCAGGGTTTGCAGCTAGCCTGCATATTCGCTGGAGGTGTCCCATTGTTCTGCAGCCATTGCAGGCATAGTGCTTAAAGCGGCATTGATGGGGCCAATGATCACCTCCACAGCACAAACAGGGTGTAACAGCCTCGCATTAACAGATGATAGTGGACTCTGGGTCAATTGAGGTCGGGCCACAGCCGCCGGCGTGTACATTCTGCCGTGTACATTTCTGCTCGAGACCGATGTCACTTTATGTACAGTACTGGCCGAAACTTCTTTGTTCTGCGAAATCTGCTTGGTGTTGTCGCTGGTGGACATAAATGCCTGGGCTATCGTTATGGCTTTACTCAGATTCGGAGTTTTTACAGTCAACAGTTTGCGAAGGATTGTCTCATGTCCGATGCCCAGTACAAAAAGGTCTCTGAGCATTGTTCTAGGAATCCCTCAAACTCACAATGCCCTGCGAGGCGCCTTAGTTCGGCAACGTAGCTCGCCACTTCCAGGCCCTCCGATTGTTGACATGTGTAGAACCGATATCTCGCCATCAAAACGCTTTCCTTAGGATTTAGCTGCTCCCGGACCAGCGTACACAGTTCTTCGTAGGATTTCTCTGCTGGTTTTGCTGGGGCCAGGAGATTCTTCATGAGGCCATAGGTTGTTGCCCCACAGACAGTTAGGAGGATCGCCCTTCGTTTGGTCGAGTTCTTGCCCCCTTCCAGCTCGTTGGCCATGAAGTATTGGTCGAGTCTCTCCATGAAGGCCTCCCAATCGTCCTCCTCTGAGAACTTCTCCAGGATGCCGACTGTTCTTTGCATTTTCGCGTGGTTGTTCGTTACCTCGTCGCCAATTGTTACACTATAATAAATGGTCAGACTGAGTACTGTGTATAATGAACAAGTGTGACCTTAGCTCCTTTATTAAGGTTCCAGAATGCAGGTGCCTCGTGGGTGGCCTTCTTATATACTGTGCTCCCAAGGGATGATGGGATCCCTTGGCACTCCAACAGGTAGACCCTCTGGTGGTCAGGTGTAATACAGGTTACAAGGGGTTAAATACATAACAGGAAGCCCACCCCAAAGGCCTCTCAGAGGATATGGACCGAGCTAGCACCTCGACGGCCAACGAGGTGCGTGAGGGCAACCAATGCCGCAAACGATGGAACGCCCTTGTGGGATCCACAAGAGTAAGTTTTACATTGATTTACATGTACTTATGTATTTATATAATTTGATTTTTAACAGTCATGAGTGACTATCAGCAGGTATGAAGTCTTGAACTTTTACCGGGAATGTTTTACTCAAAGCCTGCGGTCACGGTGTACGTCTTTGTGCAAAGAATGAATAATTATAATAATCATGATTACATCTGTTGGTTATGTGTTGTATCAGTGTCTGTGACAGTACCTAGCAATGATATCACGCAATGATCTCATGCCATGTCGTCCTGTCACCTTTTACAGAAGAAGCTATCGACGATGAGGTCCGTGCAGGGGTGAACGGGTGGGGGGCCACCAGTCCCCAGCAACGTCACTGACATCGAGGAGCGTGTGCTCGCACTCGTGGGGAAGCACAGCCGGTCAGCTATGAATGCATTTGCAGACCCTGAAGTGATGCCACGTGAGTAAAGCTTAGACTATTGCATGATGTAAATTCAATAGATGCCACACCAACTCATATCCGACCAATCATATATGATAGATGATTTCTAAAAGTGTCACAGAAATAATGCTGGCCAAATGAAAATCATTGCAATCCACAATGTGTTGATGGTCATGAAATGTGATGTCTGCGATTAATTTGAGAGCGGTGGTGCATTTGTCGTACATATGCTGTGTGTAGCGCTGGACTCACCTTGTCACTCTAGCACCCCATTTTCCTCTAACAATCTAATTTGTGTCTTGCAGCTCAGCCAGCAGCGCGGCCCCAGGCAAGACCACAGAGGCCAGAAGGTGGGGGCGCGGGGCAGGAGTCGGCTGATGATCCTCCTACATCTGGTGCTGAGGAGCTCTGATCATCGCCCGTCAATCCGCTGGGTCTGTTCTCGACAGATGAGAGTGCGGACTTCGAAGAACCTGCATCGCCACGCTCCAGAACCCATTCCATCCCAAGGCCATCTAGTGATCCTCCAGTCATTCCCGCCTCCACTCTGGAGGTACCGGCCCCAAGCACCTCTCCACAGGGCACTCTATTTGTCCCCAGGATGGCGCCGACCCCGCGGAGACCTCATGGACTCGGCAGGTCTGTTCCACGAGCACGACATGACAGCGGAGAGATGGTCAGTTGTCCAGGACGACTGTAGACATTGGTGACCAGCTCATCGAAGCTTTGGGGGGAATATCCTGTCCTGACACCTGGCCACCATGTCCGAGTACATTCCATGGATGGCGGAGTCCCTGGATGCGATAGCCAGGAACACTGCTGCCACAGCCCTCCCAGTGGTCCCAGAATGCGGCACTCCACCCCTAGGTTCCGCACCACCACTGCGAACGATAGATGAGAGCAAGGACCAAGATCCTGTTTCTGCATCAGAGAATGTTGCCCTCTCAGCACCCCCTGCTCCCGTACCCGTTCAACAAATGCATCTGCCTTCATCCCTACCAATGAGGCACCGCCTGAGGAGCTCCTCGGCCAGGCGCCGTGGAGTGAGGCGGGGAAGCGATAGAGATGTGGAGAAGAAAGAGAGGGCGGAAGGAAAGTGAGGTGCATTTGCGCAGGTGATGGCTGTGTTATATCTCCATCTGGATGTATGCAATTTGTTGCAATGTATGGGGGCTGGGAACCATGCTCCTGCTTTGCCTTTATATTCTGTGTTGCTGAACATGTTGTCCATATGATTTATGTCAATGGTGGAAAAAGTGGGATGTGGGTGGGGGTTGGGTGTTATTGGCTGTGTTACTTATGATTTCAGAACAATGTTGGTATTAAACTTTTGTTATTGAACATAACATTGTTGCGCATTTTCTCAGATAGCTGGACTGTTGCACACTGGTGATTCCTTACTGTGAAAGGATTAAATACAACTTAACACCAATCAATGTAAACTTTAACTGGCACCAAGGTGATGGGCACCATTGATGTCTGAGCTGCACACACACAGCAGTGTGTCAGCGTTGTCACTCACATCAGCACTCTTTCAGGCAAATCTTTCCTATATCAGCTCCTCACGTAAGAGTGGGATTTAACAAATGCCAGCCACACCGCTGGTGTCCTTCCCGGTTAGTTCCACTTTTTGTGGGCGGTTTTTTGAGTGGCCGATATTTTGGGCGATATTTGTGCGAGGTGTTGAAATTGACAGTGGCCAATCTCCATGGCCGCTAGTTTGGGTAAATTAGCTCTTTACAATCAAAAACAGTCATTGGGCATTATTATTGAATCTCGGTATTAAGTCCGTGCGGAAAGTAACACTGGGCGATAATATGGGCGCTGAAATCGCCCATTCTGCTGATTCCGCCCCAAAAAAGTGGGCGGGTGGTAATATTTGTTCTCGGCACGGGGAAAGTAACCCTCACCTCTACGTCTCCTAAAAAAGCCCATCAGTTTCCATTTTGTGCCAAAATGGCCGTTAAGTGGGCGTTAAGCAGGCAAAAAAAGTGGAGGTTCTAGCCTTAGGGTTTGAACCCAGGACCTGCCTATAACTCAATAGATTACTGGCTTAACCAGTCCAACCACTAGAGAAGCCCAGCTAATTTTTAAATATAGAAATACATTAAAAAAATAGCATTTCAAAAGGAGAGGTTATGGGGTTATGTTACCCTTGTCATTTGGGAAACCCTAGTATTGTCTTGTTCTTTGTAATTTTTTTCTAGCCATTTGAATTTTTTTCTGCTCAGCTATCAGTGATGATGATCGGAACACTTTTGATATTAGGTACTCGGCATCCTGATGCGGTTGTTGCAGTGCCAGATGGAAAGTAGCTTCTACTCTAACCATCAACATGTTTTCTTATTTATTTTAGAAATTAATTAGTAAAAATATGCTACTTCAGCCTTACACTTCATTGGAGTTAAGTTAATGATTTCTTCCCCACTTTACCAGCAGCAGAAACAAAACCACAGAGGTCAAGTGGCTCATTCCTAGATGTTACACTATTGGATTTGCATCATTCCATTGAAGTTCCCATTGGATGACTTTACTTACTGCCAGTAGTAAATTAACATATGAAAACATGATAAGTAATTTGGGCAATGACTCGCCATATTTATGGTGCAACTGCAATCCAAAAAGTTTTAAAGGTATTCATCAAGTATTAAGTATTCTCTTTCTTTCTATTTAATTGACTAACCTTGCATCTCCTTTTGTACTTTTTCCAATGCCTATATATAGTATACAAACAGATATAATTTCATATATATGCAAATGCCTCTACCCAACTTCATCAGGATGCAATGTAAGCACTAAGGAAGTTGGTATGTGAAGGACAGCTTAATTTGAAAGATGAGAACTAACACCACATTAGTGAGTAACCTATTTTTCTTTGCATTCATTCACTTTGTATCATACACATGATTAGGAACAGAGTACATTGTAACCAAAGTTCCTGTTAAATAGGCTTTAAATTTGCAAAAGGATTTCTCTTTTTTTTCTAATTATTCAGAAAATAACTAGAGAAGGAGAGAGTGTCGAATGAATAATTTGAAATCAATTTGCTGTGAAGTTTTTGTCCTGAGATGGTTCTGTCTCGAATGTTCCTGGGTTTAGTCAAATGGTCTCGCTCCTCGAATGTGGGAGCTATGTGTCAAACAGAACTCTTTTGTGTTGTGTTTCCTCTGAAACGATTGTTATATGAGTGCCCAAAAACCTAGAAGATGAAGTAGATGCATTAGTATTTCAAATTGTAAACATTTTCCTCCTTGTTTCCCTAAACAGGAATAATACTCTGTTCCTCTGCCTAAGTGGTGCTGCCTTATCTTTCCTGCAAGTAATAGATTGAGAAGGAATAAAATACATTCCATTCTCCAAAAAAAACAATCCTTTATATTTAAAAAATGGAAAATTTGCAGGGCTATAAGGAAAGAGCAAGGGAGTGGAACTAATTGGATAGCTCTTTCAGAGAATCAGCACAGGCACGATGGGCCAAAAGGCCTCTTTCTGTGCTATACGATGCCACAAAAACACTCAACTTTGCCACCCATTCCTGTCAGTAATTCGGAATCTCTTGATACTTCTGTTCTTAGGTTATATCAGCACAAGACCTCTGGTTCACTGTGACGGTGTCAATCATTAAGAAAAAGTGAGTGAGAAGCTTGATTACTTCTGCACTTCTCCAGCAAAGATCAATCACAGCTTGCATGAGACCATGTCTGCATTAGTGGAATAGATCTCCAACTCACTATGACAGTATCAGTCAGTGAGCAGCCATAAGTGAAAAGGTTGAGTAGTTCGAGCTTCTCTAGCCGAGATCAATCACAGTTTAGATGAGACGGTGTCTACTTTAGTGGCATTTGATAAGAGGCAATCTGATTCCAAAAATAACATCAGTGGTCTTGAACATCATGTCACTTAGCTCAAAAGTACTATTCAGTTCTAGCAAAGAAAGGTGGAAGATTTTGAGCATCACTGCCAACACACAAATGTAAGAGATATTGATGTATCACAGAGCTGTGAACAATGCCATTCTACAGAAGCTATTAGTCCTTCTGCGGGATACTGTGATTGCACAAAAATTCCTGGCCCCAACACCAAGGGGACTGAAAGGCCACATGTTTTCATTTTGCTTCAATTTGTAGTTGCACATTGAATTCGGAATATGACTCACTATAGGATATTTCCTACTTAGAGCAGAAGCCTGTTTATTTCTTAGTTGGCTTCTTTGAATTTTATAGAATTCAAAAGAAGTATAATCTTAAAAATAAGCAGCAGATAGTAAGGAATAGGTTTAACCTAACTGTTGCATCTATCTATCCCAGAACCCTCCTTCTCCATCCCAAGAGCAGTAATAAAAGCACATTAGCCAAAATTGGTAACTAAACAGAACACCAAATAGTTCAAACCCACCTTGACGGTAAAGTGCTGCAAGTACTTCAAACACCTCTTGAGCAAGGTTTTGAATGTTTTCTTCTTTTTGTCTTTACCAACACTTAAGAAGCTCGACACCATGCAGGACAAAGCAGCCCGCTTGATTGGCACCCTATCCACCCCCTTCAACATTCACTCCCTCCACACCAGCGTACCATGGCTGCAGTGTGTACCATCGATAAGATGCACTGCAGCAACTCGCCAAGGCTTCTTCTACAGCACCTCCGAACCCCACGACCTCTACCACCTGGAAGGACAAGGGTAGCAGGCACATCGAAACACCATCACCTCCAAGTACCCCTCCAAGTTACACACCATCCTGATTTGAAAGTATAGCGCCGTTCCTTCATTGGGCCCAAGTTTCGAGCCGCGCCTAGAACGGCGCAGTCCCGACCTGGACGCCCGTTTTTCGCGCCACAAAGTGCGCCTAAAAAAACCCTCCGTATTCTCCACCTCCCTGCAGGTCCTCTGGCCCTCGGTGCAGCGCAGCAGGAGCTGTAGGGGGGCAGAGCCAGGTTCCTGCGCTGAAAACAGTGCCGGGACCTCTGCACATGCGCTACAGTGGGCACACAAGTGCAGTAGCTCCAGGCGCCCGAAACTGTGTGGGAGTGGCCCGAAGCATGCAGCCCCTAGCCCTGGCTGAATGGCCTCACTGGGGCTGCGTGAATAAGGCTCCTCCCACTGCCAGCTCCTGCTTCCTCCCGACCCGACTCGACTCCCGCTTCCCCCCCCCGCCACCCCCGGACCGGACCCGACACCCGCTTCCACCCCCCCGCCACCCCCGGACCGGACCTGACACCCGCTCCCACACCGCCCCCCACCCGCCTCCGGACCAGACCCGACACCCGCTTCCCCCCCCCGCCACCCCCGGACCGGACCCGACACCCGCTTCCCCCCCCCGCCACCCCCGGACCGGACCTGACACCCGCTCCCACACCGCCCCCCACCCGCCTCCGGACCAGACCCGACACCCGCTCCCCCACCCCCCTCCGCCCCCGGACCAGACCCGACACCCGCTCCCACCCCCCCGCCACCCCCGGACCGGACCTGACACCCGCTCCCACACCGCCCCCCACCCGCCTCCGGACCAGACCCGACACCCGCTCCCCCACCCCCCTCCGCCCCCGGACCAGACCCGACACCCGCTCCCACCCCCCCGCCACCCCCGGACCGGACCTGACACCCGCTCCCACACCGCCCCCCACCCGCCTCCGGACCAGACCCGACACCCGCTCCCCCACCCCCCGCCGCCCCCGGACCAGACCCGACACCCGCTCCCGCACCGCCCCCCACCCGCCTCCGGACCGGACCCGACACCCGCTCCCCCCACCCCTGCCTCCAGACCAGACCCGACACCCGCTCCCCCCGCCCCTGCCTCCAGACCAGACCCGACACCCGCTCCCCCACCCCCCGCCGCCCCCGGACCAGACCTGACACCCGCTCCCACACCGCCCCCCACCCGCCTCCGGACCGGACCCGACACCCGCTTCCCCCACCCCTGCCTCCAGACCAGACCCGACACCCGCTCCCCCACCCCCCGCCACCCCCGGACCAGACCTGACACCCGCTCCCCCACCCCCCGCCACCCCCGGACCGGACCTGACACCCGCTCCCGCACCGCCCCCCCCCGCCTCCGGACCGGACCCGACACCCGCTCCCCCCGCCCCTGCCTCCAGACCGGACCCGACACCCGCTTCCCTCCCCCCCCCCCGCCCCCGGACCAGACCCGACACCCGCTCCCCCCACCCCCGCCCCCGGACCGGACCCGACACCCGCTCCACCGCCCCCCCCACCGCCCCCAGACCAGACCCGACACCCGCTCCCCTCCCCCCCCTGCCCCCGGACCCAACACCCACTACCCCCCCCGCCCCCGGACCGGACCTGACAGTCAGAGAGTGAGAGACACACAGACAGACAGAGAGATAGAGACATTGACAGAGACACTGAGGGGGGCATCCCAGCACACTGTTGGAGGGCTCCCGGTGCTGCAGTCAGTAAGTAGAAAATGTTTTATTTATTGATTTTTTTTCAAAAAAATTATTTCTTATTAATTTTTTTGGATTGATTTATTGGTTGATTTATTGATGTATTTATCATTTATTATTGATGATGGCTCTTTATTTGTAAAACTGAAGTGTTTAATGTTTGTAAACTTTCCTTTAAACACCCCCCCCCCCACCATTCCCTACGCCTGATTTGTAACTTACGCCTGATTTTCTAAAGTGTAGACAAGGTTTTTTCGAGCGTACAAAAATCTTCAGTTACTCCATTCTAAGTTAGTTTGGAGTAAGTTTTCACTCACGAAACTTTGAAATCAGGCGTAAGTGGCCGGACACGCCCCCTTTTGAAAAAAAAATTCTGTTCCAAAGTGAAACTGTTCTAACTGACTAGAACTGGAGCAAACTAAATGACGAGAATTCCAATTTCTAAGATACTCCGTTCTACACCAGTTGCTCCTAACAATCAGGAGCAAATCATGTGGAAACTTGGGGCCAAAGTCACTGGGTCAAAATCCTGGAACTCCCTATTTAACAGTACATGGACTCCAGCGGTTGCTAACTCCTTTTGGGGTTACATTTAGTGGGGCTTGGGGCATGTTCCAGGTCAGAGGGAGGGTAAGGATGAATTTAGTGGTTTGGGCCTAGGGGTCAGGATTTCAGAGTTCAGGGCTTAAAGTCAACCACTGTGTTAGGGCTCAAGATTCAGCCTTAAATTTAGAGCTTAGGAGTAGGATTTTAGGGTTTGGGCTTAGGGGTTAAGGGTTCAGGTTCAGGGTTTGAATTTAGGGCGTTAGGGTCAGCCTCTGTGCTAGGGCTCAGGATTAGCACTTGGGTAAAACTTGGTAGAAGCTTTTGGGTCAGCACCTGGATTAGAGCTTAGAGTTCAGCCTTTGGGTTTAGCCTTAGGGTTCAGCCCCATGATGCACCTTTGAGTTAGGGCTTAAGGATATCCTCTGAAGGGTAGGGGAAGCTTTAGTTGGGGACAGGTGTATGGGTGAGGTTCTCATTTAGGTGTTATGGTTAGTGTTAAATATTTTGTATTTAGAGCTAGGGCTTTATGGTTGGGGCATTTCAGTTGATGTTACTGTCTGGGTCCTTTATACTATTAATCCTTGCATCTGCATTATGGTTAAGGTTAGGGTTGATCAGGCCTTACAGATGTCTTTCTATTTTACATGCTTCAAATCACAGAATCATATACAGCACAGAAGGAGGTGATTCAACCCGTCGTGCCTGTGCCAGCTCTTTGAAAGCAATATCCAATTAATCCCACTCCCCTTCCCTATCCCCATAGTGCTTCAAACTTTTTCTCTTTTCGTATTTATCCAATTCCCTTTTGAAATTTATTATTGAATCTGTATCCTTTGGTTACTTGCCGTTGTGCCTGAAGAAAAAGTTTCTCCTTATTTAATTGATTAAAACACTGATTTGAATATCACTCTTACATCTTGTGATATATTCACAGAGCACAGCACACTCAGCTTTCTAATCTGGCAGGCAGCTCTCTCGGAAGCCTCCGGAATCTGCCTGGTTCTGTTTATTATTAACTCTACAGTTGCAATACACAATACGTCCACATCCACAGTGTGGAGCTACAAACATTACAAGCTTACAGACATTACACTTCTCCCTCCTTAATGAAGAAGTTATTATAACAACATCATACATAACTTTCATGTTTATACATAATACAGGATATAAACTTATTTTTTTCCATATTTACAAATTTAACTTTACCACTTGTTTTCTGTTTCGAAGAGGATACCTTCGCTCTCGAACTGAACCTTCCAAACATGGTGTCGCTTTCACACTCATTCGAGGCTCATCCTGAGGAACGTTTTCCTCCACGGAATTTCCTTAATTTTCATTTGAACTAACTCTAACTTCAGGTTCTTTGTTTTCCTGACTCGGATTCAGACTTTCATTCTGATTCTCTCCTGGATTTGTTTCCAGTACATTGGATTTAGGATTTGCTACTGGTGTATAAAAACTATCTGATGAGTCAGAAATAATTGAATCATTCCCACCTTTAACTCCTTCCATGCCTGTTGGTAAATTATGATCAATATGAACAAACCTAACCTGTCCATTATCAAACATCTTTACCAAATATGTGCGAGGATCACATATCTTCACCACTCTTCCTGGTAACCACTTTAACCATTTATGATGATGGTTCTTCACTCTCACCTTCTGGTTTAATTTCACACTTCTCTCTTTTACTCTACCTCTATCATGATTCTCTTTCTGTCTTAATTGTGTCTCTTCTACGGACTGTGCCAAATTTGGTTTTAACAACGAGAATCTGGTTCGTGGCTGTCATATGAGCAACAAATCTGGTGGTATTCTACCAGTCATTGTAAGAGGAGTATTTCGATATGTAATCAAATAATTAGCCAATTTGTGATCCAATGACAACTGTCGTTTCCTTGGATTTGGATCTAATATTTGTTTTATGAGGGCACGTTTTACAATTTGTACAGTGCGCTCTGCTGCACCATTCAAAGCAGGATGGTATCGTGGAACCTTGGTATGTTTCACACCATTTTTGCTCGTGAATTGTGTAAATTCTTCTGAACCAAATTGTGGTCCATTATCCAAAATAATTTCTTCAGGGAGGTTAAATGAAAAAAATAATTTTCGTAAAATGTCCAATGTTTTACTTGTTGTTATTTTCCACATTGGAAACACCTCAACCCACTTCGAATGGCTATCAATCACAATGAACAATTGTTGTTCTAACTCAGCAAAATCAATATGTAGCCTTTGCCACACCCTGGGAGGCCATTTCCATGGCTGTAATGGTACTGGTGGTGGTTGCTTGCTTACCGATTGACATGTCGTACACTGACTCACGATGTACTCTATATCTTTATCAAGACCTGGCCACCATAAATAACTGCGAGCAAAAATCTTGGTCAAGCACATTCCCAGGTGTTGGTCATGGAGGTCTCCTAATAAGTTGGACCTGAATTTACTTGGTATAACCACTCTTGCACCCCACATGATACAATCTTTATCGACTGATAATTCATTCCTACGAATGAAGAATGGATGTGTATCTTTGTCTGTTACCTGGTTTGGCCATCCATTTGCAATATACTCATACATCTTTGACATCACTGGGTCACATTTGGTTGCTCTACCAATCTCTTCAGCTGTGACTGGCAGTTCATCAATGTATGAAAAATAAAACACTTCTTCCCTATCGTAACTTGTGATGGGGAAGGCAATCTAGACATTGCATCAGCATTACTGTGATCAGCTGAACGTCTGTATTCAATATCATATGTATATGCTGACAAAATCAAAGCCCATCTCTGCATTCGGTACTCCAGCTAATGTTGGAACTGGGGACTTTGGATGAAGGATTGCTGTTAGGGGCTTATGGTCTGTAACGATGGTAAACTTATGGCCCTACAAGTATTTGTGAAACTTCTTGACCCCAAAAATTAATGCCAAAGCTTCCCTTTCAATTTGCGCATAATTACACTCACTGGCACTGAGAGTGCGTGAAGCAAAAGCAATTGGTCTCTCCTCCCCACTACGTGATACATGAGAGATCACTGCCCCAACTCCATACGGAGAGGCATCACATGCTAGCTTAATCTTCTTAGATATGTCATAGTGAACTAACATGGTGCTCTCTCCAATTTGCTTTTACATTCCTTGAATGCTGTATCGCATTCTTTTGACCACTTCCAATGGATCTGTTTTTTCAAAAGTTCATTTAGTGGATGTAATACTGCAGCCAAATTTGGTAGGAACTTCCCATAATAGTTCAAAAGACCCAAGAATGAACGAAGTTCAGTGACATTCCTGGGAGTGGGTGCATTTCTAATTGCATCCAATTTTTCCATGGTTGGATGTAAACCATCTTTGTCTACTCTGTACCCTAAGTACTCCACTGAGTTTTTAAATAACTCACACTTATGAGCAGACACTCGTACTCTGTGCTTCTCTAGCCGTTTGAGGACTTCATTCAATATGTTATTATGAATTTGCCGATTTGGTGCTGAAATTAGTATGTCATCCAAATAACATACTACCCCTTCAATACCTTGCAAAATCTGATTCATCACCCCTTGGAATATGGCAGGGGCGGAAGACACTCCAAATGGTAGCCTATTAAATTGATATAGGCCTAGATGAGTATTTATAGTCAAACATGACTTGGACTCCTCATCTAGTTCAAGCTGTAAGTAGGCATTCGTAAGATACAGTTTTGAGAAGATCTGACCACCTGTCAGTGTTGTGAACAAATCTTCTATATTCGGCAATGTATTGGGGACATTACCCTCAAGAACCGGGTTTACGTTTATTTTATATTCACCACACAATCTTACCTTACCATCGGACTTAGGTACAACAACAATGGGTGTAGCCCTATTACATCGATCTATCTTACAAATAATGTTCTCAGTCTCTAGTCTTTCGAGTTCTTGCTCAACTTTCTCCTTGTGTACATATGGTACGGAATGTGGCTTGTAGTAAACCGATCTAGCGTCCTTCTGTACCCTGACACTCGCCTTGAAGCCTTGGATTGGACTGCCCGTTTCACAGAACACCTTCGGATATTTCTTGATAACCTCATCCGTTGATGAAAATTTTGTTTCCACACTGAAAATCTTACTCCAATCCAGCTTCAGTGAGCTCAACCAATTTCTTCCTAGTAAGGCAGGCTTGTCTCATTTCACTACTATTAGAGGCAAGTTCTGAAATTGATCTTTATATTTCACCTCGCAGCTCTATCTTGGATTTCTCCAGTTGGAAATCACGCAATTTGTCACAGTATAGTGACTCCGGGACTACACTCACAGATACACCCATGTCAATTTCCATTGGTATCTTGAATCCTGCAACATCTGTGGATTTTGATGCTTTCCGAATCGCTGTCCGTTAACCTCGTGCTCCTGATGACGTGTAACGCTAACATCTCCTCATCCTGTTGTTGTTCTTCCATGCTATGTAGTCTCTTGGGATTTCTACTCATAGCTTTGAATGCTGGACTCATAGCTTTGAAAGCTGGTTTATCCTTCAGTCGGCATGCCTTCGCAAGATGCCCAGTTTTCCTGCAGAAGAAACACTCTGCCTTCACGTTTGGACAACTTTGAGCAATGTGTTATCCCAGGCACCTATAGCACGACTTTGATGCTCTGTTAGAATTTCCAGTTTCTGAGACTTTGGGCCCCCACCATCTTTTACTTTGAACCTGCAGGTGATTTACCTCGGTTGACTGACGACCGTAATTATTATTTAATTCTCAGGAATATTGTTCGGCCATGCCCATCGACCTTGCTGTCTGACAAGCAATTTCAAAAGTCAAGTCATCCGTCATCAATAACTTCCTTCTGATCGCATCATTTTTCACCCCACAAACAAAACGATCCCGTAATGCTCGGTTTTGAAAGTTTTCAAAATTATAGTGCATCGATAGCTTTTTTAATGCTACGACATAACCACTGATACTTGCATCAGTCTTTTGATTCTGAATCCCAAAACGATAGCTTTCAGCAATTTCTAACGGTTTGGGGTTATAGTGCTGCTCCAGCTTCATTAAAATCTCTTCAAGCGTTGTGTCCTTTGGCTCGTCAGGCACAAGCAGATTTACAAGGGTTTCGTACAATGCCGGACCCGCCTCCAATAAGAAGATCGCTTTCTTATGTTCCAACACAGTCCAATTCTGGACTGCATTGTCTGGAACTTCTATTATTTTATTTGCAGTGAAATACATTTCTAGCCGATCCACATATGCTTTAAAACGTTCCCGGTCGTGTCTATATTCCCCCAAATGTCCGATTACACCTGCCATTTTAATTTCTAGCTGTTCACAACGTGTATTGTATTTACCTTGAATTTTGTAGCTTTTTTCCAAAATCCAGAAATTTCCAAAGTCTCTCTGTCGGCTGGCTGAATCCTTCACCAACAAAATTTAAGCTTTAAATCATCTGAAAAATCCCATCTCATTGCCAAATGTGATATATTCACAGAGCACAGCACACACAGCTCCTAACATGGCAGGCAGCTCTCTCGGAAGCCTCCGGAATCTGCCTGGTTCTGTTTATTATTAACTTTGCAGTTGCAGTACACAATACGTCCACATCCACAGTGTGGAGCTACAAACATTACAAGCTTACATCTCCCCCTAATCTTCTATACTCTAGGGAGAACAATCCCAGTTTAGAATCATAGAAACATAGAAATTTACAGCGCAGAAGGAGGCCATTTCAGCCCACCATGTCCATGCCGGCCGACAAAGAGCCGCACGGCCCTTGGTTAGCAGCCCTAAAGGTTACATATAAACCTATCAACAATGACGGAAAGGCAAAGAGCACCCAGCCAAACCAGTCTGCCTCACACTAATGCAACACCCCTTATATTGAAACATTCTACACTCCAACCCCAACCGGAGCCATGTCATCTCCTAGGAGAGGCAAAAACCAGATAAAAACCCAGGCCAATTTTGGGAGAAAAAATCTGGGAAAATTCCTCTCCGACCCATCGAAGCGATCGAAACTAGTCCAGGAGATCACCCTGGCAGTATTCGATTCCATGCAGTACTTACCATTATATCTGCGCCGTCCAACAAAAGGTCATCCAGTCTAATCCCAATTATCAGCTCTGGGTCCGTAACCCTGCAGGTTACAGCACTTTAAGTGCCCATCCAACCATCTCTTAAAAGTGGTGAGGGTCTCTGCATCCACCACTCTTCCAGGCAGCGAGTTCCAGATCCCCGCAACCCTCTGCATAAAGAAGCCCCCCCTCAAATCCCCTCTAAACCTTCCCCCAACCACCTTAAAACTATGCTCCCTCATAATTAACCCCTCCACCAATGAAAATAGGCCCTTACTATCCACTATGTCCAGGCCCCTCAATATTTTGTACACTTCAATGAGGTCTCCTCTCAACCTCCTCTGTTCCAATGAGAACAAACCCAGCCTATCCAATGTCTTCATAACTAAGATTTTCCATTCCAGGCAGCATCCTAGTAAATCTCCTCTGCACCCTCTCTAGTGCAATCACATCCTTCCTATAATATGGTGACCAGAATGCACGCAGTACTCCAGCTGTGGCCTAACCAAAGTATTATACAATTTAAGCATAACCACCTTGCTCTTATATTCGATGCCTCGGCCAATAAAGACAAGCATTCCGTATGCCTTCTTAACCACTTTATCCACCTGGCCTGCTACTTTCAGGGATCTGTGGACAACCACTCCAAGGTCCCTTTGTTCATCTACACTATTAAGTGGCCTACCGCTTAATGTTTATATCTTTTCCTTATTAGCCCTCCCAAAGTGCATCACCTCACACTTCTCTGAATTAAACTCCATTTGCCACTGCTCTGCCCACCTGACCAGTAGAATGATATCCTCCTGCAGCCCATGACCCTCCTCTTCATTATCAACCACACAGCCAATTTTAGTGTCGTCTGCAAACTTCTTAATCTTACTGCCTATATTCAAATCTAAATTATTGATATATACCACAAAAAGCAAGGGATCCAGTACTGAGCCCTGCAGAATACCACCGGCAACATCCTTCCAGTCACCAAAACATCCTACCTCCACGCCAATTTTGGATCCAACTTGCCACTTTGCCCTGGATCCCATGGGCTTTAACCTTCATGACCAGCCTACCATGTGGAACCTTATCAAAAGCCTTGCTAAAGTCCATATCTACTACATCGTACGCACTACCCTCACCTTGGTTACCTCCTCAAAAAACTCAATAAGGTTAGTCAAACACGAGCTTCCCTTAACAAATCCGTCCTGACTATCCCTAATTAACCCTTGCCTTTCCAAATGTAGATTTATCCTGTCTTTCAGGATTTTTTCCAATAATTTTCTCACCACTGAGGTTAGGCTGACAGACCTGTAATTACTCGGCCTATCCCTTTCTCCCTTCTTAAACAAGGGTACTACATTAGCAATCGTCCAATCATCCAATCCTTTGGCACCATGCCCAGATCCAAAGAGAACTGCAAAATGATGGTCAAGGCCTTTGCTATTTCCTCTTTTACTTCATTCAAAAGCCTGGGATGCATTTCATCTGGTCCTGGGGACTTATCTACTTTCAAAGCTGCTAAACCCGTTAATACTTCCTCTCTCATTATATTTATTTCATCCAGAATATCACACCCCTCCTCGATAGCAGTATCTGTATTGCCCCTTTAATTTGTGAAAACAGGTGCAAAGTATTTGTTAAGAATCTTACCAACATCTTCCACCTCCACACAAAGATTACCATCATGGTCTCTAATACCCTTTTGTTAGTTACCCTCTTACTCTTAATATATTGATAGAACATCTTAGAGTTTTTCTTAATTTTACTGGCCAAGAATTTCTCGTGCTCTCTCTTAGCATTCCTAATATCCTTTTTAAGTTTTTCGAGACTCTGCACATAACTGGTCCCTCATCCCTGATATTATTTCAATAAATGTCCTCTGCGCCTTCACCAAGGCTTGGTAAAGTGTGGTGCCCAGAACTGGACACAATATGCCAGCTGTTACAGAAATAGGGAGCGATAAAGCCATGAAGGGACATAAGGAGGAGAATTTTAAATTGGAGGTGTTGTGGGGACCAAGAGCCAAAATAGATCAGTGAGGACAAGAGTGAGCGAAACTTGGTGTGGGATATGGCAGCAAAATGTTGGATGAACCAAAGTAGTGGAGGATGGGAGGCAAACCGGGAGATCATTGGATTAGTCACCTTTGGAGGTGGCAAAAGCAGATATGAGGCTTTCAACAGCATCGGGACTGAGGCAGAGATGGAGGTGAAATTAGGCCATGTTTGTGATGCAGTAGATATGGGTCAGAAGTTCATCTCCGAGACAAATAGGACATTAAAATTGCATACAGTCTGGTTCAGCCTGAGACAATGGGATGGAATCAGTGGTGAGGGCACAGAGGTTGTAGTGGGGGCTGAAGACACAGAGGGCAACATTGGGCTCTGTAGTGGCCGTTTTTGGACACTACAAGGCCCCTTGGGGTTCCATAAGGGTGTCCATGGCACGCGGGTTTAAGAAGATGGTTGATAGTTGAGAAAGGAAAGCAAGAAAAAGATTAGTGAAGACAAATGTAGGTCCCTTGCAATCAGAATCAGGTGAATTTATAATGGGGAACAAAGAAATGGCAGACCAATTGAACAAATACTTTGGTTCTGTCTTCACTAAGGAAGACACAAATAACCTTCCAGGAATACTAGGGGACTGAGGGTCTAGCGAGAAGGAGGAACTGAAGGAAATCCTTATTAGTCCGGGTGTGAGGAAAATTGATGGGATTGAAGGCCGATAAATCCCCAGGGCCTGATAGTTTACATCCCAGAGTACTTAAGGATGGCCATAGAAATAGAGGATTCATTGGTGGTCATTTTCGAACATTCTATAGACTCTAGATCAGTTCCTATGGATTGGAGGGTAGCTAATGTAATGCCACTTTTTAAAAAAGGAGGGAGAGAGAAAACAGGGAATTATAGACCGGTTAGCCTGACATCGGTAGTGAGGAAAATGTTGGAATCTATTATTAAAAATGTAACAGCAGCACATTTGGAAAACAATGACAGGATCGGTCCAAGTCAGCATGGATTTATGAAAGGAAAATCATGCTTGACAAATCTTCTAGAATTTTTTGAGGATGTAACTAGTAGAGTGGACAAGGGAGAATCAGTGGATGTGGTGTATTTCGACTTTCAAAAAGCTTTTGACAAGGTCCCACACAAGAGATTAGTGTGCAAAATTAAAGCACATGGTATTGGGGGTAATGTATTGACGTGGATAGAGAACTCGTTGGCAGACAGAAAGCAAAGAGTAGGAATAAACAGGTCCTTTTCAGAATGGCAGGCAATGACTAGTGAGGTACCGCCAGGTTTAGTGCTGGGACCCCAGCTATTTACAATATACATTAATGATTTGGACGAAGGAATTGAATGTAATATCTCCAAGTTTGCAGATGACACTAAGCTGGGTGGTAGTGTGAGCTGTGAGGAGGATGCTAAGAGGCTGCAGGGTGACTTGAACAGGTTAGGTGAGTGCGCTAGTGCATGGCAGATGCAGTATAGTGTAGATAAATGTGAGGTTATCCACTTCGGTGGCAAAAACAGGAAGACAAAATATTATTTGAATGGTGACAGATTAGGAAAAGGGGAGGTGCAATGAGACCTGGGTGTCATGGTACATCAGTCATTGAAAATTGGCATGCAGGTACAGCAGGCGGTGAAGAAGGCAAATAGTATGTTGGCCTTCATAATGAGAGGATTTGAGTATAGGAGCAGGGAGGTCTTACTGCAGTTGTACAGGGCCTTGCTGAGACCACACCTTGAACATTGTGTTCAGTTTTGGTCTCCTAATCTGAGGAAGGACAGTCTTGCTATTGAGGAAGTGCAGTGAAGATTCACCAAACTGACTCCAGGGATGGCAGGGCTGACATATGAAGAAAGATTGGATCGACTAGGCTTGTATTCATTGGAATTTAGAAGAATGAGCGGGGATCTCATAGAAACATATAAAATTCTGACGGGATTAGACAGGTTAGATGCAGGAAGAATGTTCCCGATGTTGGGGAAGTCCAGAACCAGGGGTCACAGTCTAAGGATAAAGGGCAAGCCATTTAGGACCGAGTTGAGGAGAAACTTCTTCACTCAGAGAATTGTGAACCTGTGGAATTCTCTACCACAGAAAGTTGTTGAGGCCAGTTCATTAGAAATATTCAAAAGGGAGTTAGATATGAACCTTATGGCTAAAGGGATCAAGGAGTATGGATAGAAAGCAGGAATGGGGTACTGAAGTTGCATGATCAGCCATGATCATATTGAATGGTGGTGCAGGCTCAAAAGGCCGAATGGCCTACTCCTGCACCTATTTTCTATGTTTCTGTGTTTCTATGAGAGTTATCTTCTCTTCATGATGATTCTAGAGAAGTCAGTAGTTCTGGCAGCGGAGAGTAATGCCCAATCGCGCTCGATGTAGTCCAGCCAGATCTGCTGATTACTGGGGACAAGAGCATCAAATTTGAAGATGAGGGAGTGGTAGAGCAGATCAACAGTGGTTGGAGTATTGTGGTGAATTAAAGACCAAAGGCTAGGCAATTGGCAGCTTCAAAGTACAATTGTAAGTGACTTGGGGCAGAGAGTTTTCCAGGGGTGAATGCAGAAGGAAGTGGAGTTGAAAAGGGATAGATGGATGAGGGTGGTGAGGATTACAAGGAAGTTGTTGGGGATGGACTTGTCTATGATTGAGACCATAAAAGTAGAGAAGCCATGTGAGATGGAAAGGTGAAGGGGTGGCAGAAAATATGGGTAGGAGAGTTTATATGGAGGGAGAGGTTTAGGGAGGACAGGGGGGCAGTGAACTCAAAGGCGAGAGGATAAGATGAGTTAAGATGAAGATTGAAGTCACAGAGGATGAGGAGTTACTCAGCACAGAAACTGAGGTAGCAAAAGAGGAAGGATATCTCGAGAAGAAAGTTAGGGTGGAGTTTGGGCTGGTAGAAAACAAGATGAGGTGTTCGAAGGAGGAGAAGGTACCAGAAAAGTAGGGACAGAGATCAAGTTGTGATTTTTAAGATCATTTTAATGTTCACACATTTCTGTTCATGAATATCACCTGTCCACCAAACTGGGTTTCCTCTGCTCAGGTTCATGCCTCATAAAATCTTTAAACCTGCTCAGCAAAAACAGCACTCCGCTCATACCAAAATAAAATATATACAACACAAGGAAAGCAGCTCTTGATTGCAAATATATATACCCCAATCTTGCCTCCCTCTTCCTCTTTTTGCTATAATTACAAGGAAATTGTCATTAGAATTATCTCACCTTTATAGCCGGAGGTGATTGAAACATCACTCCCCAGTGTTTTTTAGATAGAACTGCCCATCAATGATTTCTCAGGATAGTGAGTCTATTGTATTACTGGGATTGATAGGGGAGATGGGTGATAGATAACTGGAAGTGTTACACTTGACAGATAGAAAATATACTTTCTTTGTTGCATACAACAATTATTTCAGACTAGAATTGTGCTTTCCAAATCTGCAGCTCTAATTTCAGTGAAAGCAGTGATTGATGTGATTAATGTTTCTGAATATGCATCAATTTGGGTCAACTTCAGTCTTCACTCCCCAGGAGAGCCAAACAAGAGTTTCTTCCAGGACTGAGAAATGCAAAGTAGCTGAAACCAGAAATAGTAGCGTATTTCCAATTAAATGAATCCCAGGAAATTGGTGAAGTCACAGAATGGTACATAGTGATGTGGTGCGGTATGCTTGACTTTGTCACATGCCGAGGAGATAAACTTGGAAAAATGAAATTGGAGAACTAGAGGCAGGTATTTAGAAACTGGACCATCAGCATGCCTTGCAGCTCATATACTAACCCTAGTACAGCTAACTTAGATCTGAATTAGCTCTAAAACATGAAATTAGGCTTTGCACATAACGCAGTGAAGGCAATGGGCCTGAAATTCAGTACCGCGGGAAAGCTGCTGCTCCCCCCTGGTCATTAGTGCCAACAGTTTTTTCGTGGCTGGGCCTCCCCATATTCAGCTCCAAAAGTGAACAAATGGGTTCCAGTGCTAATGAACCCTTCCAAAGTGCACTTTTCAGCGGTATGGCTGTCTTAATGTGAGCGTTATCACCACTGAGATATTCAGCATGTAGGTAAGGATTTCTAACGAGCCAGCTGCTCCCTGGCCTTTTTAAAAGACCAGGGTTTGCAGCAAGGCCCTGAGGGGGGAAGGAGGTTGGAAGGATGGCTGGTGCAAGAGGTGCAAGGAGAGCTAACAGGTTCACTGATATGGAGCCGGAGACACTGATGGACAGTGTGGAGGACAGAGGACGAATACTGTTTCCTGATGTGGGGAGACCTGGCAGACAGGCAGTATATAATGCATGGAGGGAGATTGCAGGGGAGGTGTCAGGCACCTCCATATATGTGAGGACCGAGGAGGGTGCTGGCCAGTCTGTACCCGGACCTTCCAGAGCACACTGGTCTGGCGCAGAATGAATCATGGCTGCTGCCTCCCCAGCCCGCTGCCTCTCTGCACGGTGCTGGGGGCGACACCTTCTCCTGCGTGCCGCCCTGCTTCTGAGCAGATGCACCAGATGTCGACCTCCCATCACTCCTCCCATCCTCAGGGTGAACCCTGTCAAGCAGGTCTCTGCAGCCCACAGGCCTCCACTAAAGTGCCAGACCTGAAAGTTGTACAAAAGTATGTGCTATCCTCTGAGCAGCACACAGCAGGTTGAATGGAGCCAAAGCAATAAAACTATATGAAAAGATAAATACAGTGGATGCTGGAATCTGAAATAAAAACACTAAAATTAATCAAACTATTTCCCTACCAAAGGGCCCCGATCATGGCAACACTCCAGCGCTGTTACATTCAAGCACCAAATTGAATACCTCGCGGGGGCACTGCTGGGAAAAGTCTCAGGGAGAGAAAATCATCCAACCGCGGCGGCCCATCAGTTTTTTTCGATCAGCCACCCAAATCCCGCGGTTATTGTCCCTTCGGGGACGGTGAATTTCAGCCCCAACATATTTTGAACATGCAAGGGGGACCAATAAATGTTTCATTCATTCTATCAAAAAGCCTGCTGCTGACAAGTTGATTTTGGTGAGCTCACTTTGAAGGCTCCAGTTGTATAAATCATCAGTTTTGCTCTTACTATGAAACAATGAGTGCCTCTATATAGGAAGTCTGGATTACTTTATCAAAGCTCTCAATTTCCCTAATGTTTCTTCAACTCCAGTGAAAAACTAAAGGGATGAATTTTCTTCGAATTTGCATCCCCTTTCACGCCTCGGCGGGGCAGAAAATGGTGTTTCTGAGCATCAAACGGGGTGTCCAGGAATTAGTGCCCGGTGGGAAATTTCAGCACTGGTTTTGGGGTGGTGCACAAACTTTCCACCCTGCCCTCTATTTTAACCATCAGGATGATGTCAATCATCGTGCAAGGTTGCGCTAGCGCCCCAGGTGGAACTTTCAGGCAAAACGCCTGATTTTGCAGCTGCCCCAAGACCCGACCAAAACAAAGGTGGTCTCAGGGTGCCGCAGGCGCAATTGGCGCCATATTTAAAGGGTGGCTGGAGAATCTTATACCGCAGTTGTCAGTGACTGCCACGGTTGCGTGCAGAACGCTGGGTGAGTGCACATTTTAAAGCGCCACATTTATCTGAGTTACCCCTTTGCTTTCAAGGTCAATAAGAGAGTTCAATGGGGGTAATGCAAGTTCGGCAGCAAATCATGCTGGTTGCTATTGGCAGGAGGCTTCAAGCTGGAAGAAGGATTCTTGTCCATGGTTTGCAATAGAATCGATGAGGTCACAGATGTTTGGGGAGGAGGCCTTGCCCCCCCCCCCCACGGGTTTACAGGGAACATCGCTCATATCTCCACAATTCTGATGCGCAGTGCGTTCGAAGGCTGCATTTCAGAAAAGAAGTGCTGACAGAGATATGCCTGCTCCGACAGGCAGACCTACAGCCTACCAGCACCACCAGGACTGCGTTGCCCATTGAGGTGAAGGTAACTGTGGCGTGGCCTTCTATGCCTCCAGCTCCTTTCAGGCAGCAGCAGGGGACATATGCTGCATCTCGCAGCATGCTACACATTGCAGCATTCGCCAGGTGACAAGGGAACTATAGGCACATAGAACAGACTTCATAAGGTTCCCAATGAGCAGGGACAGCCAGAATGAGAGGGCTATAGGTTTTGGACGATTTGAAGGCTTCCCCAAGGTTCAAGGTGCCATTGACTGTACACACGTTGCCTGCGAGCACCAACACAGAATGCAGAGGTCTTCCAAAACAGAAAGGGATACCACTCCCTAAATGTTCAGCTGGTCTGCGGCCACACTTAGTGCATTCTCACAGTCAATGCCCACAATCCAGGGAGCATACATGATGCTTTCATCTTGCGTGAGAACAGTGTCTCACGACTGTTTCAGCGACAAAGACAAGGTCAGAACTGGCTGATCGGGAATAAAGGATACAGCCTGGTCACCTGGCTCATGACCCCCCTCTGGAACCCTGCCACAGAAGCCGAGCAGCGCTATAATGACAGCCATGTAGCCACCTGCAACATTATTGAACAGACAATTGGCGTGCTGAAACAGCGCTTCCGATGCCTGGACCAGTCTGGAGGCAGCCTTCAATACTCCCCTCAGCAGGTCTCCGAGTTCATTGTCATGTGCTGCATGCTAGACAACTTAGCCATCATGAGGGGACAGGCATTGCCAGTGGAGATTACAGCACCACCTCAGGAGGAGGAGAATGAGGAAGACAAGGAAGAGGAGCCTGCCAAGGAACCCATACCGCAACTACCACAACCACAAGGGAGGCAGCGTGGAAATGTGGCCGCTGCAAGAGGCTTACGTCAAAAGCTCATCATTGAGCGGTTTGCTTGAACGGGGAACGGGAGGTTTGAGCATTGCATCGCCACTCTATGCCACCATGCTGGTTATTCTACAACTGATTGTGCAAATGAGACACGAGACAGCAATGTCAAAGATCAAAGAACAATTTATAACAACTTTGAACACTCTCAATAACCCCCCCACCCCTCCACACACACACACACACACACACACACACATAAAATCCTACATAATACAATTCTTAAACAAATGGGCATTATAACTGATCCCAGCACTCAACAGCATTTAAAATAAAAAAAGATTGCATCCAGCACTGCACAACATGTAAAGGAGAAAAGACTGCTTCCTGCAGTGCACAGCATGTAAAGGAGAAAAGACTGCTTCCTGCACTGCACAACATGTAAAGGAGAAAAGACTGCTTCCTGCACTGCACAACATGTAAAGGAGAAAAGACTGTTTCCTGCAGTGCACAAAATTTGAAGGCACAATGATTTGTTGCCAGCCATTATTGGGTCTTGGACAGACTTCCCCACCCCCCTTCCCTTCAACCCCCTCCCATGCCTGCTGCTCCTCCTCAATGAGGCCTCAGGGCAGACAGCAAGGTTGCTACAGGGCTGCTGTGTTGGGGGGCCAACAATGGAGAAAGCATTTGAAGACGCACTGGACCTGCTCCTGACCTGGAAGGCCCAGTTTTCAACTTGGACGCTTCTTCCTCGGCGTTAGCAGTCACAGGTGGATGGGGTGTCACCCGTCTATGCTGTATGGTTGGTGAGTGAGTGGTGGGATCCTGAATGCTGTCATCCTGAGGAATGACACCACCTCCCATTTCCCTGGAGCCACTCACTCTCCGACGGGGCTGGGCCTTAGCAACCAGAACATGATGTCAAGGAACAACTTGCTGACCTGCTTTGGCACCATCATTTCCCCGTGGGATAGTGGGGAATGCAGAGAGTATGGACTGCATCACCAGCCCAAGCTGAAGCAGAGCTTGTGCCTGTGATGTGCCCGAGTCTGCGACATCATCAAGGGCACATGCCGCACATTGTAGAACTCCACTGTCGCTGCTCGAGGCCACCAGCCTCTGTGTGTGGGCAATGATGGCCTCGCTGGACTCACAACTTGCAACGACAATCTGCGACGCTGCCTCCGCAACAGTCGCAGTGAGCTTGTCGATGCTCGCTGGGATCCGCCCCAATGGTTCAATAAGATCACGGTTCATAACTGCGCTTTCCCTGGACATTTCCACCAGGTCCACTTCAATGTCTGTCTGTCTGTGAGCAGACCTACATTGCCGACTCACTCTCCGGAGAGCTGGCCTGCGGGATTCCACCCCAGCACTGCGTTGCTGCACACTACTGGGACCAGGAGCCTCTGAATCATCAAAGTCCAGGAAGTCAGTATCGTCGCCAGAAATACTTAATCCTGATGGTGCAACTGGTGGGCTCGGATGCTCCGCAGGATCAGTATCCTCCAGTGCCTCGTCGTCGGCCACATGGCCTGAAGTGGAGGCCTCCCTTGAGGGATGGTGCGCCTCTGGTTGGTCATCTGGAAGTAGAAAACAGCAGACGAGCGGTTAGCGGCAGGGGAAGGGGCAGAGTGACATGAGGAAGGTGACATAGCACAGGTTCATTTGAGGGCCGCTGCAAATCCATAATATCTCGCAATGCAATGGATTCAGTAGCGCCATCCATGTACATACCCTCACCACCCGAAGGGGGCTCAGCATCGCCCCCGGCAACTGTCTGACCTAGGACTCTGATAAGGGCAGAGACCAATGTCGGTCAGAGGGATTGTTTGAGGCGGACCCCCGCCTGTCCGTAGCTGCTCCCTCCTGTTGTGGGAGTGTTTTGACTACAAAGAGAAAAATAGGAAGGGTTCAAAAAGAGCCTCTCTGCTGTTATGCCACATATGCCTACCACAGTAGAATAGGTGATACTGTGTGAATGTTGTAGAGGCCTCCGTTCAATGTGTTTCAATTTTGCAAGTGCTTCGTCAGTATGTGTTCGCTGGTTAGCGGCATCCACCATGGGGGATGA
Source organism: Pristiophorus japonicus (assembly GCF_044704955.1). NCBI lineage: Eukaryota > Metazoa > Chordata > Chondrichthyes > Pristiophoridae > Pristiophorus > Pristiophorus japonicus. Next base: position 156,357,312 of record NC_091977.1, on the reverse strand, counting down.
AAGTGATTTTTCAGAAAGCGATGGAAGCAGTTGGAGTGCGTTGCGAGGGCGAATGTTAATAAAACAAATGATGTGCATCGATCATTAAAAGCCAATGGTTGCCGAAGTAAGCCTTCATCTTTGTTATGCATTGTGAAAGGCACCCCACTGAGTGTTGAGTGGCACCAGATACATGAAGCACTTCACATAGTGTGTGAGATTAATGTTACAAATAATGGAGGCATGCATAGATGAGTGACACCGTGAGTGACACTCGTGAGGTTGTTGAATTTCTTCCGGCACTATATGCCAGTCCTGGGCACAGTGTCTGCAGCAGACACTTCCTGGGCTATCTCCCTCCATATTCGTTTGAACACAGGAGGGAGTGGTCTGGCTCCCCCAGCAAGCTGGAGTGAGGCCCACCTCCTCTCCACCACACTCACTAAGGCCTCACGAGCCTCCTGGTTGAAGCGCCTGGCACGCTGCCTTCCCTCCTGTTTCTCCATCTCAGCAGAAGTGGCTGAAGTGGGCTGATTTAAATGTGCATGCGTGCAGGAAGTTGGCCCTGTATTGGGGTTTGCGACCGGAAAAGAAAGCAAGAGGGAAAAATACATCAATGTACATGTGCAAAATGGCCACCTCCTTCAACCCCGAAAGTTACGGCTCCGGCACACAAAGTCAGTCGTACAACGCTTGACTTAACGCCAATGCTCCTCCAGATAACTTTTTAGCCGAAAATACATGACGAGGGTGCAAACTTTCTTTTCCAGGCGCATACTTTTGTGCACTGCCACAATTTGTGCCCCGAAATGCTAAAAGCCAAAAATCCAGCCCAAAGTGTATCTTGTCAATTGAAGTGCTGTGGAAAATGATCTATTCATTTCTAACCTCAAAGTGTCTAAGTGGCAAAAGATTTTAGAAACATAGAAACATAGAAAATAAGTGCAGGAGTAGGCCATTTGGCCCTTTGAGCCTGCACCACCATTCAATAAGATCATGGCTGATCATTCACTTCAGTACCCCTTTCCTGCTTTCCCTCCATACTCCTTGATCCCTTTAGCCGTAAGGGCCATATCTAACTCCCTCTTTGAATATATCCAATGAACTGGTATCAACAACTCTCTGCAATAGGGAATTCCACAGGTTAACAACTCTCTGAGTGAAGAAGTTTCTCCTCATCTCAGTCGTAAATGGCTTACCCTTTATCCTTAGATTGTGTCCCCTGGTTCTGGACTTCTCCAACATCGGGAACATTCTTCCTGCATCTAACCTGTTCAGTCCTGTCAGAATTTTATATGTTTCTATGAGATCCCCTCTCATCCTTCTAAACTCCAGTGAATACAAGCCCAGTCGATCCAGTCTCTCCTCATATGTCAGTGCTGCCATCCCGGGCATCAGTCTGGTGAACCTTCGCTGTACTCCCTCAATAGCAAGAATGTCCTTCCTCAGATTAGGAGACCAAAACTGAACACAATATTCCAGGTGTGGCCTCACCAAGGCCCTGTACAACAGCAGCAAGACCTCCCTGCTCCTATACTCAAATCCCCTAGCTATGAAGGTCAACATACCATTTACCCTCTTCACAGCCTGCTGTACCTGCATGCCAACTTTCAATGACTGATGTACCATGACACCCAGGTCTCGTTGCACCTTCCCTTTTCCTAATCTGCCACCATTCAGATAATATTCTGCCTTCGTGTTTTTGCCACCAAAGTGGGTAATCTCACATTTATCCACATTATACTGCATCTGCCATGCATTTGCCCACTCACCTAACCTGTCCAAGTCACCCTGCAGCCTCTTAGCGTCCTTCTCACAGCTCACATCGCTACCCAGCCTAGTGTCATCTGCAAACTTGAAGATATTACACTCAATTCCTTCATCTAAATCATTAATGTATATTGTAAAGAGCTGGGGTCCCAGCACTGAGCCCTGCGGCACCCCACTAGTCACTGCCTGCCATTCTGAAAAGGACCCGTTTATCCCGACTTTCTGCTTCCTGTCTGCCAACCAGTTCTCTATCCACATCAGTACATTACCCTCAATACCATGTACTTTAATTTTGCACACCAATCTCTTGTGTGGGACCTTGTCAAAAGCCTTTTGAAAGTCCAAATACACCACATCCACTGATTCTCCCTTGCCCACTCTACTGGTTATATCCTCAAGAAATTCTAGAAGATTTGTCAAGCAGATTTCCCTTTCATAAATCCATGCTGACTTGGACCGATCCTGTCACTGCTTTCCAAATGCGCTGCTATTTCATCTTTAATAATTGATTCCAACATTTTACCCACAACTGATGTCAGGCTAACTGATCTATAATTACCCGTTATCCTTAAAAAGTGCTGTTACATTAGCTACCCTCCAGTCCATAGGAACTGATCCAGAGTCAATAGACTGTTGGAAAATGATCACCAATGCATCCACTATTTCTAGGGCCATTTCCTTAAATACTCTGGGTTGCAGACTATCAAGCCTCAGGGATTTATCGGCCTTCAATCCCATGAATTTCCCCAACATAATTTCCTTCAGTTCCTCCTTCTCACTAGACCCTCGGTCCCCTAGTATTTCCGGAAGGTTATTTGTGTCTTCCTTCATGAAGACAGAACCAAAGTATTTGTTCAACTGGTCTGCCATTTCTTTGTTCCCCATTATAAATTAGGGCCATTTTTATAACCTTGGCCCTAAACTGTTGCAGATATGCAAAGAGGTCAGGCAGAATAAATTTCTAGCAGACTTGCAAAGAATTACAAAAGGTGGTAAGCACCAGTAGCTCTTACACAGCTACAGGTACTTAATTGTCTTCAAATGTTTGCATTCTTGGCAAGTCTGCTAGACCTTCCATATATGTATAAGAGAAAATTATCAGGTGATTTGGGAGACGCCCCTCTACTGCCCCTCCACCCCAATGTGACAAACTTGGTACCTCACTGTTCCAATCATCCATCCACTTTGTAAAGAAAAACTATTGTTAAAAGTAGTCCACTTTCCAAATCTCAAGAAGCCTTTGTTGTTATTCAGAGCATTTTTGGCCTCCTGCCCCTTCAACCCACCTTCTCTGAACTGAGGCTACAACTGAGTCAGTTTTCATTTCTTCACATTTCTGTGAGATCATTGAATTATCAAGTATGGCCATAACTAATATAAGAATAAATAAGCTAGTTTATTATTACAATGATTTTGAGTTTGACACTAGATAATCTACTCCAGTTCAGTGTTATCAACGATTCTCATCAGTGGGCCTCACATCCCCTATAATCTGGAGTAGGTTTTTATCTACAAACATGTAGGTTAGCAATAGTGAGACCCAGCGGTCAGAGAACCCTGCTAATGTACACCAGCTTACTGGAATGTATAATGTATCTCCACATGATTTCCTTCTCTTCAATAAACCTATTAAATACACACGCTACCACTTCAAGACTCATGCTGCAAACTAATAATTTATTTTACATTGAATAGGAAAATGAACAGCATTCAGTGCAAAACTGTTATGTATGTGAACCTCACCTGTGCGTAAGACTTGCCACTAGGGGGCACACCTGTGTACCCTGGGGCAAGCAGGTATAAAAGGCAGTCCACCACGCTGATGCCTCACTTTGGAGTTATATTAAAGAGTCCAAGGTCACAATGGTTTGAGCTTACAACACAGTCTCGTGGAGTTATTCTGAACTTAACAACTGGCGATGAGTTACAGATCACAAACTTTCACGCGGAAATGGCTGCTCTTGGTATTCTTGAGAGATTTGTTGAGTGTGATGATTGGGAAGCCTTTGTTGAGCGTCTCGACCAGTACTTCATGGCGAACAAGCTAGACACGGCTGAGACGAAGACCAAGCGCAGGGCAATTCTCCTCACCGCATGCGGGTCGTCGGTATATGGCCCCCTCAAAGATCTACTGGTCCCAGATAAACCAACAGACAAGCCTTACACAGAGCTGTGTGCGCTGGCTCGAGAACACCTCCAGCCGAAGGAGAACATCTTAATGGACAGGTATTGTTTTTACACGCACCATCGCTCCGAGGGCCAGACGTGGCGAGCTTTGTCGCTGACCTAACATGCGTTGTGGGACAGTGCGAATTTGCAGGATCTTTGGGGGAAATGTTGCGGGACTTTTTCGTGCTCGCCATCCTCCACAAACTGCTGTCTGCCGAATCCTTGGATCTGAGCAGGGCCATCACGATAGCCCAGGCCTTCACATCCACGAGCGACAACACAAAACAGATACCTTCACAGAATCGAAGCTCACCGACAAGTACTGTGCATAAAATAATGCTCTCAGTAGGCAGAACTGTACATAATAGGCCCACACGACCGCAGAGGCCAGGCCTAGGATGACTCAGGCTGCTAGGGAGTGCTAATGTGAATCCATTAACACCATGCTGGCGCTGCGGGGGCAGTCACAGAGCCCCATCAATGTCGATTCAAGCACTACGTGTGCAAGGGCTGTGGAACAATGGGGCACCTCCAGCGAATGTGCAAGCGACCTCAGACTCACCCCATGGCAGAGTCAGCAGAGAGCGACCGATTTAGCGCTGAACGAGCAGGAGAAGCAACTCAACCTGAGGTTGAGGAGGAAGTGTATGGGTACACACCTTCACCACCAAAAGCCCTCCGATAATGTTAAAAGTCAAACTTAACGGCATTCCAGTCTCCATGGAATTGGACACGGGGGCGAGTCAGTCGATTATGAGCCAGAAGGCCTTTGCAAAACTGAGGGGCAACAAGCCACAGAGGTTAAAACTGAGCCCACTTCACACAACGCTGTGCAGTTACACCAAAGAACTCATACCTGTTATCGGCAGTGCGGCAGTGAAAGTATCATATGACGGAAGGGTGCATGATTTACCATTATGGATTGTACCAGGCGATGGCCCAATGCTGTTCGGCAGGAGCTGGCTAGGCAAGATCCGGTGGAACTGGGTCAACATCAAAGCACTGTCCTCGGTCGATGATGCTCCATGCGCCCAGGTGATAAACAAATTCCTGGCGTTATTTGAGCCAGGCATCGGCAACTTTACAGGTGCCATATTGCAGATCCATCTTGTTCCTGGGGCACGACCCGTTCATCACAAGGCCCGAGCAGTCCCATATATGAGGCGAGAGAAAGTCGAAATTGAGCTGGACAGACTTCAACGAGAGGGAGCCAGTCGAGTTCAACGAGTGGGCCAGTCCAATCGTGCCGGTACTAAAGAACGATGGCACGATCAGAATCTGCGGGGACTACAAGGTGACGATCAACCGAGTCTCGTTACAGGACCAGTACCCGTTACCCAAAGCGGAGGACTTATTCACAACGTTAGCAGGGGGCAAGTCGTTCACCAAGCTAGACCTAACCTCCGCTTACATGACACAGGAGCTGGCTGAACCATCAAAGAAGTTGACGTGCATCAACACGCACAAAGGACTGTTCAAGTACCACAGATGTCCCTTTGGGATTCGCTCGGCAACAGTCATCTTCCAGAGGAACATGGAGGATCTGCTGAAATCGGTTCCATGCACAGTGGTGTTCCAAGACGACATCTTGATCACTGGTCGCAACACCACTGAACACGTGCACAACCTGGAAGAGATCCTAAGGTGACTGGACAGAGTGGGACTCAGGCTGAAATGCTCCAAGTGTGTTTTCCTGGCCCCAGAGGTCGAATTTCTGGGGAGAAAGATTACGAAGGACGGGATCAGACTCACGGATTCCAAGACGGAGGCCATCAAGAATGCACCCAGGCCACAGAATGCGTTTGTTCCTGGGACTCCTCAACTACTTTGGTAACTTTCTACCGGGATTGAGCACTTTGCTGGAACCCTTGCATCTGTTGCTACGCAAGGGTGACGACTGGGTTTGGGGTAAATCTCAAGAGACAGCCTTTAATAAGGCCAGAAGCCTGCTATGCTCTAACAAGTTACTTGTATTGTATGACCGATGTAAACGCTTAGTACTAGCTTGTGATGCATCGTCATACGGGATCAGTTGTGTGTTATAGCAAGCAAATGTGTCAGGCAAACTGCAACTGGTTGCATATGCATCCAGAAGTTTATCCAAGGCTAAAAGAGGCTACAGTATGGTTGAGAAAGAAGCGTTGGCTTGTGTATACAGAGTTAAGAAAATGCACCAATATCTATTTGGTCTCCGGTTCGAGATCAAAACCGACCACAAACCGCTTACTTCACAGCTCTCAGAAAGCAAAGGTATCAACACCAATGCTTCATCCGGCATCCAAAGATGGGCACTAACATTATCTGCGTATGACTATGTAATCCGCCACAGACCAGGCACAGAGAACTGCGCTGACGCCCTCAGTCGGTTGCCATTGCCCACCACCGGGTGGAAATGGTGCAGCCCGCAGACTTGCTTCTGGTAATGGATGCTTTTGAGAGCGAGGGGTCACCCGTCACGGCTTACCAGATCAGGACCTGGACCAGCCAAGACCCCCTGCTATCACTAGTAAAGGGATGCATCCTCAATGGGAGCTGGTCGGGGGTTCCCGGGGAAATGCAAGAGGAAATTAAGCCTTTTCACTGATGCAAGGACGAACTGTCAGTCCAGTCGGATTGTCTCCTATGGGGGAATCGCGTGATTTTGCCCAAAAAGTGCAGGGAAACGTTTATACGCGACCTGCACAGTACCCACCCAGGCATAGTCATGATGAAGGCTATCGCAAGGTCGCACGTCTGGTGGCCCAGCATTGACTCTGAATTAGAGTCATGTGTACACCAATGCAACACTTGCTCACAGCTGAGCAATGCACCCAGGGAGGCCCCCCTGAGCCTGTGGTCATGGTCCTCCAAACCGTGATCCAGGGTCCACGTAGATTCCGCTGGCCCCTTTCTAGGGAAGATGTTTCTAGTAGCAGTGTACCTTCACTCAAAATGGATTGAATATATAATGTCATCATCTACATCCACTGCCACCATTGAAAGCTTCAAGGCCATGTTCACCACCCATGGTTTGGCCGACGTCCTTGTCAGTGACAATGGACCATGTTTCACCAGCTCGGAATTCAACTAATTCATGACCCGCAATGGCATTAAGCATGTCAGGTTTTCCCCATTTAAGCCCGCATCCAATGGCCAAGCGGAATGTGCAGTCCAAACAATCAAGCAAAGCTTGAGACGGGTAACTGACGGCTCCTTGCAGACCTGGTTATCTAGGGTCCTGCTCAGATACCGGACGCGCCCCACTCGCTCTGCAGAATTGTTAATGAAGAGAGCACTCACAACCAGGCTCTCCTCAATCCACCCGGATTACAATGATCACGTTGAAACCCGGTGGCACAGCCATAACGTGTACCATGATCGCGCGGCAGCCTCGTGTAACATTGAGGTCAATGATCCGGTGTTTGTTCTAAATTACGGTCACGGTCCCAAGTGGATTGCTGGCATTGTCTTAGCCAAGGAGGGGAATAGAGTGTTTGTTGTGAAATTGTTGAATGGGAAAACGTGCAGAAAGCACCTGGATCAGACCAAACTGCGATGCACGGACTACCAAGAACAGTTTGAAGAAGACCCTACCATCTATGATCCAACAACACACACCCAACCAGCAATTGACCTCGATGTCAACCAGGAGGATGAACCCACCTTGCCCAACAGTCCGATCAGACCAGCTGCGCTGCCGTGAAGCAATGATCTGACCAACTCACCCATGCCAGGGCGTCAACTCAGGCGATCGACCCGGGAACGCAGATCGCCAGATCACCTCAACCTGTAAATAACCTGTACTTAAGACTTTGGGTGTAAATGCTGTTATGTATATGAGCCTCGCCTGTGTGTAAGACTTGCCACTAGGGGGCACACCTGTGGGAGACCTATGAGTCACTTGTGTACCCTGATACAAGCAGGTATAAAAGGCAGTCCACCATGCTGCTGCCTCACTTTGGAGTTATATTAAAGAGACCAAGGTCACAATGGTTTGAGCTTACAACACAGTCTCGCGGAGATATTCTGAACTTAACAAAAACAGTGGATTAAAAGTAACATCTTACATATCAAAATAATAAGGGTGCTTATCCATTAACTATCTCTTAACATACCTTCAAAATGGTTGTTTTTTTATTGCACTGTGAAATGCTACCATGGAGACAAACTAGCCTAGAATCTCTGATGAAAAGTCATCAGCCTGACACGTTAACTCTGTTTCTCTCTCCACAGTTGTTGCCTGGACTGCTGAGTGTTTCCAGCATTTTCTATTTGTATTTCAGATTTCCATCATCTGCAGTATTTTGCTTTTGTTTTGGCCTCGAACCTCTGCGGACTTGTTTCCAAATGCAGATACTCCAATGTAAACTTGTAATGGACAACTCTGCGCACAGAGCTGTCCATCAAAAGACCTAAAAAAAACATTGGTACCTACTTATAGGCCCAACTCATGTATTTATCCCAAACGCAGCTGTTAATCAGAACCAACAGTTAATTATTGGCTTGATTCTTTGTTCTGACCAGATGCCGTGAACGCCACATCTTGAAGGTGAAATGCAATTTTGGTGGGAGCACAAAATAGGTAGGAGAGGATCAGCTGGCAGTTATCTAGCCTGATTTTCCTTTTCATCAAAGGAAAGGACTTTTGTGCCCCCACTCAAGTTCAATTTTGCATCCCCGCCCCCACTCCACTTCTCCAGATCCCATGAAAATAGATCTGAACAACAGACCTTCACACACACCACACTACTCATGACCCTTAAAACAATTACTTAAAAAGTAACAGTATACTAGCCCTCAGATCGTATTGCTGCTGCAATAATCCAATTGTCAATAGATGGATACTGACAATTCTATACGCAATCAATATTAGTATATTAATGTCCCCTTAGTTTGACAGAAAGTAAGACTCAGTTACGTATTAATTGACCTCCACTGACTAGAATGAAATGTGCCTTTTATATACCTTGCATAAACACCCACAGAAATGGTTATAATTAGCCCAGTGTGTACAGTCACTAGTAATAAGGAACTCAGATCAATAATCTGAAGCATTGTTCTCACAGCAATGTATTAAATGGTATTCCTTTGTCCGCTGTTTTAATGGAGACATTAAGTCAATTTTGTATCCTGATATCACAGACATTTAGTACTAGACTCCAAGGGGGCGAAATTGGGCTCCTTTGCACCTCCTGGGGAGTGATAATGGGGTGCAAGTGGTTTTGCGACCGGGCGTGGCAGAATCAGTGACCTCCGCCATATTCGGCGAGAGTTTTGAGGTGGCGGTACGAAGTTGCGCCCCGATTTCTTTCGCCTGGAGATCATGACATCATCGGCGTGCGCAACGCCCCGGTAGCGTCCCGGACCTGAAATTGCGTTCCGCCCCCTGCAGCACCACCGGGCGAAAACACCGATAGCTGCAGGAGGCATGCATTGGGGAGCCAGCCGCTTCAGGGCTGGCGATAATTTTTCAAACTTTCAATAGTTAACGCCCCAAACGGAGCGCTACCAAATTTCTGCCCCAAGCCCTTCAACCACATAAAGAATTGAGTTGACATGCTTTTTTGCAGTTTCTATAGTTGAGGTCACTGTTGGATGTAAAAGTAAGCATATGGCAAATTAAGAGTTACTCATCAATAGTGAACTATCTTCTGGAGGCTCACACTGACATCACTAAATTTCTAGTCGGAGGCTATAAATTAATCAGTATCTCAAAGAGTCACGCTAATTTGTTCTCCACTGTATGTTTGAGATATGTTTGTAAATCAGTTAGAACAGGGATGGAAAAACAACATTGTTACAATCATAAAGTGAACTTACATGATACCATGTTAATGGAAAAAAAATGTGGTTTTGCCCTGTCATGAATGCTGGAGAAGCAGACAGGGTAAGCGCAGCCTTCTCCAGCTATTGAGCAATTCTAGAATGATTCTCTTTCTAAGAAGTGTGGTGTGCTCATTTGGGAGTTTAATTAGGGCTTGTATACGAGGTACATGATAATAGTCCAGTTTCTGAAAGTCTGCCTCTAGTTGCTCAATTATTTTTTGTGCCGATTATATCCTTAGTATCTTACAAAGTCAGTCATATAACAGTAGATTCACCTTATCCCACACTGTCATCACACCAATTTTCTGGGAATTAATTGGAAAAGCTTCACAATTTCGACTTCCAGCTTCTTTTCATTTCTCAATCCTGGAAGAGATGCTTGTTTGGCTCTTTTGGGAAAATAAAACTAGAATTGACCTAAATTGGTGCATATTCAGATACATTAAACACATCAATCATTGCTTTCACTAAAATTAGGGCAATCTTTAAAGGTACACACAGTCTTCATGGAAAAATATGGTAAGTATTTTATCATTTGTTTACAACCAAATGATGTGACAACATGAATCATTTCAAAACATTTAATTAGCCACCTCCCCATAGATGACACATGAAGAATCGACACTTGGGTGAGGTATTGAAGGGTGACTGCTGCCCTGGAACCATAGCAACAAAAGGAAAACAAATTATGATATTCACAAGTAATATAATTACAGCAAAAATCATGGCTTTTCTCCTTGAACTAAAAAAGCCTTGCTGAACATTTCTTAATTCCATGTAAGAAAGGCATTGCCTCCCAGTGCTCTATGATTCTACAAGACTCGTCGTGCAGTTTAGCACCCGCTGTGGAATTTCTGCCCTGGCATTTTTTCCAATGATGTTTGCAGCATAGAAGGAGGCCATTTGGCCCATCATAACTATGCCAGCTCCTTGCTACAGTAATACAAAACTAATTTCACTGCTCTGCTGTCTCCTCATAGCCCTGCTTCTTCGTCCTCTTCAAAATATTTATTAATTTCTCTTAAAGAAGTCAGTCTCTGCCTCAACCATTCCCTAATGCCTGACGAACTTGATTGAATTTTTTGAAGAGGTGACTAAAGTAGTAGACAGAGAAATATCTATGATGTTATTTATATGGACATTCAGAAGGCATTCGATAAAGTTGCTCATAAGAGAGTGATAGCTAAAGTTGAAGCTCATGGAATTGTAGGCAAATTATTCAGCTGGTTAGGAAATTGACTGAACAGCAGGCGACAGAGAGTATTGATAATGGGCTGGTGCTCTAATTGGCACGATGTTACTAGTGGCTTCTGTTAGGTCCACAACAATTCATCGTATATAATGAAGACTTAGATAATGAGATAGAAAGCTACGTATCCAAGTTTGTCGATGACACAAAGCTAGATGGTATTGTAATCAGTGTAGATGGAAACATAAAATTACAAAGAGATATTACTAGATTAAGGGGGGGAAATTGCCCCTTTCTTTAGTCCTGTTGGGACCTCCTGGGGAATTGGCATTTTCACCAAAGGGAGGGAGCGCTACCACCTCCTGGGAAATTATCTCGGAGGTTTGGGGGGTGTGCCCCGGCAGCGCCGCGCCCTGTGGTTACTGCCCCGGGCCGGCGCGCGACTGGCAATTACATCATAGAAACATAGGGCCCAAGTTTCGGGCCACGACTAGAACGGCGCAGCCTCGACCTGGACGCCCGTTTTTCGCACCCGAAAGTGCGCCTAAAAATTACCTGCAGGTTCTTCGGTTCCCTGCAGGTCCTTTGGAGCTGGGCGCGGCGCAGCACGAGCTGTGGGGGGCGGAGCCAGGTCCCTGCACTGAAATCAGTGCCGGGATCTCTGCACATGCACGCTACAGTGGGCGCGCATGTGCAGTAGCTCCAGGCGCCCAAAACTATGTGGGAGGGGCCCGAAGCACGCTGCCCCTAGCCCTGGCCGAATGGCCTCACTGGGGCTGCGAGGATCTGGCTGCACCTCCCTCGTCCAGCTCCTGCTCTGGCTCCAGCTGGCTCTCTCAACCCCCCACTCCTCCACCCAAACTCCCGCTCCGACCGCTCCCCCCCGCCAGCTCCTGTTCCGCTAACCCCCCCCCCAGCCCCCCCCAGCTCCCGCTCCGCTCCCCCCCCTAGCTCCCACTCCAACCCCCCATAGCTCCTGCTCCGCTCCCCCCCAGACCCCCCCCAGCTCCCGCTCCCGCTCCAATGACCCACCCCCAAGCTCCCGCTCCAATGACCACCCACCTCCCCAGCTCCCGATCCCCGCGGCCACCTACCTTTAACTCCTTCGGCGGGGCCCGCCCAGCATCTTGCTGGGGGCAAGCCCCACCCGAAGTCTTGGGCCCGGCTTCTTCACGTCAGCCGAGCTCATTCAGCCTCCTCCCTCTCTCCTCCCTCCCTCCTTCTCCTCTCCCCCTCCCTCCCTGTCCTCTCCCCTTCCCTCCCTCCCTCTCCTCTCCCTTCTCTTCTTCCCTCTCCTCTCCCCTTCCCTCCCTCCCTCCCTCTCCTCTCCTCTCCCCCTCCCTCCCTCCTCCTCCCTCCTTCTCTCCCCCTCCTTCCTTTTCTCCCCCCTCCCTCCTCCCACCCCTCCCTCCCTCCCTCCTCCTCTCCCCCTCCCTCTCTCTCCCTCTCCCCCTCCCTCTCTCTCCCCCTCCTTCCCTCTCTCCTCTCTCCCCCTCCCCCTCCCTCTCCCCCTCCCTCCCCCCTCCCTCCCTCACCCTCTCCCCCTCTCTCCCCCTCTCCTCTCCCTCTCCCCCTCCCTCCCCCCCTCTCCTCTGCCTCTCCCCCTCCCTCCCACCATCTCCTCTCCTCTCCCTCTCCTCTCCCCACTCCTCCCTCTCCCCACCATCTCCCCACCCCTCCCTCTCCTTCCCCCTCCTCCTCCTAATCCCCCCTCCTCCCCCCCTCCCCTATTCCCTCGCTGTCAGAAACACATACACACTGATAGGCAGAGAGAGAGATACTGACACTGACAGACAGAGAGTGAGAGAGAGACACACAGACCGACAGAGAGACAGAGAGTGACACACTGGGGGTGCCCCGTCCCCACATTGGAGGGCTCCCGGTGCTGCAGTCGGTGAATAGAACATTTTTTATTTATTGATATTTTTATTTTTTTTAATTTTTATTAATTTTTTTGATTGATTTATTGATGTATTTATCATTTATTATTGATGATGGCTCTTTATTTGTAAAACTGAAGTGTTTAATGTTTGTAAATTTCCCTTTAATCCCCCCCCCCTTTCCCTACGCCTGATTTATAACCTACGCCTGATTTTCTAAGTGTAGGCAAGGTTTTTCTGAGCGTACAAAAATCTACACTTACTCCATTCTAAGTTAGTTTGGAGTAAGTTTTCACTGCCTAAACTTTCAAAACGGGCATAAGTGGCCGGAATGCCCCCTTTTGAAAAATAAATCTGTTCCAAACTGAAACTGTTCGAACTGACTAGAACTGGAGCAAACTAAATGCCGAGAATTGCAATTTCTAAGATACTCCATTCTAAACCAATTGCTCCAAAAAAACAGGAGCAATTCAGGCCGAAACTTGGGCCCATAGAAACATAGAAATTTACAGCACAGAAGGAGGCCATTTCGGCCCATCGTATCCGCGCCGGCTGACACAGAGCCGCACGGCCCTTGATCAGCAGCCCTAAAGGTTACATATAAACCTATGAACAATGACGGAAAGGCAAAGAGCACCCAGCCCCAACCAGTCCGCCCCACACAACTACAACACCCCTTATACTAAAAACATCTATACTCCACCCCAACCGGAGCCATGTGATCTCCTGGGAGAGGCAAAAACCAGATTAAAAAACCCAGGCCAATTTAGGGAGATAAAGAATCTGGGTCAATTCCTCTCCGACCCCATCTAGGCGATCGAAACTAGTCCAAGAGATCACCCTGGCCATATTCTATTCCCTGCAGTGCTTACCATTATATCTGCGCCGTCCAATAAAAGGTCATCCAGTCTAATCCCAACTACCAGCTCTAGGTCCGTAACCCTGCAGGTTACTGCACTTTAAGTACCCATTCAACCATCTCTTAAAAGTGGTGAGGGTTTCTGCATCCACCACTCTTCCAGGCAGTGAGTTCCAGATCCCCACAACCCTCTGCATAAAGAAGCCCCCCCTCAAATCCCCTCTAAACCTTCCACCAACCACCTTAAAACTATGCCCCCTCGTAATAGCCCCCTCCACCAATGGAAATAGACCCTTACTATCCACTATGTCTAGGCCCCTCAATATTTTGTACACCTCAATGAGGTCTCCTCTCAACCTCCTCTGTTCCAATGAGAACAAACCCAGCCTATCCAATCTGTCCTCATAACTAAGATTCTCCATTCCAGACAGCATCCTAGTAAATCTCCTCTGCAGCCTCTCTAGTGCAATCACGTCTTTCCTATAATACGGCGACCAGAGCTGCATGCCGTACTCCAGTTGTGGCCTAACCAAAGTATTATACAATTTAAGCATAACCTCCCTGCTCTTATATTCTATGCCTCAGCCGATAAAGGCAAGCATTCCATATGCCTTCTTAACCATCTTATCCACCTTACCTGCTACTTTCAGGGTTCTGTGGACAAGCTCTCTAAGGTCCCTTTGTTCATCTACCCTATTAAGTGGCCTACCGCTTAATATGTATACCCTTTCCTTATTAGCCATCCCAAAGTGCATCACCTCACACTTCTCTGAATTAAATTCCATTTGCCACTGTTCTGCCCACCTGATCAGTAAATTGATATCCTCCTGCAGCCCATGACTTTCCTCTTCATTATCAACCACACAGCCAATTTTAGTGTCATCTGCAAACTTCTTAATCATACTCCCTATATTCAAATCTAAGTCGTTGATATATACCACAAAAAGCAAGGGACCCAAAAATGCAGAATCCCACTGAAAACATCCTTCCAGTCACAAAAGCATCCATCAATCATTACACTTTGCTTCCTACCTCCAAGCCAATTATGGATCCAACTTGCCACTTTGCCCTGGATCCCATGGACTTTAACCTTCATGACCAGTCTACCATGTGGGATCTTATCAAAAGCCTTGCTAATGTCCATATACACTACATCGTACGAACTAGCCTCATCAACCCTCTTGGTCACCTCCTCAAAAAATTCAATCAGGTTAGTCAAACATGATCTTCCCTTAACAAATCCATACTGACTGTCCCTAATTAATCCTTGCCTATCCAAATGCAGATTTATTCTGTCTTTCAGGATTTTTTCCAATAATTTTCCCACCACTGAGGTTAGGTAATTACTCGGCCTATCCCTATTTCCCTTCTTAAACAAGGGTACTACATTAGCAGTCCTCCAATCCTCCGGCACTATGCCCATATCCAAAGAGGACTGGAAAATGATGGTCCCCTAAGTGACTGGGCAAAACTGTGACAAATGGATTTCAATATAGGCAAGTGTGATATCATCCACTTTGAACCTAAAAAGGACAGATTAGAGTACTTTCTAAAAAGCTAGAAACAGTGGAGGTCCAAAGAGACTTGGGGGTCAATGTACATAAATCGTTAAAATGTCATGGACAAGTATAGAAAATAATCAAACAGGCTAATGTAATGCTGGCCTTTATATCTAGAGGACTAGAATACAAGGGGTAGAAGTTATGTTAGAGCTATACAAAACCCTAGTTAGCCCACAACTGGAGTACCGTGTCCAGTTCTGGGCACCACACCTTAGGAAGAATATATTAGCACTGGAGGTGTCATGTATGTAACCTTTATGTAACAACATGCAATACTGTATATACGTAAGAAATGCACACCTTGACCACAGGGGGTGAACTTGTGGGAGAAACTCCTCAACTGGTCACTCAGGTATATAAAGGGAGGTCCCACGCAGGGTCATCACTTCTTGGTCCTGTGAATAAAGGTTCAGGTCATGGAGTGACCTTGTCCATAGAATGTGCCGCGTGTGGATTTGTGGTATTGTGTAAGGACTTTACATTGGCGACAAGAAACGGGAAGCAACGACGCACGAGAATGGCCACCGGCAGCACAGATGAATGGTACTGTGTTGGTGAGGACTGGGACGATTTCATTGAGAGGCTCCAGCAGAGTTTTGTCACGAAGGGCTGGCTGGGAGAAACAGCGGCCGACAAGCAAAGGACTCATCTGCTGACCAGCTGTGGACCTAAGACTTACGCACTCATGAAAGACCTGCTAGTACCCGAGAAGCCGGCGGACAAAACCTTCGAAGAGTTCAGCAAACTAATCGGTGAGCACCACAAACCGGCAAACAGCGTACACATGGCCCGACACAGCTTCTATACACACCGACGTCAGGAAGGACAGAGCATACCGGATTTTGTTGCGGACCTCCGGCGCTTGGCCAGCCTCTGTAAGTTCACAGATGCCTGCAGGGGGGTGATGCTAAGGGATTTCTTTATTGAGGGCATCGGTCATGCTGGGATTTCAGAAAGCTAATTGAGACCAAGGACTTGACCTTGGAAGCGGCGGCGTTGATAGCTCAGACTTTTATGCCGGGAGAGGAGGAAACGAAAATAATATACGCGCGCAAATCTGTCTCCAACGTGGCGATGGATCAGGGAGTCAATATCATAAACGGGACACAGAGCCCTGCAGGCAGGCAAGGGCAGTTCGAGACACCCCAGGCAGCAATAGACCCAAGAGTAAGTCTCCAACAGAAGAACTAGCAGGCAGAACGGACATTTACGCCCCCCCCAGTGATCAATGCGGCACGGGATGGGGCCATTGACACCCACTAACAGGGTGCTCAAGAGCAGTCAAAGGGACAATCAGCGAGGAATGCCTTGTAACAGCTCTTTTGTTCACAACAATGGTAATCTCAGTTCATGCTGGAGGTGTGGGGGCAGACATGCTGCCAGGACTTGCAGGTTTCAACAGTTCGTCTGCAGAAATTGTAACCTCAGTGGCCATTTAGCCAGAATGTGCAGAAAGCCTGTAACCAGGCTAATATACGAGGCAGATGAACCAGATGAGGGGTCTGCGAGGCAGGATGATGCATGGGGCAAATCAATGGACGCTGAAGTTCAGCGGGTTCATGTGGTAAACATTCACAGCTCATATACCAAAACGCCACCTAAGATGATGAAAGTCCTATTAAACGGACGCATTGTACGCATGGAGCTGGACACGGGGGCCAGCCAGTCACTCATGAGTGTTCAACAATTCAAAAAGCTGTGGCCACTCAAAGCCAGCAGACCCAAACTAGAACGCATTGAGACGCAATTACGGACGTACACCAAATAAATCATTCCAGTGCTAGGCAGTGCAATGTTGACGGTCACACACAATGGATCAGTGAACCGGCTGCCACTCTGGATTGTCCCGTGCAATGTCCCGCACTGTTGGGGAGGAGCTGGTTAGCTGAGATGAACTGGAAATGGGGGGATGTGCACGCCATGTCATCTGTGGAGCGAAGTTCATGCTCACAGATCCTACAGCAATTTGAGTCACTATTTCAACCTGGCGTCGGGACGTTCAAAGGTACCAAAGTAGTGATACGCAACACCCCAGATGCCAGAACAGTGCACCACAAAGCCAGAGCTATGCCGTATGTGATGCGGGAGAAAATTGAGAGCGAGTTGGACCGGTTGCTGAGAGAGGGCATCATCTCACCCGTTGAATTCAGCGACTGGGTGAGCTCCATCGTTCCCGTCCTAAAAGCAGATGGTTCTGTCAGGATCTTTGGCGACCACAAGGCCACTATCAACCGGGTGTCCCTACAAGACCAATACCCGCTCCCGAGAGCGGAGGACCTCTTCGCCATGCTGGCAGGTGGCAAGCTGTTCACCAAGCTGGACCTCACTTCAGCCTACATGATCCAAGAACTGGCCGACGAATCTAAACTACTGACCACCTTCACCACGCACAAGGGACTGTTTGTTTACAACAGGTGTCCATTTGGCATTCGATCAGCGGCCGGGATTTTTCAAAGAAACATGGAAAGCCTGCTCAAATCCATTCCTGGGACAATCGTATTGCAGGACGACATCCTCATCACCGGTCGTGACACCAAGGAACACCTCCACAACCTGGAGGAGGTGCTACGCCGACTGGACCGGGTAGGCATGCAACTCAAGAAGTCTAAGTGTGTGTTTATGGCTCCTGAGGTCAAGTTTCTGGGCAGGAGGATTGCTGCAGATGGGATTCGGCCTAACGAATCCAAAACGGAGGCGATTCGATGAGCGCCCAGGCCCTGCAACACATCAGAGTTATGTTCATTTCTGGGACTCTTGAACTATTTCGGGAACTTTCTGCCGAACTTAAGCACATTGTTGGAGCCGCTACATGTGCTCTTGCGTAAGGGTTGCAATTGGTTTTGGGGGGACTGTCAGCAACGGGCTTTCAATCGGGCGCAGAACCTGCTTTGTTCAAATAAGTTGTTGACCCTTTACGACCCCCGTAAAAAATTGGTTCTGACATATGATACATCGTCCTATGGGTTGGATGCATGTTGCAGCAGGGTAACGCTGACGGCCAACTATAACCTGTGGCTTATGCTTCCAGGTCGCTCTCTCAAGCAGAACGGGGATATGGGATGGTTGAGAAGGAGGCACTCGCATGTGTCTATGGTGTAAAAAAATGCATCAGTACCTTTTTGGCAGGAGGTTCGAACTAGAAACGGTCCACAAGCCATTAACATCCCTGCTGTCAGACAAGGCCGTCAATACCAATGCTTCAGCTCGCATACACTGATGGGCTCTCACGCTCGCTGCGTATGACTACACCATCCGGCACCGGCCCGGCACCGAAAATTGCGCTGACGCGCTCAGCAGGCTGCCACTGGCCACCACCGAGGGGGCAGCGGAACAAAGCGCTGAGATGGTCATGGCCATTGATGCCTTTGATAACGCAGGCTCCCCCATCACAGCCCTCCAGATCAAAATCTGAACAAACAGAGATCCCCTCCTAGCCTTGATTAAGAAATGTGTCCTGACTGGGGATTGGGCGCCCGTACACAGAGCATGACCTGAGGAGGTCAGACCGTTTCACAGACGGATGGATGAGCTCTCCATCCAAGCTGACTGCCTACTATGGGGCAGCCGGATAGTCATGCCCCAGAGGGGCAGGGAAGCATTCATCAGGGAACTCCACAGCGAGCAGCCAGGCATCGTGCTGATGAAGGCCATTGCCCGGTCACATGTTTGGTGGCCGGGAATTGATTCAGAACTGGAACACTGTGTTCGCAGGTGCACGACGTGTGCCCAGCTAGGTAATGTCCCCAGGGAGGCCCCACTCAGCCCATGGCCCTGGCCCACCAGGCCATGGTCACGTATTCACATAGACTACACGGGCCCGTTCATGGGAAAAATGTTTCTCATTGTGGTTGATGCGTACTCGAAGTGGATCGAGTGCATCATTTTGAATTCATGCACGACATCCACCACCGTGGAGAGTCTGCGCGTGGTCTTTGCAACCCACGGCTTGCCGGTCATCCTTGTTAGCGATAATGGCCCATGTTTCACAAGCTACGAATTCCGGGAGTTCATGTCGGGTAATGGCATTAACCATGTCAGGACAGCACCTTTCAAGCCGGCCTCCAATGGCCAGGCGGAACGTGCGGTCCAAATCATAAAGCAAGGCATGCTCCGGATTCAAGGACCCTGCCTTCAATGCCGCCTATCGCGCCTCCTGCTGGCCTATAGATCCCGACCGCACTCGCTCACAGGGGTCCCGCCCGTGGAGCTACTCATGAAACGAACACTCAAAACTCGGCTGTCCTGTCCGACATTGTTGAGGGCAAGCGCCAGTCCCAAAACGAGTACCATGACTGAAATTCAAGGGGGAGATGTATAGAAATTGATGACCCCTTATTTGTTCTCAATCACGCTTTGGGGCCCAAATGGCTTGAGGATACTGTAATAGACAAAGAGGGGAATAGGGTCATAGTGGTTAAACTTAACAATGGGCAGATATGACGCAAGCATCTGGACCAAGTAAAAAAAAGGTTCAGCATGGACACTGAGGAATCTGATGAAGATTATGAGATGGTGCTCACACCACCGCCAGTGAACGAGCAACAAGAACATTCAACAGCATGCACAGTCCCTGCGGTCAGCCCGGACAGGCCGGAATCACCACAGGTGACAGACACACATACCAAGGCTCAACAACCAGAGCCCCAACTGCGGCGCTCCACGAGAGAGCGCAGACCACGCGAGAGACTTAACCTATAATCCCAATTGAAAGTTGAGGGGGAGGTGATGTCATGTATGTCACCTTTATGTAACAACACTGCAATACTGTATATACGTAAGAAATGCACACCTTGACCACAGGGGGTGAACTTGTGGGAGACACTCCTCACCTGGTCACCCAGGTATATAAAGGGAGGTCCCACGCAGGGTCATCACTTCTTGGTCCTGTGAATAAAGGTTCAGGTCATGGAGTGACCTTATCCATAGAATGTGCCTCGTGTGGCTTTGTGGTATTGTGTAAGGACTTTACAGGAGGGAGTGCAACGTAGATTTACCAGAATTAAACCTGAAATCCAAGGGTTAATTTATGAGAAGAGATTACACAACTAGAGTTGTATACCCTGGAATTTAGAAGGTTAAGGGGTGATTTGATCAAAGTGTTCACGATATTAAGGGAAGCTGACTGGGTAGATAGAGAAAAACTATTTTCGCTGTTTGGGAAGTCTAGGACAAGGGGACATAGCCTAAAAGTTAAAGCCAAGCCTTTCAGGAGTGAAGTTTGGAAATATTTCTACACTCAAAGGATGATAGAAGATTTCAACTCTCTTATGAAAATGGCAGTTGATGCTAGGTCAATCGTTAATTTTAAATCTGAGATTGATAGAATTTTGTTAACCAAAGGTATTAAGAGATATGGAGAAAAGGCAGGTATATGGAGTTAGGTCACAGATCAGCCATGATCTCATTGAATGGCAGAACAGGCTCGAGGTGCTAACTACTGTTCCAATGTTCCTAAGCAGAGCATTCCATGCTCCAATAGCTTTCTCTGCAAATAAATTTATTCCGACTTTTCTCCTCGCTCTTTCAGTGACGTTTTTAAATTGATTACCTCTTGTCACTGACTCCCCTACTGGAGGAAATAGTATTTTCCTATTCACCTTGGGCTAAGATTCAACTTTGCCGGTGGCACAATATAGGCAATAGCAGATCAGTTGTCCATTATACACCCCACCCGATTTTCCTTTCCATGAACGTCATGTTGAATTTTTACCCCTCCTGTTTTCCAGGAATTTCCCCCATTGTAGCTATTTTGGAATTGATGCCTGGTGTATGATACTCCTACCTGACCTGGGAGTTTCCTCAGAAGTCCTCCACCATAACCTCATCAGGAAACCCCATGTAAAATTGTATCAGGGCCCTACTGATGCCTGCAAAAGCCTGCTTGTTAACATTGCAAATGGTCATTAATGATTGGGATCTGAGAGGGTACGTAACCTACTCGAATTTAACTGCCCTGCTGCCCGCTTTCCATCAGGCAGATAGAATTAAAATGGACCACCTCCCGAATTGCCATTGACATGTACCTCATTCATCTTATGCATTTCCTTGCACACTTAATCTGCAATTGAGATATGCAAGGTACAAAATGCTTGGGAGTCTGTAACCCCATTGATCTCAGCTCCTTATCACAAAACTTTGCGGAAGCTCTAAGTCTAGTTTAGCAGGACAGGTGTGCAAGGTGAGAAATGCATGGAAATTAGCAGATTGATTAGAAAATTAGTGTTGTTTGGCACCATTCTAATTCAGAACACCAGAGAACAATTTCAGTGAGGCTGCAATCTATAACACCATGAGGGTGATGTCGAAATCTCGACTCTCAATATACGACTCTAACACAATCAGCTCCAGTAGATGTTCCTTTAATAAGTTTTACTTGCAGCAAGGAAGCATCTCACTTAGTCAAAGGTTAAGCGAAGACTCCCAATATGTTACAGTTTCACAATGTATTTATACAGTAGAACAAACAAGTTATGGTTCCATCCTGTGTATTGGTTCTGCCTTTGCAGTCAGCGAAAACAAATAAAGAGTTCTCCAATCAGTTAATGATTACCATATCCTTGTCTTTACATTTTATCAAATATCTCCTTTGTCAGTGTTTTTGGTGGGCCAGTCAGCAATAACTCGATTAGGGTGTGATAATGTGCTATCACCGGCTTTGCATTGTTTTAGGATTGTCCTGTTTCCTGGCCAGTTATTTGGGCCCATGATTTCCATAGTGGTTAATTGGGTACTTGGCTTCTTGCATATTATGGATGAGTTCTGTACAAGAGATAATGGCTGGTAATTTGATTATCTCTTAGGGGGTGAATTGGTGCTGCATCTTTACAACCTTTTCCAGCCCTTCTAAGGTCTGGCATAGCAACAGACTATTGATAATAAAGGGGAGCACAATGGGTGGTACTTATCTCAACAGGACAGTCTTAATGTTGTCTGGTGGCTATTAATCAGCTATCAGCAGTTTCAGTCAAGGTTAGCATGTTTATGCAAACAGACTGTCTGCTGCAGAAGTTTCTGGCAGGACCGGGACTCCATTTTGTTTTATGGCAAAAAGGATACAAAAAACAGTGTAATGCAACTTTAAAAATACATTTCCACAGTGATTTTAAACATGCAGCCAAATCAGGTACAAAGTCAGCGATCCATCTGCGACGCCCGCCTGAATCCAGCAGCAGAAGGGCCGAAACATTATCTGGTTTGGGCCTTACTAGAATACAATTGGCAAGCTGCCCACCACACAATGAGTGGTAGTGAGTGGCTTGCCGAATTCCATCTAGTTCTCAAACTGCTTCAGCAAATTAAAGAAGGCAGCACATCATCATCTTCTCAGGATCACGAAGGATGGGAAATAAATGCAGGCCTTGCCACTGACACCAATATCCTGAGAATGAATAAAACAAGATTATGATGGCTCCAGTTGTTCAGGCTGAAATTTGAAGGAACAGCTGGGAAATTGGACCAGTTTGTGCCGGCTTCTGGCCAGCCCCGCATCGTCGCCATTTTGGACAGATCGGTAGTACTGTCATTGCCTGCGCCCGTTGCAGATATGGAATTGAGGCAGATTGTGACGCTGATTTGATGCATAATCTGCCATTTCCGACCTCACCGCTCCTTTTAGCTTCCTATCCAAATCCCGACCAAATCAGCAGCAGGAAGGGCCCTCCCCCACCACCGGTGTTATTTAAAGGGATCATCAACAACTTGCAGCTGACTTGCTTTTTGATTTCAACTGGTTCTATGTAAGTTTGTGCAACTGTTTGGAGCTCTCTATAGTTATTTAAAGTTGCTGAGGTGAAAGGGAGTTGTTGCTAAGTGGAGAATGCCTTGCTTCTCATTTAAAGGGTTCTGCTCACACCACTTGCTCCCAGTTATGGGAGATGGAGCGGAGGCAGTGAAGAAGAGAATAAGCTGCTCGCAGAGGGAGGAGGAGGAGGGGCAGGAGGGTTCTCAGCAGGAGGCCTTACCCACCTAGGGTTTTCCAAAAGCACTTCTCCTACTGTAAGCCAGGAGCAGACTATTCGGAGGCTCTGCTTCACCAAGGAAGTGATTTCAGAACCCTGCCACCTCCTGAAACCAGACCAGCAGCCTCAGAGCAGGGCGATGACAACACTGCCAGTGGCCC
This sequence comes from Pristiophorus japonicus, assembly GCF_044704955.1. NCBI lineage: Eukaryota > Metazoa > Chordata > Chondrichthyes > Pristiophoridae > Pristiophorus > Pristiophorus japonicus. The sequence goes on along the minus strand of NC_091977.1, from coordinate 156,333,980 downwards.
TCTAGGTAACCATGGCCCTCAATTTTTTTCGCCACTGGGTCCTTCCAATCTGGAGCAGGTGACATAGCTAAGATCCCCCATATCACTGTCCATTGCTGAATCCAGGAAGTCACAGAGGCTTTGTACCGAGAAGGGACTTCATTGTCTTCTCTTTAAACAGTGAGAGGCAGGACGAGCCAGGATATTGGCTTTCACATGGTACAGGGCGCCATCAACTGCACACATGGCTTTGCAGACGCTGCATGCCAATCCTGAGATGTTCTGTAACGGCAAAGGCTACCACACACTTAATGTGCAGTTGGTGTGCGATCCTGCCCAGCGCATCATGATGGTGAATGCCTGGTATCCTGGCAACAGTCATGATGCCTTCATCCTGTGCCAGTCCGATGTATCAGCAATCTTCGAGCCACCACATTAAACCCGAGGGTGGCTGTTCAGACACAAAGACTATCCGCTCTGCACCTGGCAGATGACTCCCTTCCGCGACCCCACCACTCGTGGCCAGTTCTCATATAATGAGAGCCATGCTTCCACGAGGGACCTCATTGAGCAGACCATCGAGAGGAACTCTCCAATACACGTCGGAGCGGGTGTCCCATTTCATATGGTCTGCTGCATACTCCACAACTTGGCCATCATAAAGGCCCAGCCCTTGCCATCACGGGTTCTGGGACCACCTCAGGAGGAGGAGGAAGAGAGGAGTCAGACAGCAGATCTCCATTCCGGATGGACTGTCCATGAGCACCTCAACAGACTCTGGTTCCAGTGAATGAAACCCCAGATCCCCATTGCTCAGCACTTCCCCACCTTACCATCTCTCTGTCATGGAACATCACATCATCCTCCTGGGCACAAAGCTGAAAAGACAGCCACCACAAAACACACATTCCAAACCTAATTTATAAATTTATCAAATCCAAATCTAAACAACAACGTCAACGAATCACCCTTGTGCATTCCCTTCGTGTCTATCTTCCGTGTGCCTTTGCCTGCCCTAGTGCTCCTACACAGTGTTACCCCAGTTGCTGCAGCATGGCTGGTGGAAAGCTGCTGATTTTCAGTGGGGGAGACTGAAGATGGCTGCAAATGCAGATCCAGATCCTGGGGACAACACTTGTCACACTGACAGCTTCAGCTATATCCTCCCACAGCCTTCTGTTGTTCTCCTTTCCCCTGCAGGTAGAGGACCTAATGCCGCTTTTGAACGCCCAGGACCAAGGCCTTCAGTGCTGCATCGGAAAATCTCCTCATCCTCTCTCTTGGCTGTATGGCCATGGTTTTGTCCACACTGACAATAAGATGCTTCTGCAACAAAGCACCTCCATAGTGCAGTGAGCCTAGGCCAAATTTTATTGGCCAGAATACTGCACCCGATATTGCCCCGCCCCTAACCCCTGTTTAGCGTTAAGCCAATCAGCACGCGTTTAACATTGAGATCAGCGCTGCAATCTTTATGATGAACGAATGTTGCATGCTGGCTGTGCCTGTTTTTATGCCATATCCAATTTCTAGGTCTATATATTTTAAAAATATATATTTTGTTCCTTGCTTCATTCTGATGCAAAAAGTAACCTACTTTGGCAGTCTCATTCTATTTTGTTTTTGTTTTCGATAGTTCTGTTTATCCAGATTAATTTTACTTAGATCAAGTCCTATCTAAATCCCAAGAAAAGACATAATCTGGAACCCCAGATGTCATTTCTAAAGTTGTAGTTGGAAAATAAAAGATAATCAAAAATGGACTTTGATGATCTCTTTATTTTTCCACGGGAATTGTTCTTAGATTAAAATGTTTATTCTGCAGGCTCTTGTGTCACAAAATCGAATTTACACAATAGGTCTACAGTAGTCAATGGACCTTGCTTATAATGTGCTCCTATAATCCAATTCTTCTGATGGAAAAATAGCAATTTGTCCCACAAATCAATAACTATTGTGTAATTAGGAGACTCTTAAAATCTCTTTCCAGCAATTAATTTTTGATTGAATTTTTATTTTTCCATATGTTGAAGGCTTGTCAAAGTGTTTTCATGCAGTGCAAGTGGTATCTCTGACATGATCTCAGAAGCTGCACATGAAAAATAAAATATTCAATTAAAAAATTAATTGCTGGAAAAAGGGTTTAACAGTCTCCATATTATACCAGTCACTGATTTGTGTTTGAAATTGTTATGGTTTTTTTATCAACAGCTGTCATAATTGGGTTGATCTATTGCCAGTAGGCAGATCCAGCTCACCGTGTGGCTATCATGACAGATTTTGGATGGTTCTCAAGCACTGCTTTAGGACAAGGGTTTTCTCTGTCACAAAGTTAGCTTTCTGTTTTCCCTCATTCTGTACTTGCTTATAAATTGTTAAATCTCCAACTTCTCCCAGTTCTGATGAAAGTTCATCGAACTGAAACATTGGCCACGATTTCACCATGCACGGCGGGATTGGTGCGGCCGGGATAAGTAGCGTGTGGTAAACTCGTTCCTCTGTGCAGCCGGCGATCTGTCCCGAATCCTCCGACGATGGGGCTTGTTAAACCCACCCTGCGGGCTTCCCGGCCAATTAAGAAGAAGCCGGTCTGATGATGTCATTTGATGACGCACAATCAACCTGTTTCCTTAAAGGGACTAGGCCCATAATGATTTTGACAATTCTTCTGTCAGTGTTCTGCAGCATTGAGGTGCAGCAAACACTGAGAAGCATTGCACAGAGGTGCACGGCTGCACCCAGGCTCTCCCATGACTCCCTCCAGATACTTATGGAGGGAGTCACAGCACGCATGGAGGTCCTCTTCCCTTCCCATGGGCGGAAGGGACCTCCCCCGGACACCAACACGGCCTGGTTGCACATTGCACAGGAGGGCACAAGCAGGGATGGCATCAGGAGGACCTGGCTGCAGTGGCGCAAACCTTTCAATGATCTCAGCAGATCACAAAACGTTACTGCAAAGCCACACTCAACCTCATCCTGCTGTGCCACTCATCACATCCCCATCACTCTGCTTTCCCTACCCTACTCCTGCACATCCTTACTCACACCAACTTATCTTACACCTCCACCCATCCCTCTCTCCCTATCTACATTATCACATCCCCATCTCACGAACCACCCCTCACACTCGCCCTCATCCTTGTCCAATTATACCAACTCCTTTAGCCAATGTTCATATATAGTTAATGTTGATGTGTAGTCAAATATTGAAATCTTTATTTTCAGCACTTTGCATTCTTGGACATTTGTGGGCACCTTTGGAAGTGGCTTAGTGAGTTGAAGTGAATGGTCAGACATAAGGGTACCCCCCACAATGGTGATGAGTGTGAAAGGAATGGGTTTGACATTGCAGGGATGCTTTATGGAGCTGGTGTGGAGTGATGCAAACCTGGCGCATCATGTGGCAGTCAGAGTGTACAGCATCAAGTGAAGTAAATGCAGTCATGGTGAGGCCATCCCTGGCATACTAGGCAGCATTGTGATCCGGTGCGAATGCCCTGTGTTCCATGCAGCATCAGGTAATTGCAGAGAAGGTTGGTGTTGGTGATGCTGGTGTGTTTAGTGACGTTGGTGTTGGGGCTGATTGTCGTGGGATTCTAAGGATCAAGATGAGATTTTTTGAAGGGCACCGGTGCTGCTGTAATAGATGGCAGGTGAGGTTGAGATGATAGAAGCGATCTGTCAATGGTGAGAGAAGTTACTCCAAGGAGGTGACAGTGAATAGAGAGTTCACTGCAAACATTTCCAAACTGCATATAGCTCAAAAGTCTCTTCCAAAACCTGCAGGCTTCAGCTTCTGACATTGGAAAGTGAACAGCTTTGAAATGGTAACTTTTATAACCACTTCTCAAAGTGATGGAGAGTCACTGATAACCCAACTCCACTTACCTGTCGTGTTCTCCAAGGGGCAGCAAACCTGTCAGAAGGTTAATAAAATTGTAAGTGCCTGCTTTTAAGCATCTTAACTAGCATTCAATTACCTTTTAATGATGTTAATTATCTGCACCACCGTTTGCTGTCGGATCTGCGATCCGCACACAGAAACTGACACGGAGGCGGATTCAGATCGGGATCCTGACCCACTGTCAATCAGGGCCATTTTGACATCCTCCAAACCCACAGTCGCAGGGCTGGGAAGATTCCGGCCATTAACTCTGTTTCTCTCTCTCAGATGCTGTCGGACCAGCTAAGTGTTTCCAGCATTTTCTGTTTTTATTACCCGTCTGCTTTGTTCTCCACATTTCTCAATTGGTGTACAAATTGTAACACCAAATAATATTTTTTAGCAGGGTGGCAAAACCTTTGGGCCACAGAATGCAAGGTGGGACGACAGTGTCTGTGGGCAAGCAACAACGTATAGTAGGGTGGCAACAGCAAACAATCAAGGATGAACAGAATGATCGTATCAGTGGAAAACAGAAGTTGGCAGGATAATATCATTTGTCTACTCAAAGTAACTAAGCAGGATGGCAATAATTGTAGGCAAAGGATCAGACCATCTGTGACCTTGAACAAAAGCAAAACAAGTAGAAAATTGGCATTTGATGGCAAAAGGGCAGGATGGGTGAGTCCTTAGGTGAGAGAAAGTATGTGTGCTGTGGATATTTTTAAACTCTCACTGCATGTTGCCGCTAACATGTCCATGAACTGCCACATTTTCTACTTAATATACAATGTATAAGCTAAACTCTTCAGTACCTTTCTCTCTTGCCCCATAAACATTACCTTCTCTCAAGTGTCCTCGACTCCATCCCGCAGCATGCTACCCACCACCATCTTAGCAAAACCCCAGCCCTGCACGAGGTAGAAAAGGCCATGCATCAACTCAAGAACAACAAGGCATCAGGGGCAGATGGAATCCCCACTGAGGCACTAAAGTATGGAGGAGAAGCACTATTGGCATGAATGCATAACCTCATCTCTCTTATCTGGAAGGAGCAGAGCATGCAAGGAGATTTCAGAGATGCTGTAATCATGACCATCTTCAAAAAAGAGGAAAAGTCCAATTGTGGCAACTCCCTGAGGAATCTCCCTGCTGTCGGCCACTGGGAAAGTCATCGCTAGAATCCTCCTCAACCGTCTTCTCCCTGCAGCTGAAGAGCTCCTCCCAGAGTCACAATGCGGATTCCGTCCACTAGAGGGTACAACAGATATGATCCTCATGGCACAACAGCTACAAGAGAAATGTAGGGAACAGCACCAACCCTCGTAACATGGCCTTCTTTACCTCACAAAAGCCTTTGACACTGTCAACCATGAGGGCTATGGAGCATCCTCCTCCGTTTCGGCTGCGCCCAAATGTTTGTCACCATCCTCTGCCTGCTCCATGACAACATGCAAGCCGTGATCCTGACCAAATGGATCCACCACAGACCCAATCCATGTCCGGACCAGAATCAAGCAGGGCTGCATCATCACACCAACGCTCTTCCCAATCTTCCTTGCTGCAATGTTCCATCTCACTATCAACAAGTTCCCTGCTGGAGAGGAACTAAACTATGGAACCAATGGGAACCCGTTCAACCTACGTCGCCTCCAGGCTAGATCCAAGGTCATCCCATTCTCTGTCATCGAACTACGGTACACGGATGACACTTGCGTCTGCGCACACTCAGAGGCTGAACTCCAAGCGATCATCAACACCTTCACCAAGGCATACGAAAGCATGGGCCTTACGCTAAACATCCGTAGGACAAAGGTCCTCCACCAACCTGATCCCGCCACACAGCACTGCCCCCCGGTCATCAAAATCCATAGCTCAGCCTTGGACAACATGGACCATTTTCCATACCTCGGGAGCCTACTATCAACAAGGGCAGACATCGATGACGAGGTCCAACACCACCTCCAGTGTGCCAGTGCAGCCATTGGTCACTTGAGGAAGAGAGTGTTTGAAGACCAGGATCTCAAATCCGGCACCAAGCTTATGATCTACAGTGCAGTAGTGATACCTGCCCTCCTGTATGGCTCAGAGACGTGGACTATATACAGCAGACACCTCAAAGCAATGGAGAAGTACCACCAACGCTGCCTCCGCACGATCCTGCAAATCCACTGGGAGAATAGATGCATCAACGTCAGTGTTCTCGCTCAGGCCAACGTCCCCAGCATCGAAGCACTGACCACACTCGACCAGCTCCATTGGGTGGGTCACATCATCCACATGCCCGACACGAGACTCCCTAAGCAAGTGCTCTACTCGGATCTCCTACACAGCAAGCGAGTCCCAGGTGGGCAGAGGAAATGCTTCAAGGACACTCTCAAAGCCTCCTTTATAAAATGTAACATCCCCACTAGCACCTGGAAATCCCTGGCCCAAGACCGCCCAAAGTGGAGGAAGAGCATCCGGGAGGGCGTTGAGCACCTCGAGTCTCGTTGCTGAGAGCATACAGAAATCAAGCACAGGCAGCGGAAGGAGTGTGCGGCAAACCAGGCTCCCCACCCACCACTGTCTGCCCCACCTGTGACAGAGACTGTAATTCCCACATTGGACTGTTCAGTCACCTGAGAACTCACTTTTAGAGTGGAAGCAAGTCTTCCTCGATTTCTCTCTTTCTCCCTCCTGTCCACCTTGCACTCACTTTCTCTCTTTTTGGGGTTTTCCTTACGTAGGTCATTAACCAGCAACATTTCCAGAGTGGAGGAATTAGTCCCTAAAATCTATGTTGGAAACTAAAAATCTTTATCACTATGGACATCTGATTCAGTATATATAAAGCTGCTGTTTGTGAGTGTTGTTTGATGATTGCAAAAATTGGGTGTCAATAATATTTCCAATAATCTAACAACCTTCATAAGTCAAATAATGAGTAACTGCTGACAGAAACTAGATGCAGCTCTACCTCATCGTGCATTTGGGAGCACTGTTGGGAAAACAATTCAATGATGTTACCAGATCACTACACTATGAGAATCCACATACATTATTGCAATATACCGAGTATATTTGGCACTTACAATTACCTACTCCTCACACAGCCATAAAGTACTATCAAACCTAAATATTTATATCCTCTAAGCAGTGGAGTGCCCATGTCAGCTGTGGTTCAGTGGGTAGCACCCTCGCCTCTGAGTCAGAAGGTTGTGGTTCAAGTCACACTCCAGGGACTTGAGCACAAAAGTCTAAGGTGACACTCCAGTGCAGTGCTGAGTCGGAGATGCCGTCTTTCAGATGAGACGTTAAACCGAGGCCCCATCTGCTCTCTCAAGTGGATGTAAAAGATCCCATGGCACTATTTCGAAGAAGAGCAGGGGAGTTAAACCTGGTGTCCTGGCCAATATTTATCCCTCAAACAACATAACAAAAACAGATCATCTGGTCATTATCACATTGCTGTTAGTGGGAGCTTGCTGTGCGCAAATTGGCTACCGCGTTTCCTACATTACATAAGTGACTGCACGCCAAATGTATTTTATTGGCTGTAAACCGTTTTGAGACATCTGGTGGTCGTGAAAGGCACTATTTAAATGCAAGTCATTCTTTCTTTTACACCCACAGTATTCATCTGGAAATGTGCCTTCACTCACATCATTACATGCATTCAGCCTAAAGGAATCCTCTCAACTACTGCAACTGAATGTTCCATGTACATGTTGTCACAACCACTACGATCTGCATGCTGACACCTGAGTATTGCTGCATGTCATCTTAACAACTGGAACTTCTCACTTCTGCATTTCAGAAAAAGACAGCCCACAGCAACCGTGAGAGAACTCTTACAGGAGGAGGACAATCACCAGTTCAGGGCATAATACCAATTATTGCTCTTCCTACTTTTTTATTTACTAATTGTCAGCAAAACATAAAGTAAAAGCCATTCCCACATACTTCCTTCTACTGAGGCGGTATACGAAGGCTGCTCATCAAGGCACTGTTATAACCTGAGTTTCTCTTCTCTTCCCTAGATGTTCCAGACAATGATGAGACAATTATCATGAAATGAGGAAACGCTCAATTCCAAGAGACCTCTATTGACGCAACAACTGAACGCCGCCTCACTCTTACCAATGAGGTAGTAGCTAAGCAGGTCAGAGGCTGGGTATTCTGAGGTGAGTGTCTCACCTCCTGACTCCTCAAAACCTTTCCACAATCTACAAGGCACAAGCCAGGAGTGTGATGGACTACTCTCCACTTGCCTGGATGAGTGCAGCTCCAACAACACTCAAGAAGCTCGACACCATCCAGAACAAAGCAGCCCGCTTGATTGGCACCCCATCCACCACCTTAAACATTCACTCCCTCCATCACTGACGCACCGTGGCTGCAGTGTGTACCATCCACAAGATGCACTGCAGCAACTCGTCAAGATTTTTCGGCAGCACCTCCCAAATGCACGACCACTACCACCTAGAAGGACAAGGGCAGTAGGCGCATGGGAACACTATCATCTCCATGTTCCCCTCCAAGACACACATCATCCTGACTTGGAAGTATATCGCCATTCCTTCATTGTTGCTGGGTCAAAATCTTGGAACTCCCTCCCTAACAGCACTGTGGGAGTTCCTTCACCACACGGAATGCAACAGTTCAAGAAGACGGCTCACCACTGATGGGCAATAAATGCTGACCTAGCCAATGACTCCCACATCCCATGAACAAGTTTTTAAAAAATTACAACAAAAAAGGTGATATTTTGCATGCTGTCATCAAGGTAAAGTGCTGTTGCAGAAGAGAGTAGGCACGCATAATGATTAGAAATTGAAAATATTTTTGCACTACAGAAGTTGTTTATGCGAAAGTATTTTTTCAAGAATTTGGAGGACGTTTCATCAGTTGGCATGAATAGCAGATTTATTAGCTGTGTAAAACAGAGGCGATAACATGGATAAAGACATAAGTGCAGTGGGCATGGGACTATTAATGTAATGTACATGGTCTTGGGAAAGGAAAAGGTCTCCTGTGTGAGGACAAATCTTTCTAGTTGTGTGGGCCAATTCTAACCCAAACCATCCAGCAAGAATGGGATGGCATGGTGGTACTTTTAAAATGGAGCTTTCTGTCAAGGCAACCCAAGGCAAAAATCAAAAAGGGCCACATTATAGCAAAATTCGAAAGGGGCAAAGTGTGATAAAAAGACAAGCCTGAAGGCTCTGTGCATCAATGCAAGGAGTATTCATAATAAGGTGGACGAATTAACTGCGCAGGCAACTATTAACGAATATGATATAATTGGCATTACGGAGACATGGCTCCAGGGTGACCAAGGCTGGAAACTCAACATCCAGGGATATTCAACATTTAGGAAGGATAGACAGAAAGGAAAAGGAGGTGGGATAGCGTTGCTGGTTAAAGAGGAAATTAATGCAATAGTAAGGAAGGCCATTAGCTTGGATGATGTGGAATCTGTATGGGTAGAGCTGCAGAATACCAAAGGGCAGAAAACATTAGTATGAGTTGTGTACAGACCACCAAACAGTAGTAGTGAGGTTGGGGACAGCATCAAACAAGAAATTAGGGATGCATGCAATAAGGGTACAGCAGTTATCGTGGGCGACTTTATTCTACATATAGATTAGGCTAACCAAACTGGTAGCAATACTGTGGAGGAGGATTTCCTGGAGTGTATTAGGGATGGTTTTCTAGACCAATATGTCGAGGAGCCAACTAGAGGGCTGGCCATCCTAGACTGGGTGATGTGTAATGAGAAAGGACGAATTAGCAACATGCTCTGCGAGGCCCCTTGGGGAAGAGTGACCATAATATGGTAGAATTCTTTATTAAGATGGAGAGTTACACAGTTAATTCAGAGACTAGTGTCCTGAACTTAGGAAAAGGTAACTTCGATGGTATGAGACGTAAATTGGCTAGAATAGACTGGTGAACAATACTTAAAGGGTTGACGGTGGTAAGGCAATGGCAAACATTTAAAGATCACATGGATGAACTTCAACAATTGTACATCCCGGTCTGGAGTAAAAATAAAATGGGGAAGGTGGCTCAACCGTGGCTAACAAGGGAAATTAGGGATGGTGTTAAATCCAAGGAAGAGGCATATAAATTGGCCAGAAAAAGCAGCAAATCTGAGGACTGGGAGAAATTTAGAATTCAGCAGAGGAGGACTAAGGGTTTAATGAGGAGGGGGAAAATAGAGTATGAGAGAAAGCTTGCTTGGAACATAAAAACTGACTGCAAAAGTTTCTATAGATATGTGAAGAGAAAAAGATTAATGAAGACAAACATAGGTCCCTTGCAGTCAGAAGCAGGTGAATTTATAATGGGGAACAAAGAAATGGCAGACTAATTGAACAAATACTTTGGTTCTGTCTTCACTAAGGAAGACACAAATAAGTTTCCGGTTGTACTAGGGGACCGAGGGTCTAGTGAGAAGGAGAAACTGAAGGAAATCCTTATTAGTCAGGAAATTGTGTTAGGGAAATTGATGGGATTGAAGGCCGATAATCCCCAGGTTCTGATAGTCTGCATCCCAGAGTACTTAAGGAAGTGGCCCTAGAAATAGTGGATGCATTGGTGATCATTTTCCAGCAGTCTATCGACTCTGGATCAGTTTCTATGGACTGGAGGGTAGCTAATGTAACACCACTTTTTAAGAAAGGAGGGAGAGAGAAAATGGGGAATTATAGACCGGTTAGCCTGACATCAATAGTGGGGAAAATGTTGGAATCAATTATTAAAGATGAAAGTACAGCGCATTTGGAAAGCAGTGACAGGATCGGTCCAAGTCAGCATGGATTTATGAAAGGGAAATCATGCTTGACAAATCTTCTAGAATTTTTTGAGGATGTAACCAGTAGAGTGGACAGGGGAGAACCAGTGGATGTGGTTCTCGGGATTGCTATCAGTGCCACATGCTAGTCAGAGTAGGAATCGCAGGATAGCTCAGATGAATACGTGGCTTGAACACTGGTGAGGCAGGGAGGGATTCAAATTCCTGGGGCATTGGAACCGGTTCTGGGGAAGGTGCGACCAGTACAAACCGGACGGTCTGCACCTGGGCAGGACCGGAACCAATGTCTTAGGGGGAGTGTTTTCTAGTGCTGTTAGGGAGGAGTTAAACTAATATGGCAGGGGGATGGGAACCAATGCAGGGAGACAGAGGGAAACAAAAAGGAGACAAAAGCAAAGGACAGAAAGGAGATGAGTAAAAGTGGAGGGCAGAGAAACTCAAGGCAAAAAACAAAAAGGGCCACTGTACAGCAAAATTCTAAAGGATCAAAGTGTAATAAAAAGGCAAGCATGAAAGCTCGGTGCCTCAATGCAAGGAGTATTCAGAACACAGGCGAGGGCTCTGAGCTGGTTAGAATGGGTGAGAGTTCAGATGAACAGGATCCCAAAGGCAGGAGGCAACAGAGCAGAGTAGCACTGGGGTAAGTGATAAACCACAAGGTGATAGGAAGGGACAATATGTATGAATATAAAGGGGCTGCAGGAGGGGTCAAAACTAAAAATCATGGTTTAAAAACTAGTATTAAAACACTCTACCTAAACGCACGCATCATTCGAAATAAAGTAAATGAGTTGACGGCACAAATCATTACAAATGGATATGATTTGGTGGCCATTACAGAAACGTGGTTGCAGGGTGGCCAAGACTGGGAATTAAACATACAGGGGTATCTGACAATTCGGAAAGATAGACAAGAAGGGAAAAGAGGTGGGGTAGCTCTGTTAATAAAGGATGATATCAGGGCAGTTGTGAGAGACGATATTGGCTCTAATGAACAAAATGTTGAATCATTGTGGGTGGAGATTAGAGATAGTAAGGGGAAAAAGTCACTGGTGGGCGTAGTTTATAGGCCCCCAAATAATAACTTCACGGTGGGGCGGGCAATAATCAAGGGAATAATGGAGGCATGTGAAAAAGGAACGGCAGTAATCATGGGGGATTTTAACCTACATATCGATTGGTCAAATCAAATCGTACGGGGTAGCCTTGAGGAGGAATTCATAGAATGCATACGGGATTGTTTCTTAGAACAGTATGTTACAGAACCTACAAGGGAGCAAGCTATCTTAGATCTGGTCCTGTGTAATGAGACAGGAATAATAAACGATCTCCTAGTAAAAGATCCTCTCGGAATGAGTGATCACAGTATGTTTGAATTTGTAATACAGATTAAGGGTGAGGAAGTAGTGTCTTAAACGAGCGTACAATGCATAAACAAAGGGGACTACAGTGGGATGAGGGCAGAGTTGGCTAAAGTAGACTGGGAACACAGACTAAACAGTGGCAAAATTGAGGAACAGTGGAGGACTTTTAAGGAGCTCTTTCATCGTGCTCAACAAAAATATATTCCAGTGAAAAAGAAGGGCGGTAAGAGAAGGGACAACCAGCCATGGATAAACAAGGAAATAAAGGAGAGTATCAAATTAAAAACCAATGCGTATAAGGTGGCCAAGGTTAGTGGGAAACTAGAAGATTGGGAGAATCTGAGGAAGGACGTTCTTGCTATTGAGGGAGTGCAGCGAAGGTACACAGACTGATTCCCGGTATGGCAGGACTGACACATGAGGAGAGACTGGATCAACTGAGCCTGTATTCACTGGGGTTTAGAAGGATGAGAGGGGATCTCATAGAAACATATAAAATTCTGACAGGATTGGACAGGTTAGCTGCAGGAATAATGTTCCCGATGTTGGGGAAGTCCAAAACCAAGGGACACAGTCTATGAATAAGGGGTAAGCCATTTAGGACCGAGATGAGGAGAAACTTCTTCACTCAGAGAGTTATTAACCTGTGGAATTCTCTACCGCAGAGAGTTATTGATGCCAGTTCGTTGAATATATTCAAAAGGGAGTTAGATGTAGCCCTTACGACTAAAGGGATCATGGGGTATTAAGAGAAAACAGGAAAGGGGCAGGTGAATGATCAGCCATGATCTTATTGAATGGTGATGCAGGCTTGAAGGGCCGAATGGCCTACTCCTGCACCTATTTTCTATGTTTCTATGTTTCTTACCGCTCCATAATATGGCTGAATACAGCATTTCTCAGGGGATTCTGCCCGTTTCCCGCCAAAGTTATAGTGAGAGATCAGGAGAATTTCAAGTCCAATAACTCCAGTTTTGAAGCAATGGAAAAATTGGACTTCCATCTGCAGTAGCAATTAATAACTGAAAGTTTAATTTTTTTATATATATTTTTTTCTGGGCTCAGCATCTATGGCAGTGGGCACTGAGTCAATAAACTGTCATTTCATCAGAAAATCAAGCATCGCGTGTACCATAATTTCCAATATGCCCTCTTGGTATGCGAGACTCCCCGCTGGAATGGCAAGTAGGAAAATACCCTTCCAGTCTTTTTCTGAGAAGCCAGCAGCCAAAAGCCTGCACTTCCTGGCAATCCCAATCCTCATCTGAAAGGAGAATGGCAGTTATGATCAAAGCAAAATGTTTGCTACATTTGGTGAGGAGTTTGTTGCATTAATACCCTCTCTGAGCTGGACTTGTCGCCAGCATGAGCACAGGCACTTTAAGAGAAATTACAGTGTGAGCCACTTCAATTGGAACCACCCTCCATTAATTAGCTTAATTGGCATTTTCATGACAGCTTGTACCGACACAGTTAGGATGCCATAACTGGGACTAATGGAGTAGTAGTGTCTGAGGACTTTGAAAGTCTCCAGTGTGGCAATTATTAAACTGTGTCAAACGGTTGAACATGACCTGCAGTGAGCTTCTGTAATCAAAACTGTTCTCCTGTGGCTGTGAAGATTGTAGCTGCTCTGACGTTTTTGAGTATTGCCTCATTTCAATCATCTGATAGTGAGCACAATCATCGTCAAGGGAACAATGTCCGCCTCCACCCACAATATGCTGATGCACTGCTCCAGAGAGATCAAAGAAGCATCCATTTTCACAGCGGTGAAAAAGCAAAACAACAAACAAATGACATAAATGCATTCGTCAAAAATGTATCAACAGTATTATCAGTAAGGAAAAAGATCTGATAAATTCTTCAGTTTAGTTCATTCCAGAAAACAGAGAGCCAGGCTTTCCCCATTTCCAAGGTAGGGCATACAGTTGATAAACACTTCTCCATTTCCTGCCTTGTTGACATGACAACTGTTTTATTGTTGCTTTCCTCGCTATCATTTTCTGATTTCATTTCACTTCCAATGTCTGAGTTCAGCAGCTCACTGTGAATCCCAGCACGTCACAGGCTCGGCGGCATATTGAACTCAGCGTCACAGCAGTTGGTGGTCGGGTATTGTCATACACTAGAGGCACAGCAGCATTGTTTTCATCGTGTGCTTGATCAGTCAAAGCTGTACCTTTACAAAATCAGTTTGCAATGCATATCTATGAGACTACCCGCCAAGCAGTAACAATCATGTGTACTACATTTATTAACTCAACATGCGTGGTAATTGTAATGTCCTTACTCAATGGCACAAAACCCACACGAGGCACATTCGATGGACAAGGTCACTCTACGACCTGAACCTTTATTCACAGGATCAAGAAGTGATGACCCTGCGTGGGACCTCCCTTTATATACCTGGGTAACCAGGTAAGGAGTGAGTCCAACAAGTTCACCCCCTGTGGTCAAGGTGTGTATTGCTTAAGTATATACAGTATTGCAGTGGTGTTATATAGAGGTTACATACAAGACATCACCTCCCCCCCAAAGTCTTATTGGGATCATAGGTTAAGTCTTTCACGTGGTCTACGCTTCCTCGTGGAGCGCCGCAGTTGGGGCTCTGGTTGCTGAGCATTGGCGTGAGTGTCTGTCACCTGTGGTGATTCCGGGCTAACCGCAGGGACTGTGCATGCTGCTGAATGTTCTTGTTGCTCGTTCACTGGCGGTGGTGTGAATACCATCTCATGATCTTCCTCGGGTTCCTCAGTGTCCATGCTAAACCTTTTTTTTACTTGGTCCAGATGCTTACGGCATATCTACCCATTGTTAAGTTTAACCACGATGACCCTGTTCCCCTCTTTGTCTATTACAGTACCCTCAAGCCATTTGGGTCCCACGGCATGATTAAGGACAAATACGGGGTCATTTGTTTCTATACATCTCCCCCTTAAATTTCGGTCATGGTACTCGTTTTGGGACTGGTGCTTGCCCTCAACTATGTCGGTCAGGACTGGCTGAATGAGAGACAACGGAGTTTTGAGTGTTCGTTTCATAAGTAGCTCAGCGGGCGGGAGCCACGTGAGGGAGTGTGGTCGGGACCTATAGGCCAGCAGGGGACGTGATAGGCGGCATTGAAGGGAGGGTCCTTGAATCCTGAGCATGCCTTTTAATGATTTGGACCGTACGTTCCGCCTGGCCATTGGAGGCTGGCTTGAACGGTCCTGACATGGTTGATGCCATTGCCCGACATGAACTCCCGGAATTCGTAGCTTGTGAAACATGGGCCATTATTGCTAACAAGGATGTCCGGCAAGCCATGGGTTGCAAAGACCGCACGTAGACTCTCCACAGTGGTAGATGTCGTGCACAAATTCAAAATGATGCACTCGATCCATTTTGAATACGTATCTACCACAATGAGAAACATTTTTCCCATGAACGGGCCCGCGTAGTCTACATGAATACGTGACCATGGCCTGGTAGGCCAGGGCCACGGGCTGAGCGGGGCCTCCCTGGGGGCATTACCCAGATGGGCACACATCGTGCACCTGCGAACACAGTGTTCCAGGTCTGAATCGATTCCCGGCCACCGAGCATGTGACCGGGCAATGGCCTTCATCAGCACGATGCCTGGATGCTCACTGTGGAGTTCCCTGATGAATGCCTCCCTGCCCCTCTGGGGCATGACTACCCGGCTGCCCCATAGTAGGCAGTTGGCTTGGATGGAGCGCTCATCCATCCGTCTGTGAAACGGTCTGACCACCTCAGGGCATGCTCCGTGTGCAGGCACCCAATCCCCAGTCAGAAGATTTTGATCTGGCGGGCTGTGATGGGGGAGCCTGCGATGTCAAAAGCATCAACGGCCATGACCATCTCAGCGCTTTGCTCCGCTGCCCACTCGGTGGTGGCCAGTGGAAGCCTGCTGAGCGCGTCAGTACTATTTTCAGTGCCGGGCCGGTGCCAGATGGAGTAATCATAAGCAGCCAGCGTGAGACCCCATCGGTGTTTACGAGCTGACGCGTTGGCATTGACAGCCTTGCTGCCTGACAACAGGGATGTTAACGGCTTGTGGTCCATTTCTAATTCGAACCTCCTGCCAAAAAGGTACTGATGCATTTTTTTACACCCTAGACACATGCGAGTGCCTCCTTCTCAAACATCCCATATCCCCGTTCTGCTTGAGAGAGTGACCTGGAAGCATAAGCCACAGGTTGTAGTTGGCCCTCAGCATTACTCTGCTGCAACACGCACCCAACCCCATAGGACGATGCATCATATGTCGGAACCAATTTCTTACAGGGGTCGTACAGGGTCAATAACTTATTTGAACAAAGTAGGTTCCGTGCCCGATTGAAAGCCCATTCTTGACAGTCCCCCCAAAACCAATCACAACCCTTGCGCTCCAACAATGTGCTTAAGTTCGGCAGAAAGTTCCCAAAATAATTCAAGAGTCCCAGAAATGAACGCAACTCCGATGTGTTGCCGGGCCTGGGCACTCGTCGAATTGCCTCTGTTTTGGATTTAGTGGGCCGAATCCCATCTGCAGCAACCTTCCTGCCCAGGAACTCAACCTCAGGAGCCAAAAACACACATTTAGACTTCTTGAGTCACAGGCCTACCCGGTCCAGTCGGCGTAGCACCTCCTCCAGGTTGTGGAGGTGTTCCTCGGTGTCATGACCCATGATTAGGATGTCATCCTGAAATACGATTGTTCCAGGAGTGGATTTGAGCAGCTTTCCATGTTTCTTTGAAAAATCGCAGCCACTGATCGAATGCCAAACGGGCACCTGTTGTAAACGAACAGACCCTTGTGCATAGTGATGGTGGTCAGTAGTTTAGATTCGTCAGCCAGTTCTTGGGTCATGTAGGCTGAAGTGAGATGCAACTTGATAAACAGCTTGCCGCCTGCCAGCATGGCGAAACGATCCTCCACTCTCGGGACTGGGTATTGGTCTTGTAGGGACACCCGATTGATAATAGCCTTGTAGTCGCCACAGATCCTGACAGAACCATCCGCTTTTAGGACAGGGACGATGGGGCTCGCCCAGTCGCTGAATTCAACGGGTGAGATGATGCCCTCTCTCAGCAAATGGTCCAATTCGCTCTCAATTTTCTCCCACATCACATACGGCACCGCTCTGGCTTCATGGTGCACTGGTCTGGCATCCGGGGTGATGCGTATCACTACTTTGGTACCTTTGAACGTCCCGACGCCAGGTTGGAATAGTGATTCAAATTTTAGTCGCACTTTTGAGCACGAACTTCGCTCCGCAGATGACATTGCATGCACATCCCCACATTTCCAGTTAATTTCAGCTAACCAGCTCCTTCCCAACACTGCGGGATCATTGCCCGGGACAATCCAGAGCGGCAGCCGGTTCACTGATCCATTATGTGTGACCACCAACATTGCACTGCCTAGTACTGGAATGATTTCTTTGGTATACGTCCGTAGTTGTGTCTCAATGCGTTCTAGTTTGGGTCTACTGGCTTTGAGTGGCCATAGCTTTTTGAATTGTTGAACGCTCATGAGTGACTGGCTGGCCCCCATGTCCAGCTCCATGCGTACAGGGATGCCGTTTAATAAAGCCTTCATCATCATTGGTGGCGTTTTGGTATATGAGCTGTGAATATTTGCCACATGAACCCGCTGAACTTCAGCATCCATTGATTTGCCCCAAGAGTCATCCTGCCTCACAGACCCCTCTTCTGGTCCATCCGCTTCATAAATTAGCCTGGTTACAGGCTTTCTGCACATTCGAGCTAAATGGCCACTGAGGTTGCAATTTCTGCAGACAAATTGTTGAAACCTGCAAGTCCAGGCAGAGTGTTTGCCCCCACACTTCCAGCATGAGCTGAGATTCCCATTGTTGTGAACAAAGGAGCTATGACCCGAAATTCCTCGCTGATTGTCCCTTTGACTGCTCTTGTGTACCCTGTTAGTGGGTGTCAATGGCCCCATCCCGAACCGCATTGTCCACTGTGATGGCGCAAATGTCCGTTCAGCCTGTCATTGGCTCTGTTGAAAACTTACTCTGGGGCCTATTGCTGCCTGGGGTGTGTCGAACTGCCCTTGCCTGCCTGCGGGGCTCTGAGTCGCATTTATGATATTGACTCCCTGATCCCCCGCCGCATTGGAGGCAGAATTGCGCGCGTATATTATTTTGGTTTCCTCCTCCCCCGCCATGAAAGTCTGAGCCATCAACGCCACCGCTTCCAAAGTCAAGTCCTTGGTCTCAATTAACTTTCGGAAAATCCCTGCATGACTAATGCCCTCAATGAAGAAGTCCCTTAACATCTCCCTGCAGGCGTCTGTGAACTTACAGAGGCTGGCCAAACACCAGAGGTCCTCAACGAAGTCCGGTATGCTCTGTCCTTCATGACGTCGGTGGGTATAGAATCTGTGTCGGGCCATGTGTATGCTGCTCGCCGGTTTGAGGTGCTCACCAATTAGTTTGCTGAGCTCTTTAAAGGTTTTGTCCACCGGCTTTTCGGGTGCAAGTAGGTCCTTCATGAACGCGTAAATCTTAGGTCCACAGCTGGTCGCTTGTCGGCCACTGCATCTCCCAGCCATTCTTTCGTGACAAAGCTCTGCTGGAGCCTTTCAATTAAATCATCCCAGTCCTCACCAACAAAGTACCGTTCCTCTGTGCTACCGGTGGCCATTCTCGTGGGTCGTTGATTCCCGTTTCTCGTCGCTAATGTAATGTCCTTACTCAATGGCACAAAACCCACACGAGGCACATTCTATGGACAAGGTCACTCCATGATCTGAACCTTTATTCACAGGACCAAGAAGTGATGACCCTGTGTGGGACCTCCCTTTATATACCTGGATGACCAGGTAAGGAGTGTCACCCACAAGTTCATCCCCTGTGGTCAAGGTGTGCGTTGCTTAAGTATATACAGTATTTCAGTGGTGTTACATAGAGGTTACATACATGACAGTAATATCCAGTGTTGTCACTGTGTCAATCCATGGGCTGGATTTTAGGCTTTTCTGTTTTCGGGGTGAAAACGGATGCGGGGTGGGAAAGTTACCAGCCGGGAGTAGTCTGCGCTTCGGTAGGGAATTTTCACCATCTGGGCCCTGCGTCAGGGGGCGCAGCGCGAAAGGAGGCATTGTACACTTTTCGAGGTGCAAAAATGGGAAACTCGCAAACTAATTGCCGGACTGTGTGCACTCCAAGAGAGGCCTGGTAGAGAGCGGGGGGGAGGTGCGGGGGGTGGAAAAAAACCCTTTAAAAAACCCACAAAGTAATTTCCAAAACACAACACTAATCGCTGAAAAAATGATAAGAAAAAACACTCGCACTTGCCTTCAGAGTACTTTACCTTCTCACCGCCGCCGGCATGGCTGGACCGCACTGATTTCCCAGGCGGTACCTCTCGACGGACAGATCGGGCAAGTGGCCAAACTACTGCCAGTGCCACAATGGGAGGCGATGCCGCCACAAAAACCGACAGGAGGATCGCTAAGGGGCGCAGGAGACCTGAACGCTACTCCGGGGCAAAACGCGGAGCGGAAAGGACCGGAAAATCCAGCCTAATTACTTCAATCACTTTACTTGGAAGACAGTGTTTATTGAATGTTTTTGTGATCCCCTGTCTATTGGCTGTGCTAAGCATGTTGTCTTTGTGGGTATAAACAACACTTCTGATGTGTGAAGGTTCATCATTTCAAATAATTTAAAGGTTGGTGCTCAGAGAGAACAATAAAACACAGGCTCCTTTTATATCCACAGCAGGTCAATCAGTTCCAATTCCCTTTTATAGATGTTTCCATGAGCTGTGAAATTCCTTCTAGGCAGTGAAACATTAAAGGAAATCACTCCAAAATTGATCTTTACAATCAAACACCCATTGATCATTATATAACTGAGTGCAAGCATACCAGTATAAAGAGGAAATGGTTTGGAAAGTCTGATTTGGTCAATAAATCCGACAGATTGCTGTGACTGATGATGCTAGTAGATGGTGCTTTAATAGAAGTTTCGGGGCCGACTTTCGTCGCTGTCCCGCCCGCAGCCGCTGAGGTCCCGCTAGAAATGGTCGTTTTCTGGGTGATTCCTCCGGAACCGGCCATCTGCCGTCGAGGTTCCGCCCGGCGGGAACTTGATGTGGAAGGGTTCCGCCCACGTCACATTGTCCTGTCCGCCCGCCCATGCCGGATGTCTGTAAATGGCCATTTTGATGCTTTTCCCTGGCCTCCAGTCGACCTGCCGCCTGCCAGAAGGACCGCTCTGGAAAAGCAGATCTGAGTTGGGCGGCAGTCGGCCAGCAATCGCAGATTGGGTGGGAAGAGGGAGACAGAGGTGGGGAGCAATGAGGCAGCACGCGCAGATCGAGTGGGAGGGAGTGCTGGTGGCCATCACATCGCAGCAGCCACTCAAATTCTGCACCATAATCAGTGGGACTGCTGGAAAAAAGTTAGATCAATGTTACATTACTTTATTGCTGATGGTGATGTTCAAATTGGATGTGATGAAGCCGACTGAAATGTCTCTAAGCTAATGGAAGCTTTTTTGTTGCACCTTGTTGGTTGAAAGTCCTTCATTGAGAAGGCCAATGGCAAAGGGAAAATTATTATGAGTGACTGACAAGTGTTCAGCATCTCACATTTTGTATATCCAAGCTGATTCATTAATTGTCTCACACAATGTACTGCAATGTAACTGATGATTATGTCATCTCAGGGGTGGCACTCTTCCATCTTTGGCCTCGTAAAAAGAGGCTTGAAGTGCAAGCCTTAAGGTCTGCCCAGCAACTTGATAAACTAGAGTAATTGAATGGCAGCCTTCCTGCATTGCTCACCCTTCATTGTCATCTTGCGATGGCCTGATGACAGGACCCATTATACACTGCAGTCAGATGTGGATGGGTAGATATTCCTGATGAAGCAGATGACCTGAGGGATAGATGTGTGTTTCACACAACACACCACACATGACGTTAAAATGATACACACACAAACTGGGAGTTAACAATGTGAGTGTATTTACAAGTGCACAATGACAAACGTTACATAACATTATGACATATACATACATTTACACGAGGAAGCAACATCCACCCCTTTACCCGGCACCATCACCACTCTTCTCCTCCCCCACCCCCTTGCAGCGATGCCCGAGTTCCTCTTCCTCTCCATGCCGATACTGCCTCTGCTTGAGGAGGTTGTGCAGGAAAGCAGCGGGATATGTGCAAACATGTGCGAATGGGTGAGGCCATAGAGCGCGGGACCAAAGACGCCTGGAAATCCTGCTCCTCCGCATTTGTCTGCCTTGACTTGCACTACATGTGCAGAAGTCATCTCCTGCCTTGTCGCCTCAACACTTTCTGTTGTGCACTCCAACACTGTGAGGAGATGCTCCACCCTTTCATCATGCTGCTGGGTGAAGGTGGCGATGCTGCCAGCTATCCCAGCCATGGTCATTTCAAGGACACCCTCAAAGCCTCTTTGATAAAGTGCAACATCCCCACCAACACCTGGGAATCCCTGGCCAAAGACCGCCCTAAGTGGAGGAAGAGCATTCGGGAGGCGTTGAGCATCTCGAGTCTCGTCGCCGAGAGCATGCAGAAACCAGGCGCAGACAGCAGAAGGAGCGTGCGGCAAACCAGACTCCCCACCCACCCTTTCCTTCAATGACTGTCTTTCCCACCTGTGACAGAGACTGTAATTCCCGTATTGAACTGTTCAGTCACCTGAGAACTCACTTTTAGAGTGGAAGCTAGTCTTCCTTGATTTCAAGGGACTGCCTATGATGACGATGATGATGATGGTCTGCAGCATCTCGCGACCTATCTCCACGCGGGTGGTTGATAGCTGCACCATCTGGTTCATTTGAGCGAGCCGTGATGCATCTGCAGGTGGTTGCTCGCTGCTGCTGGGTGGTGATGCCTTGCTTCCCTTTGAGCCACGGCCTCTGCGCTTGCTTGAGCTTGCTTCAGTTGAGTCTGTTGGAAATCCCAGAAAATCTGAACCCGCGCCAAGGTTCTGCGGACACTTGACTGACTTGGCAGGGGGCTCATGTCAGCTGCTTCCGGATTCTCCAGCTAAAGGGGCACAAATATGGGCCCTTCTCCCTCCTCTCTCTCCTGTTCTTCCTGGCTCTGGGTGGCAGAGGTGGGACTGGTGGACATGGGTGATGTGGAATGTGGGTGCAGGAAGGATCCGGTGTCCTCGGGTGTGGAGAACGCGGGGTGGGAGGTGTTGGGGTGTGATGGCTTCTGTGAAGGCCAGAGGTCGATGGTTTGTCCAGATCTGTGGTGTCTGATTCAGCAGCTACAAGTAGAGGACAAAATTTCAATCTGTAGGGGGAGTGGGTGGTGGTGGTGAAAGTGAGATGTGAGCCGTTCCATCTCACATTATGCCAGCAAGGAGTTCCATTTCTACATGTCCACACCAATAATGGGCGACAAAGTGTGCGTTCAACCGCGAGTGCCTTAACATTGCAAGTACTTTCATGCCATGACCTTCGCTGACACCAGAGATGAGTGTAGCCTTACCCTGTGGTAGCACCAGATCTGCATAAACCTTTGTGGTTGGAATGCGGCGATGACCCACCACTGCCAATGCATGCTCCTCCAGCCTGGTGAATTGGCCCACATCTTCTGGGCCCCCTCCAATCACACTCAGGCTTGCTTGTTTTCTCTGCACAAAGAAACATTTCAGCCTTTACCCTCTTTGCTCAAGCCCCCCACCCCCCCAACGCATTCCCACACACACACTCATCTGGCGCACAACCTTTTTGGCCTTGGACAGGAGGGGCCGAATAAATTTGTGCTCACTTTAGCTGCCGCCACCAAATCGTTCCACCGTTTGCGGCATTGGTCCCCATCCCGCTCCACATTGCCCATTGCAGTCACCATCTCACCTATGTCCATCCAAAGATATCGGTATTAGGTTGGTGGAGGCTTGCCGCGCTCATCCCGCGTGAGTTCGATGTACCTGCACTCCAGCTCTGTCACTAGCTACTCCAACTCCTGCTCATTGCACCACGGAGCTCTGAGCCTGCTTTTGCCAGTCTTAATTGACGCTTTCTGCCCACTCATCCTCTGTGATGAGATGAATGGCTGCTCAAGAGCCTGGGTATAAATTTGTCACTCTGCCCTCTCTACAATGCCGACTGTCCCCTCTCCAATGCCACCTCTGCTCTCTAACCTCCAACTCTCTCCTCTCGCTCTCTCTCCTCTTCTCTCTCCTCTCCCCTCGCAGGTACAATTACGTGCTCTCCTTTTATGACCATGAGCACTTTCTCAATTAGCCTGCAAGGGCCACAAATGGACCACAGGTCCCATCAACAAAACTACAAAAAAAAAACCGCCAAAATCCTGCGAATGAGCAGTGGAGGCCCTCCAAAAATACCCGAGTGGAGAGGCCTCCACCTGACTCACTCTAATCACATTTGCCGCCGAGTCCCTGACGCCGACTGCCGCTCCCGCTGCCACCCACACAACGGCGACTAAATCCGCTCCCAACGGGACCTGGCGACAACGGGCACCAAAACGGACCTCCCGCCCGGTGGCTGCCGAGAAATAGGCGGCCACCAAGGTCAGTCCCTCAATGTTAATTTTGTCACTTGCCTGTCAGGCTTGCCCGACATATCATCACGTGGCACTGAATTTTCCGCTCAAAAGTAAGAAGAAAAGGATGGTTAGAGAAACAGAAGAAGAAAGAGAGAGAAGCAGATGAGAAGAGATCGAGAGACAAAAGCCAAAGAGGAGAGACAGAGAGGGAACAGCGACATGAAGACAATAGAGACAGGTAAGAGAAAGACCATATTCACCAACTTTCTTTGTGAAACACCACAGCATTGCAAAGGGTAATGCAGTTATGCTGATCTTCCTCTCCCAGCACAATTCAGGAGCAATTAGTGCTGATCACCAGAAGTGTGTCCTGCGGGGACCAAGAACTGAGCTCCTGATTGTTCTCGGGGGCCTCATATCAACTCAGCAGGTGTACACCAGGCACACATGGGGAAGCACTGCTCGCCATAACTATGAACCGAAGAGGAAGTCCAGGCACTAGTAGAGGTTGTCGTAACTCTAAAGGAATAGGCACAATGGAAGCGCCAGGAAAGAGATATCAAGCTTTAGGAATTTTCTAGTGCATTGGACAGTTGATAGTAAAAATGCCAACTGCAGATGAGTTTGTACAATGCTGAACTCAATGATAGATAGCCAAAAGTTTTTATTTTCAGTTCTGTCGTCTTTTCCTTTAGTGAAACAGGGCATCACTTGTCAATGTGTGCATGCTGCTGTGACATGGAAGAGTGGGCAGCAGCAACTGAAGCACAAGTGTGGCCTCTACAGTCTGCCTTGGAGGGTGTTGGCGAAAGGGCAGCATCATGGCAAGAATCAGCACACACACAGGGACACACACATATACATATATCTGGTTAGATAAAGAAGTGCAGTATTCATTATTATTAATACCCTGGCTGGAGAGCACAGCAGAGCCATGAATGGTTGAGGTAGAGGAACAATTGCTTTAGGATTGCAATTGTGTGCTTAGTGATGATCCTAATTATAGAATGAGTCTCATTTTATAAATGTTCAGGTGCTGTATTAGTATTCCATGTAGAGGGGTCATAAACTCGGGTTTATGCAATCCCAATCCACCAGGAGCCTGCCCTTCACAACAAAGGGATCTTCAAAAACACAAGTATGGGGGGAGATGTGGGGTAGGTGCTCTCTCATTCTATTCGACACATGTGGGCAGGACTGTTTATGCATTGTGCTAATAGCACATGAGTGAAGGTCTTGTTGATTAGAGCCTGCCGTAAGCCACTTCCTGTCTAGAGCTGGGGTTCAGGAGGCATGTTTTCAGGTTTGGTATCAGTGTCCACCTCTGCCAGCAGACTTCCTCTTCCATTTGCTCTATAGAAATGGTTATTTGAATGGTAATGGTTGTGCAATATGCAACACTATGGGCTAGATTTTACCCTTTTTTTGCATGCATTACACCCACTTAACGTCCATTTTACCGCTGAAATGAGGTATTACGTCCAGATATGGCCCAGTTAGCCACAAAATGGAAACTGATGCCCATTTTTCGGACACTTATCACCGAGCATTATTTTCCCCATGCGCGTAACGCCGGGGAAAAAAAATACCGCCCGCCCACTTTTTTGGGGCGGAATCATCAGAATGGGCGAAACCAATGGCCATAATATCGCCCAGCGTTACTTTCCACACGTAATTAACGGCAAGATTCAATAATACCGCCCGCCCACTTTTTTTGTCGTTAAGATCATTTTTGCCGAAACTAACGCCCAGGAGATCGCCCAGCATCACTTTCACCACCTCGTACACATCTCGTCCACAATATCGCTCGCCCAAAACACCGCTCAGAAAAAGTGGAACTGTTCTGAACGAATCACAGCGGTATGGGCACCATTTTTTAAATCGCAGGTCACTTTATTTAAAAGATTGCTTCAACTTCGGGGAAAATTGGATTGACTCTGGAGTTCTTCTCTGGTGAAGTGACCATGTCAACAGACATATTTTCAGACTCTGGACTATTGGGCATTTACTGTAGGTGTATTTTTGTGAGGAAATTATTGCTTCTGATCAATTGCTATTATACTTTTATTGCAATGGGGCCAACCATTTCTCAGCCTGCATCGATTAATACGCAAATGCTGCAAAATGCAAATGGCTCAATGACTAATGCACATCATTATGTGCCCAATCCACATCGTGCCAGAATGAGGAGGAGGTCCAGACCATAACCACCCCGCACTTACAGGGAGAAGAGGTCTTACCTCGACGTGTCCAAGTATACCTGCGTTCGGAGACTGCGCTTCCACAGGCTGGTGATCAATGAAATATGTGAGCTCATCAGGCCAGATATGCAACCTGCCATCAGGACATCAGTGTCGGTCAAGGTCAAGGTCACCGCGGCACTGTCTTTCTACGCATCTGGTTCCTTTCAGGCCTCCGCGGTCGAGATTTCCCCTCTGTCTCACCATGCCACCCATTGCTGCATTAGACAGGTCACGGAGGCCCTGTATGTGTGAAGGATGGACTTTTTCAGCTTCCCCATGACCACGGAGGCTCAGACTGACAGGGCTGGAGCATTCTACCGCATTGCTAAGTTCCCCAGGGTGCAGGGAGCAATACAGTGCACTCACATCGCCATGCGGCCACCTTCTCAGGACTCAGAGCTTTTTCGTAACAGAAAAGGACTTCACTCCCTGAAGGTCCAACTAGTTGTCGACCACAACCAGATCATAATGGCAGTGAATGCCAAATGCCCGGGCACCTTCAATGAGGCTCACATCCTGGGTGAGAGCGCTGTCTCTGACATGTTTAAGAGTCAGCCACAAGAACAATGCTGAATGCTCGGTGATAACCGATATGGTCTAACCACCTGGTTGATGACGCCCCTGCGTGACACCCACACCGAGGCCAAGAAGCGATACAACCAGAACCACAGAGACACACGCAATGTGGTCCAGAAAATAATAACTGTGCTTAAGCAGCGCTTTAGCTGCCTGGAGCACTCAGGAGGGGAGCTGCAATACAACCCTGAGCAAGTAGCTCAATTCGTGGTCATGTGCTCCATGCTGCACAACCTGGCTATCAGGAGGGGATAAGAATTGCCAGAAGGGACTGATGGTCCACCTCAGGAGAGAGAGGAAGAGGAGGACGAGGGGCTGGACGTTGACCTAGGGCCAGACAATCAGGCTGGCTATGCAACCATGCCCACGACCCCCTCCAGATTGCAGGAAAGGGCTCGTGGTGGCTACATAGCTGCAAGACTATTACGTCAGGAGCTGATAACTGAACGATTTGCCTGAAAGAACGTGAGTGACAACGCTGACACACCACTGTGTGTGTGCAGCTCAGACATCAATGGTGGGCATCACCTTGGTGCCAGTTCAAGTTTAAGTTGAATTAAGTTAAGTTTTATTGAACACTTTCATGTTAAGGAATCACCAGTTTGTAACGGTCCACTATCTGAGACAATGCGCAACAAGGTTATGTAGAATAAATATATTAACATTGGTCTGAAATCATAAGTATCACTGCCAAAAACAGCCCCTCCCCCCACGCCCATGCCCTACTTTTTCGACCATTTAATCAATCAAATGGTCAACATGTCCAGCAACACAGATTACAAATGCAAAACAGGTGGGTGGTCCCCTCCCTCCATCCATTACAACAAATTGCATGCACCCAGATGGAGATATAACACAACCATCACCGGCAGACATGCACCTCACTTTCCTTCCCCCCTACCCTTCTTCTCCCCACCTCTACCCCTTCCCCTCCTCGCTCCACGCCGCCTGGCCGAAGAGCTCCTCAGGCGGTGCCTCATTGGGGGGGATGGAGGCAGAGGCAGTGGTTGTACAGGTACAGGAGTGGGGGTGCCGAGGGGGGAAACATTCTCTGATCCAGAAGCAGAATCTTGATCCTGCCTCTCATCTGTCATTCGCAGTGGTGGTGCAGAACCTAGGGGTGCAGTGCAATGCTCCAGGACCAGTGGGAGGCCAGTGCCAGCAGTGTTCCTGGCTATTGCCTCCAGGGCCTCCGCTATCCGCGGAACGTACTCAGTCATGGTGGCCAGCTGTCGGGATATGCCCCCCAATGCATCGAGGAGCTGGTCACCAATGTCTACAGTCACCCTGGACAACTGTACCATCTCTCCGCTCTCATGTGGTGCTCATGGACCAGACCTGGTTCACGAAACCTCCGCGGGGTCGGCGCCGTCCTGGGGACAAATGGGGTGTCCTGTCGCGAGGTGCTTGGGGCCGGTACCTCCAGAGTGGAGGCGGGAATAACCGGAGGAGCACTAGATGGCCTTGGGGTGGAATGGTTTCTGGAGTCTGGTGATGCAGGTTCCTCGACACCCGCGCTCTCATCCATAGAGAACAGACCCAGTGGATTGATGGGCGAGAATGGGAGCTCCTCAGCACCAGATGTAGGATCGTCCGGCGAGTCCGGCCCCGTGCCCCCACCTTCTGGCCTCTGTGGTCTTGCCTGGGGCCGCGCTGCTGGCTGAGCTGCAAAACACAAATGAGGTTATTAGAGGAGAGGGGGGTGCTATGGTCACAAGGTGAGTCCAGCGCTACACACAGCATATGCACGACAAAAGCACCACTGCTATCAAAATCATCACAGACATCACATTTCATGACCATCAACACATTGTGCATTGCAATGATTTTTATTAGGCCAGCATTATTTATAGGACAATTTTAGAAATCATCTATCATATATGATTGGTGGGTGTGGCATCTATTGACTTCACATCACGCAATGGTGTAAACTTTACTCACGTGGCATCACTTCAGGGCCTGCAGATGCTTGCGTGGGCATCCGGGGGTGCTTCCCCACGAGTGCAAGCACCCGCTCCTCCACATCAGTGATGTCGCTGGGGACTAGTGGCCCCCACCCGTTCATCTCTGCACGGACCTAATCGTCGATAACTTCTTCTGTAAAAGGTAACAGGATGACATGGCATGAGATCATTGCATGATATCATTGCTAGGTACTGTCACAGAGACTGATATAACACATAACCAACAGATGTAATCCTGATTATTATGATAATTAGCATTCTTTACCTGAAGATGTACACCGTGACCGCTGGCTTTGAGTACAACATTCCCGGTAAAAGTGGAAGACTTCACATCTGCTGATAGTCACTCATGACTGTTACAAATCAAATTATATAAATACATAAGTACATGTAAATAAATGTAATACTCACTCTTTTGTTTGTGGCATTGGTTGCCCTCACGCACCTCATTTGTCGCCGACGAGACCGCCTCTGCTATCTCGGCCCACATCTTCTGGTAGGCCCTCCCTGGGTCAAATCACCCCAGCGTAACTCGACCTCCTGCAGGAGGGAGGCATTTGCCTCGTCCGAGACCCTCCTCGCTCTTTTGTGCCCTCCAATGTGTTCCTCTACCAGCTCACCAGCGTCAGTCTCCACGGCGTGCTGTGTCGCCTCCTCCTCTCCCTCCATTATAGGCCAAATTCGGGCAAATATCTGGCTGGTAACAGCTAATTTTTTTTCCCTATTTGCTCTAAAGCTCTAAACTCTCCCTCCTTCCTCCCAGCCACACCACACCCACACACGGCTTCACTCCCTCTCAGCTCCCTCTCTCTGTCTCGTCTTCTGCGCATGTCATGATGACCCTTGACCTCCTGAATCGCGGGATTCGAGCGTTTCCATGCCATTGCTAAGGCCGGCGACACGTTACGACAGAAGGTCAGAGAGATTTATTGCGACCGCCCATTTTATATCGCTCCCGGTAACGCCCAATTTCAAAAATGGAGACTAGGGGCTTTGAGAATGGGCGACAAGCCGGCGATCTGAAAACCCATTTTTACTGCCCATGCCAGAAATACTGCCCATTTTTGGGCGATCTTTACAAAAGTGTAAAATCTAGCCCATAAATCTTTGAGACTTTGGCATGCCTATCCAGCTAATCCGCCTCTCCAACCACTCCCCCTCCCGCCCCCCCCACCACCCCCAACCACCCCCAGCCCCTCGCCCACAAGAATCTAAATCTTTGTTTTAACATTCCAATAATCTGTTCAACCCTGATCCTAGTGGCTGCCTCGCTTCATTATATCACAGTTAAGTTTTGCACGTGGTTGTTTCAAGGGAGTCATGAGTAATTTATCATATCCCAGCTTTACTGTCCCTTCAAATAATGGTGGTACCATGGAGTGCAGTAAAATTAAGGCATAATTTCTGCTACCAGGGTAACAGACATTCACATACATAACTATGCACCTATATTCGCAGGCCAGCAGCACATTAATAAAATGGATTCTCTTTCTGTCCAGGAAGCCTATGTGATTGAGGGTAAAAACTTAAGAACATAAGAATTAGGAGCAAGAGTAGGCCTTTCGGCCCTCGAGCCTGCTCCGTCATTCAATAAGATCATGGCCAATCTTCAGCCTCAACTCCACTTTCCTGCACTGTCTCCATATCCCGTGATTCCCTTATTATTCAAAAATATATCAATCTCTGTCTTGAATATAGTCAAAGACTGAGCCTCCACAGCCCACTGGGGTAGAGAATTCCAAAGATTCACCACCCTCTGAGTGAAGAAGTTTCTCCTCATCTCAGTCCTAAATGGCCGACCTCTTATTCTGAGACTATGGGGTCAAGTTTCAGCCTGAGTTGCTCCTATTTTTTTGGAGCATCTGGTTTAGAATGGAGTATCTTAGAAATTGCAATTCTCAGCATTTAGTTTGCTCCAGTTCTAGTCAGTTAGAACAGTTTCATTTTGGAACCGATTTTTTTTTCAAAAGGGGGCGTGTCCGGCCACTTACGCCTGTTTTGAAAGTTTAGGCAGTGAAAACTTACTCCAAGCTACCCTGGAATGGAGTAAGTGTAGATATTTGTACGCTCAGAAAAACCTTGCCTACACTAAGAAAATCAGGAGTGGGTTACAAATCAGGCGTAGGGAACAAGGGGGGGGGGAGGGGCGAAGGGAAGTTTACAAACATGAAACACATCACTTTTACAAATAAAGAGCCATCATCAATAATAAATTATAAATACATCAATAAATCAACCAATAAATCAATCAAAAAAAATTAAAAAATTAAAAATCAAAAAAAATTAAAAATCAATAAATAAAAATGTAAGTTTCTACTCACCGACTGCAGCACCGGGACCCTCCAACAGCATGCTGGGACGGGGCCCCCCCCCCGCCCCCCTCAGTGTGTCTCTCTCTGTCTCTGTCTCTCTCTCTCTCTCTGTTTGTCAGTGTCTATGTGTTTTTGACAGCGAAGGGAGGAGGAGGGGGGGAGAGGAGAGGGAGGGGGTGGAGAGGAGAGGGAGGGGGTGGAGAGGAGAGGGAGGGGGGAGACGAGAGGGAGGGGGGGAGAGGAGAGGGAGGGGGGAGATGAGAGGGAGGGGGAGAGGAGAGGGGGGAAGAGGAGAGGGGAGGGAGAGGAGAGGGAGGCGGGGAGAGAAGAGGGGGATAGGAGAGGGAGGGAGGAGAGGGGAAGAGAAGGGAGGGGGAGAGGAGAGGAGAGGGGAGGGAAGAGGGGAGGGAGAGGAGAGGGGAGGGAAGTGGGGGGGGAGGGAGAGGAGAGGAGAGGAAGGGAGGGAGGAGGAGGAAGGGAGGAGGAAAGGAAGGGAGGGAGGGAGGGAGGGGGAGAGGAGAGAGAGGGAGAGGAGAGGGAGGGAGAGGAGAGGGAGGGGGGGATGAGAGGGAGGGGGAGAGGAGAGGGAGGAGGGGGGAAGAGGAGAGGGAGGAGAGGGGGGAGGCTGAACGGGCCCGGCCGACGTGAAGAAGCCGGGCCGAAGACTTCGGGCGGGGCCCGCCCCCAGCAAGATGCCGGGCGGGCGGGCCCCGCCAAAGGAAGAGGGAGCAGACCGGACCTGAAGGGGGGGTGGCGAGGGGAGCCGGGAGCGGGAACTGGGGGGGGGGGGGGGGGGGGCGGGGCTGGGGGCAGCGGCTGGCAGCGGAGCGGGAGCTGGGGGTGGGGGGGGGGAGCAGCAGGCAGCGGAGCGGGAGCTGGGGGGGGGTGGGGTGGCGTGAGAGCCAGAGGGAGCATGAGCTGAACAGGGTGGGAGCTGGAGCCAGAGCCAGAGCAGGAGCTGGAGGAGGGAAGTGCAGTCCGATCTTCACCGTCCCAGTGAGCCCATTCGGCCAGGGCTAGGGGCGGCGTGCTTCGGGCCCCTCCCACACAGTTTCGGGCGCCTGGAGCTAATGTACATGCACGCACACTGTAGCACGCATATGCAGAGGTCCCGGCACTGATTTCAGCGCAGGGACCAGGCTCCGCCCCCCATAGCTCGTGATGCGCCGTGCCGAGGGCCTGGATCGACCTGAGGGAGTGGAGAATACCGAGGTAAGTTTTCGGCGCGGTTTTGAGCGCGGAAATCAGGCGTGGCTTGCGGGGCTGCGCCGTTCAAGGCGTGGCCTGAAACTTGACCCCATTGACCCTGGTTCTAGACTCCCCAGCCAGAGGAAACATCCTCCCTGCATCTACCCTGTCAAGCCCCGTAAGAATTTTGTATGTTTCAATGAGATCACCTCTCATTCTTCTAAATTCTAGAGAATATCGGCCTAGACTACTCAATCTCTCCTCATAGGACAATCCCTATTTGTCAGGCCACTTGTGTGTCAGTAATGCCCTACACTTTGGGGAAATCTGCCATGCAGTAAAAATGTAGGGTTCTGTCATGTAGACGGCTGTTTTCCATTGGGAAACTAATTAAGGAGTTAGCCTTGGAAAACAAGGCATCTCTTGCATGATTGATGCGCTAGTGCACTGCTCCTGAGGAAAGTTGGAAGATATTCCATGCTATAACTCACAAACATAGAAAATAGGTGCAGGAGTAGGCCATTCGGCCCTTCGAGCTTGCGCCACCATTCAATAAGATCATGGCTGATCATTCACCTCAGTATCCCTTTCCTGCTTTCTCTCTATACCCCTTGATCTCTTTAGCCGTAAGGACCATATCTAACTCCCACTTGAATATATCGAATGAACTGGCATCAACAACTCTCTGCAGTAGGGAATTCTACAGGTTAACAACTCTCTGAGTGAAGAAGTTTCTCCTCATCTCAGTCCTAAATGGCTTACCCCTTATCCTTAGACTATGTCCCCTGGTTCTGGACTTCCCCAACATTGGGAACATTCTTCCTGCATCTAACCTGTCCAGTCCCATCAGAATTTTATATGTTTCTATGAGACCCCTTCTCATCCTTCTAAACTCCAGTGAATAGAGGTCCAGTCGATCCAGTCTCTCCTCATATGTCAGTCCTGCCATCCCGGGAATCAGTCTGGTGAACCTTCGCTGCACTCCTTCAATAGCAAGAACGTCCTTCCTCAGATTAAGAGACCAAAACTGAAAATATTCCAGGTGAGGCCTCACTAAGGCCGTGTACAACTGCAGTAAAACCTCCCTGCTCCTATACTCAAAACCCCTAGCTATGAAGGCCAACATACCATTTGACTTCTTCACCGCCTGCTGTACCTGCATGCCAACTTTCAATGACTGATATACCATGACACTCAGGTCTCGTTGCACCTCCCCTTTTCCTAATCTGCCACCATTCAGATAATATTCTGTCTTCCTGTTTTTGCCACCAAAGTGGATAATCTCACACTTATCCACATTATACTGCATTTGCCCATTCACCTAACCTGTCCAAGTCACCCTGCAGCCTTTTAGCGTTCTTCTCACAGCTCACACCGCCACCCAGCTTAGTGTCATCTGCAAACTTGGAGATATTACACTCCATTCCCTCATCCAAATCATTAATGTATATTGTAAATAGCTGGGGTCTCAGCACTGAGCCCTGTAGCACCCCACTAGTCACTGCCTGCCATTCTGAAAAGGACCCGTTTATCCCGACTCTCTGCTTCCTGTCTGCCAACCAGTTCTCTATGCACGTCAGTACATTACCACCAATACCATGTGCTTTGATTTTGCACACCAATCTCTTGTGTGGGACCTTGTCAAAAGCCTTTTGAAAGTTCAAATACACCGCATCCACTGCTTCTCCCTTGTCCACTCAACCAGTTACATCCTCAAAAAATTCTAGAAGATTTGTCAAGCAGGATTTCCCTTTCATAAATCCAGAAGTTGCATAGATGTTTAAGGCTGTGGTCAACTTCCCAGCACTGTCAGAGCTGTCGCTGTCCTGGAACATGTCTGAAAATGTACCGAAAAGGGATAGCATTTTTCTGTGACTGCCTCTGTGGTGAACATAAGAATTAGGAGCAGTCGTAGGCCATGCGGACCATCGAGCCTGCTCCGTCATTCAATGAGATCATGGCTGATCTTCGACCTCAACTTAACTTGCGTTGGAGGCAGTTCAGAGAAGGTTCATGAGGTTGATTCCTGAGATGAAAAGGTCGTCATATGAAGAAAGGTTGAGCAGGTTGGGTCTATACTCATTAGTGTTGAGAAGACTGAGAGGTGATCTTATTGAAACGTATAAAATTCTGAGGGGGCTTGACAGGGTAGATGCAGAGAGGATGTTTGTCCTCGTGGGAGGATCTAGAACTAGGGGGGCATAGTTTCAGAATAAAGGGTCACCCATTTAAAACGGAAATGAGGAGGAATTTCTTCTCTCAGAGGTTCATGAATCTATGGAATTCTCTGCCCTTGGGAGCTGTGGAGGCTGGATCATTGAATATATTTAAGGTTGAGATAGACAGATTGTAGAATGATAAGGGAGTCAAGGGTTATGGGGAGTGGGCGGGAAAGTGGAGTTGAGGTCAAGATCAGATCAGCCATGATCTTATTGAATGGCAGAGCAGGCTCAAGGGGCCAAATGGCCTACTCCTGCTACTATTTCTTATGTTCTTAAATGGCTGACCCTTATCCTGAGTCTATGCCCCCTAGTTCTAGACTCTCCAGCCAAGGGAAACAATCAACATCTACCCTGTCAATCCCCCTCAGAATCTTATATGTTTCAATGAGATCACCTTTCATTCTTCTAAACTCCAGAGAGTAGAGTTCAAATCTACTCAAAGTATAGGCCCAATCTTTTCAATGTTGGTGTCAAAAGCAGAACTCCCCAGACATGTTTATGTAAGTATGACATGGCCTGTAGACACAGAGGATTGGATAAGGGCAGATGGGCAATCTGCCTCATGTATAAATGGACATCTCACCCATTCATCATCAGATCATTGTTTTCCTCTTCCAGAAGAAGTAAGTGGAGAGCTATATGTAACAGGATGCCCATTTTCAGTATTATTGTTTTGTTAACTGATATTGCAGCTGGCAACAAATAATAGAAAGGAAATAGGAGACAAAGAAATCTGTATGGCTCATAATGAAACTCCCATTTAAGACTCATTATCCAAATTAGATGAAGGTATCTACACTGTAGAACTCCTAATCAGGTGCTCAATAATTACAGCTCATTCCCGATGAAAGCTTTGGTTTTGTCCTACCCGGTCATCATTTTTTTAGGCCTTAATAAGGGCACAAGAATGGCACATTCCATCACCTCAGCACAACTGATGGATCAATCATATAAACGGGCTGATTTCTTCCTATATGCCTCTTTCTGTCCCACACATACACATTTATCTTTATCTCATTTTCTGATTGTCTTTATTTTTCACCGTGTCTCTTTTCCAGTTGTTATTAATTCTCATTCCTGTTTATATAATTTCTCTTCCAAGTCTCATGATACACTTAGCCTGTCCAGATTTATAGTTGCAATAAAACCTCTTTATTAATCTCACTTATATGTATTTGCCTATCTCCCAAACTGCCTTGAAACAGTTTCTCTTTCTTTCACCATAGGGCTCTCTTGGGATTGATGCTTGTTACCAATTTTCTGTCCTATGACCTTATCCTGTCCACGATTCTGGCTAGGTGCACCCACAGGGGCTGGAATAGCTACTGGTTTTCCAATCTTGAAACAGAAGCAATATTAACAGCAATTCAATGGTACCCTTAACAATGCTCTGATTGCATAATTTGCATAATGTTTATTTTTGAAAGCAGAATTATCCTGTAAACATTGGGAGAAGGATGAAATTCTTATACGAACACAGCCAGAGTGTTAGATGGGAGTTAATTTGTTCTGCCTTTTGTTTGTAGCACAATGAAATCCTCTTCCTTCATTGAGCTTCTAATATTATGGTGAGATATACATAGTTATCCTTTTCTTTCAATAGCCAGCCATATTTTCATTCAGGAGCAGATCTGAGCGGGAGCGGAGCAAGAGCGAGCGGCATAAATAGCGCGGCGACAGGAGGCCTGAGACCAGAAGGAGCAGACCTGAGCGGGAGCTGATGAGAGTGGAGCTGGAAGTAAATCAACACAGGCAGAATTTGAAAGAGGGACGTCAAAGTAAAAAACCTAAAGTGACATCAGCACAAGGGAAGGAGCTAATTG
The DNA here is from genome assembly GCF_044704955.1 of Pristiophorus japonicus. NCBI lineage: Eukaryota > Metazoa > Chordata > Chondrichthyes > Pristiophoridae > Pristiophorus > Pristiophorus japonicus. The sequence continues at coordinate 156,298,101 of NC_091977.1, read as the reverse complement.
GTGAGTAGCTGGTGAGTGTTTTTATTACGTCTTAAGTTTATTTCTGCGAAGTCAGTTAATATTCTATTAAATAGAAGCATGGCAGGGCACCTCAGTCCCATGGAATGCAATGTTGTGCCATGTGGGAAATCCAGGATGCTTCCCATGTCCTGGACAACCAGATATGCAGGAAGTGTCATCAGCTGAAGGAGCTCGAGCTGCGGGTTTCGAAGCTTGAGCAGCAGCTGATGTCACTATGATGCATCCGTGAGGCTGGGATCTACATGGGGAGCAGGTTTCAGGAGGTGGTCATCCCAAGGTTTAAGAGTATGCAGGCAGAGAGGGAATGGGTGATCACCAGACAGAAAAGGAGGACCAGGTAGGTAGCGCAAGAGTCCCCTAAGTGCATCTCACTCTCTAAGCAGTATGGTGAGGGCAATCGTTCCTCTGGGGAGTACAGCCAGAGCCAAGTCCACACACCACAGATGGCTCAGCTGTACAGCGGGAGAGGAGGAAGATCAGGAAATAAATAGTAGTAGGGGATTCAATAGTTAGGGGAACAGGCAGGCGTTTCTGTGGTCGCAGATGTGATTCTAGGATGGTATGTTGCCTCCCTGGTGCCAAGATCAAGGATGTCACTAAGCGGCTTCAGAACATTCTGAGAGGAGAGTATGAACAGCCAAAGATTGTGGTCCATATCAATGTCAACGACATAGGTAGAAAGAGGGATGAGGCCCTGCCGACAGAATTTCGGGAGCTAGAAAAGAGATTAAAAAATAGGACCTCAAAGGTAGTAATCTCTGGATTACTCCCGGTGCCATGCGCCAGTGAGCTTAGCAATAGGAGGATAGAGCAGATAAATGTGTGGCTGGTAAGATAGTGCAGGAGGGAAGTCTTTAGATTCCTGCGACTGGTTCTGTGGGAGGTGAGACCTATACAGGCCAGATGGGTTGCACCTCAACAGAGCTGGGCCAATATCCTCACGGCGGTGGAGGGGGGGCGGGGGAGCGTTTGCTAGTGCTGTTGGGGAGGATTTAAATTAATTTAGCAGGGATATAGGCACCAGGATGTGGTATTAGAAAGGAGAAACATGGTGCACAAATGAAAGGGAGATACAGATAGTGCTAGGGTAAGAGATAATACGGTATTGGGTGGAGTCAGACTGAGAAAATACGAGATAGGTTTACAGTACATGTATGCAAATGCACGAAGCATGATAAACAAGGTTGGTGAGCTGCAAGCGCAAATAGCCACATGGGAATATGATGTTGTGGTGATAACGGAGACCTGACTCAAAAAAAGGGCAGGATTGGGTACTAAATATTCCTGGATATAAGGTGTTCAGGAAAGATAGGGAAGGAAAGAAAGGAGGTGGGGTATTGATTAAGGAGAATATTACAGTGCTGGAGAGAGAGGATGTCCTGGAGAGGTCAAGGACAGAATCTATTTGGTTAGAGTTACTACTAGGTGTATTCTATAGGCCACCAACAATGGGAAGGATGTCAAGGAGTAAATTTGCAGGGAAATCACAGAGGTCCTATAGATTAGTGATAATGGGGGACTTCAAATATCTTAATGTAGACTGGGATAGTAATAGTAATAGTGTAAAGGGCAGAGAGGAGTGTTTTTGAAATCAAAACAGAAAATGCTGGAAATACTCAGCTGGTCAGGCAGCATCTGTGGAGAAAAAATAGTTAACATTTCAGATCTTAAAATCTGTTATATCTCTAACTTTTTCCAGTTTTGATAAAGTCATTGACATGAAATGTTAACTGTGTTTCTCTCTCCACAGATGCTGCCTGACCTGCTGAGTGTTTCCAGCATTTTCTGTTTTTATTTCAGATTCCAGCATCTGCAGTATTTTGCTTTTTCATTGTGGAAAATTTCTGAAGTGTGTTCAGGAGAACTTTCTTCATCAGTACGTTTCCGCCCAACGAGGAAGGAGACATTACTAGATCTGGTTCTGGAGAATGAGGTGGGTCAGGTGGATCAAGTTTCAGTGGGAGAACATTTAGGGAACAGTGATCATAGTATCATAAGGTTTAGGTTTACTATGAAAAAGGACAAAGAGCAATCTAGAGTCAAAATAATTAATTGGAAGAGAATCAATTTCAGTGGATTGAGAACGGACCTAGCCCGGGTAAATTGGAATCAAAAATTGTCAGGCAAAACTGTAATTGAACAATGTGCTGCCTTTAATAAGGAGATGGTTTGGATGCAGTTGAGGTACATTCCCATGAGAGGAAAAGATAGGCCAACTAAAGCCTGAGGTCCCTGGATGATGAAAGAGATAGAGAGTAAGATAAAGCAGAAAGAAGGAGCGTATGACAGATGTCAAGTTGCGAATGCAAGTGAGAACCAGGCTGTATACAAAAAGTTCAGAGGGGAAGTGACAAAGGAAATAAGAGGGACAAAGCGGGAGTAGGAGAATAGACTGGCAGCTAACATAAAGGTGAATCCAATAGTATTCCATAGCATATAAATAATAAACGGGTAGCAAGAGGAGAGTTGGGGCTGATTAGGGACCAAAAAGGAGACCTATGCATGGAGGCACAGGGCATGGCTGAGGTACTAAAGGCCCAAATTTTGCCCACCTGTTTTTTCGGCACACTCACATGAGATGCGCCGACTTCCTAGGCTCAAAACGGCGGCAAAAAGATGTCCCCGGTTTCTGGCCGCTCTGTTGATTTTCCTGGGGCTTGGTGCAGCATGGCGATTCCATTGGGGGGCAGAGCTAGGGCCCTGCACGTGAAAGAGTGCCGACAGCTATCCGCATGCGTATTAGATCATTCCTGTATGCGCAGTAGCTCCTGCTGATGATGATGATGCATGCTGCAGCGTGGGACCTGATGCGTCCCGCCCCTATCCCGGGCCGAGTGTGTCATGTATTCAACCAGCATTGTAACCCATGTATAATCTGACCTAAGTTGTACACTGTGAGAACACTGACCACTAGGTGGGAGACACTCCTAACCTGGGCCTTCAGGTATAAAAGGGGAAGCTCCACCCACCTTCATCACTTGGAGTGCTAAGAAATAAAGGACAGGTCACAGACTGACCTTCTCTCAAGCATGGGCCTCGTGTGCATTTATACTGTATAGTAAGGACGTATCAATGGCGACGAGAAACTGGGATTTAAACCACGCGAGCATGGCCACGAGCAGAACAGAGGAGAGGTACTGTGTTAAGGAATGGTTGGGACAGAGATTCAACATTGTTAAAGCAGCACACAATTCTCCAGGCAGATAGGGGCAGTCAGGCATGCCCCAACATGTAGTCGAACCCAGAGGGGGAGTTCGACAGAGACAATGGCAAGCTGAACTGCGATTCATGCCATTGCAAGGGACAATGCGGCCAGTAATGGGGCCATCAACACCTGTTAATGACTGCACTCAAGGGGCAGTCAGGGACAATCGACTGGCAAGGGACCTTTTGTTTCCAACAACAGCTCATGTTGGAGGCGTGGAGGCACACACTCAGCCGGAGTGAGCAAAATACCTGCAGAAATTGCAGAAATGAACGCTGGAGGAAATCGCTGGAAGCTGAAGTTCAGCGAGCTCATGTGGAGCACGTATACAGTTCATACACCAGGACGCCACCGATAATGATGAAATTTCTCCTCAATGGCATCCCAGTATCAATGGAGCTAGACACGGGGGCCAGCCAGTCTCTGATGGGTATCAAACAGTTCAAAAGGTTGTGTGCGTCCAAGGCCAGGAGGCCAAAATTATCGGCAATTGACGCACAGCTATGGACTTACACAAAGCAGATCATTCCGGTGCTAGCCAGCGCCACGGTAGTCGTGACCCACAAAGATTCGGAGAACAGACTGCCACTCTGGATTGTCCCAGGGGACAGTCCCGCACTACTGGGGCGGAGTTGGCTTGCTGTCATGAACTGGAAATGGGGCGATGTCAAGGCAATTTCCTCTGTGGAGCGAGTATCATGCTCACAGATCCTGGACAAATTTAACTCACTATTTCAACCAGGCATCGGCACTTTCATGGGGGCCAAGGTAGTGATTCACATAAACCCGGATGCCAGGCCAGTACACCACAAGGCCAGAGCGGTGCCGTACATGATGCGGGAAAAGATAGAAGGCGAATTGGACCACCTGCTGAGGGAAGGCATCATCTCGCCAGTCGAATTCAGTGACTGGGCGAGCTCGATTGTGCCGGTGCTTAAGGCGGATGGGTCGGTCAGGATATGTGGTGATTACAAGGCCACCATCAATCGGGTGTCACTCCAAGACCAGTACCCATTACCGAGAGCGGAGGACTTCTTTGTGATGCTATCCGGTGGCAAACTTTTTTCAAAATTGGACCTGACCTCAGCTTACATGACCCAGGAGCTGGTGAGTGAGTTGAAGAAGCTGACCACCATCACGACACACAAGGGGTTGTTTGAGTACAACAGACGTCCGTTCGGGTTTCGTTTGGCCGCCACGATCTTCCAACGAAATATGGAAAGCCTCCTCAAGTCGATTCCAGGGACGGTGGTTTTTCAGGACGACATCCGCATCACGGGTTACAATACTGAAGAACACCTCCACAACCTGGAGGAGGTGCTACGCAGACTGGACCGGGTAGGGCTGCGACTGAAAAAGGCGAAGTGCATCTTCCTAGCTCCAGAGGTAGAATTCCTGGGGATGAGGGTAGCAGCAGACGGGATCAGCCCTACTGCATCCAAGGCGGAAGCGATCCAGAGAGCACCCAGACCCCGTAACACGACGGAGCTGCGTTCGTTCCTGGGGCTCCTGAACTATTTTGGTAATTTTCTTCCCAAATTGAGCACGCTGCTAGAGCCGCTACACGTGCTCCTACGCAAAGGTCGCGAATGGGTCTGGGGGGGGGACAGCCAGGAAAGGGCTTTTAATAAAGCACGCAATTTGTTATGTTCCAACAATCTGTTAACGCTATATGACCCATGTAAGAAATTTGTGTTAACGTGCGATGCGTCATCCTATGGTGTCGGGTGTGTGTTGCAGCATGTCAATGTCAAGGGTCAGTTACAGCCGGTAGCTTATGCCTCCAGGAGTCTGTCCCAGGCAGATAGGGGTTACGGGATGGTAGAAAAGGAGGCACTCGCATGTGTATATGCTGTAAAGAAAATGCACCAGTACCTGTTTGGCAGGAAATTTGAGCTGGAGACAGATCACAAACCCCTAACGTCCCTTTTGGCCAACAACAAGGCCATAAATGCAAACGCATCGGCTCGCGTTACAGAGGTGGGCACTCACGTTAGCCGCCTATGACTATACAATTCGGCACAGACCGGGCTCCGAAAACTGCGCCGATGCACTCAGCAGGCTCCCACTAGCCACCACTGAAGGGGCTACCGAGCATGCTGCTGAGATGGTCATGGCTGTTGAAGCTTTCGGAAGCAAAGGCTCACCCGTGACAGCCCGTCAGATTAAAGTCTGGACAAATAGAGACCCGCTATTGTCTCTAGTCAAGAAATGTGTCCTGAATGGGGACTGGGCAGTCACGTACAGGGCTGAGGAATTTAAACCATTTCCCAGGCGCAGGGATGAACTCTCGATTCAGGCCGATTGCCTTCTGTGGGGAAACCGCGTAGTCATGCCCCAAATGGGCAGAGAGGTGTTCATCAGAGAACTCCACAATGAGCACCCGGGCATTGTCATGATGAAGGCAATTGCCAGGTCACACATTTGGTGGCCAGGGATAGACGCAGATCTGGAACTTTGTGTTCGCAGGTGCAACACGTGTGCCCAGCTGGGCAATGCGCCTAGGGAAGCCCCCCTTAGTCCCTGGCCATGGCCCGCCAAGCCTTGGTCACGCATCCATGTGGACTACGCAGGTCCTTTCATGGGAAAAATGTTTTTGGTTGTAATAGACGCCTACTCCAAATGGATCGAGTGTGACATTTTAAATTCAAGCACATCCTCTGCCACGGTAGAAAATCTACGGGCAATGTTCGCCGCCCGTGGTCTACCGGACATCTTGGTCAGTGACAATGGCCCGTGCTTCACAAGCACTGAATTCCAGGACTTCATGGCAGGCAATGGAATTAACCATGTCAGAACGGCACCATTCAAGCCGGCCTCAAACGGCCAGGCAGAACGAGCAGTGCAGATAATCAAACAGGGGATGCTCAGAATCCAAGGGGCCTCCTGTTGGCCTATAGATCCTGACCACACTCGCTCACAGGGGTTCCACCCGCAGAGCTGTTAATGAAAAGGACGCTCAAAACTCGGTTATCCCTTATGCACCCCACCATGAAAGAAATTGTCGAGAGCAGGCGCCAGCCACAATATGACTACCATGACAGGAATGCAAGGGCGCGATGTATTGATGTAAATGATCCTGTTTTTGTCCTCAATTACGCTGCAGGGCCCAAATGGCTCGCAGGCACTGTGATTGCCAAAGAGGGAAATAGGATTCTGGTAGTTAAACTTACCAATGGACAAATCTGCCGCAAACAAGTGAATCAAACAAAAAGGAGGTTCAGCAACCCCATAGAAGAAGCAGAGGAAGAATACGATGTAGAGTTCACTCCACCACAGGTGACCGAACACCGGAACCAAAGGGAGGAGAGCCCAATCACTGTGGGCAGTCCGGACAGGCCTGAGGCACCGCAAACAGCGGACACTCAGGCCAGCGCCCAACAACCGGAGCCCCAACTCAGGCGCTCTAAAAGAGAGCATAAACCACCAGAGAGACTCAACCTGTGATCCCAATAAGACTGTGGGGGGAGGTGATGCCATGTATTCAATCAGCATTGTAACCCATGTATAATCTGACCTAAGTTGTACACTGTGAGAACAATGACCACTAGATGGGAGACACTCCTAACCTGGGCCTTCAGGTATGAAAGGGGAAGCTCCACCCACCTTCATCACTTGGAGTGCTAAGAAATAAAGGACAAATCACAGACTGACCTTCTCTCAAGCATGGGCCTCGTGTGCATTTATACTGTATGGTAAGGACGTATCAGAGTGGCCTGCCGCACAGTAACGAGAGAAGCCTACCTTCTTCTAAAGCACTTGGTTCTTTTGTTGGCTGCCTGCATTATATTCTACACACAACTTGAAGATTTGAGGACATTGCCATGCATAAGGTTCAGGTAGAAGTGTCTATTTTGAAATCCATCTCAAAAGTTTGATGGAGGGGAGAGCTTTGATCGGGGGTGGTGGGCGGTGGGGGAAGTTTTGATCCCGGGGGAGTTTTGATCCGGGGGTTGTTTTGATCCCGGGGGGAGTTTTGAGTTTTGATCCTGGGCGGGGGAGGTGATAACTGTGTAGCCAGTAATTTTAATGAGCTTACTCAAGACTTTTCTTAACCCTGTTGATGAAAATACTTCCCTACATAAGAACATAAGAATTACGAGCAGGAGGTACTTCTATTTTTTATTTGGATATTTTGAAAAAATTATGTAAATATGTTTTGTTTCTTTACTTCTTTTATTTTTGTAGTTTAAGCTACCATGAATGCTTCTGTCTATAATAAATTAACTTTGCAAGGTTTATCATATGATGTCGTGTATAGCTGTTTGATCCTATTCACATTCTTTAGTCAAGTCATTAAGTACCGACCTGCACTGATTTCTTAACTCTCTGCAAGGGTTTTCTGTGCAGCCACAAGTGGCCACATACGCTGGCCTAAGTTAGTTTGGAGCAACTATTAGCTGTCCAAAGTTGCTTAAATGGCCAAAACGGGCGTAGGTGGCTGGTAACGCCCCCTTTTGAACAAAACAAAACTAAACTAAAAAAATCCTGACTAACTCACTCACACTGGTGCAAATTGAATCTGCAAAATGGGGATTTTTAAAATATTCCAGAAAAATCAAGTTGCTCCCAAAAAAACAGAGCAACTCCTGGGCAATTTTGGGTCCTAAATGAGTATTGTGCATCTGTTTTATCAAGGAAGAAGATGCTGCCAAAGTCATAGTGAAACAGGAGGTAGTTGAGATATTGGATGAGATAAAAATTGATAAAGAGGAGGTACTGGAAAGGCTGGCTATAATTAAACTAGATAAGTCACCAGAACCGGATGGGATGCATCCTTGAATGCTGAGGGAAGTAAAGGTGGAAATTGCAGAGGTACTGACCATAATCTTCCAATCCTCCTTGGATACGGGAGTGGTGCCAGAGAACTGGAAGATAGCAAATGTTACACCATTCTTCAATAAAGGGTGTAAGGCTAAACCCAGCAACCCTGTAAGCCAGTTAGCTTAGCCTCGGTGGTGGGGAAGTTTTTAGAAATGATAATCCGGGACAAAATTAACAGTGGTTTGGACAAATTTGGATTAATTAAGGATAGCTAGCACGGATTTGTTAAAGGCAAACTTGACTGAATTTTTTGATCAGGTAACAGAGAGAGTTGATGAGGGCAATGCGGTTGATGTGGTGTACATAGATTTCCAAAAAATATTTGATAAAGTGCCACATAATAGACTTGCCAGCAAAGTTGAAGCCCATGGAATAAAAAGGACAGTTTTTTTTTATTCATTCATGGGATCTGAGCGTCACTGGCAAGGCCAGCTTTTATTGTCCATCCCTAATTGTTCTTGAGAAGGTGGTGGTGAGGCGCCTTCTTGAACCGCTGCAGTCTGTGTGGTGAAGGTACTCCCAAAGTGCTGTTACAGAGGGAGTTCCAGGATTTTGACCCAGCGACGAAGAGTGAACGCCGATATATTTCCAAGTCAGGATGGTGTGCAACTTCGAGGGGAACTTGCAGGCGATGGTGTTAGCATGTGCCTGCTGGCCTTGTCCTTCTAAGTGGTAGAGGTCGCAGGATTTTAGAGGTGTTTCCAAAGAAGCCTTGGAGAGTTGCTGCAGTGCATCTTATAGACGGTACAGACTGCAGCCACGGTGCACCGGTGATGGATGAAGTGAATGTTTAAGGTGATGGATCAGGTGCCAATCAAGTGGGCTGCTTTGTCCTGGATGGTGTTGAGCTTCTTGAGTGTTGTTGGAGCTGCACTCATCCAGGCAAGTGAAGAGTATTCCATCACACTCCTGACTTGTGCCTTGTAGATAGTGGAAAGACTTAGGGGAGTCAGGAGGTGAGACACTCGCCGCAGAATACCCAGCCTCTGACCCACTCTTGTAGCCACAGTATTTATGTGGCTGGTCCAGATAAGTTTCTGGCCAATGGTGATACCCAAGATGCCAATGGTGGGGGATTCGGTGATGGTAAGAAGAAAGAAAGACTTGCATTTATATAGCGCCTTTCATGACTACCGGATGTCTCAAAGCGCTTTACAACATGGCGTACTTTTGGAGTGTAGTCACTGTTGTAATGTAGGAAACGCGACAGCCAATTTGCGCACAAGCAAATTCCCACAAACAGCAATGTGGTAATGACCAGATAATCGGGGGCGGGGGGGGGAGGGGGTTGTTATGTTGATTGAGGGATAAATATTGGCCAGGACACCGGGGATAACACCCCTGCTCTTCTTCAAAATAGTGCCATGGGATCTTTTACGTCCACTTAAGAGAGCTGACAAGGGCTCAGTTAAACTCAGTTTAACGTCTCATCCGAAAGACGGCACCTCCGATAGTGCAGTGCTCCCTCAGCAGTGCACTGGAGTGTTAGCTTAGATTTTTTTGAGCTCAAGTCCCTGGAGTGGGTCTTGACCTCACAACCCTCTGACTCGGAGATGAGAGTGCTACCCACTTTTCTTTCTTAATTAATATTTATTGAACTTTTACAACATTGTGATCATTCCATTGTATCATACAAATCCATTCTGCCCCTCTGCACAGCTGTTCCTCCAACACATATTAACATTAAAACCTGAAGTTTAATTTGTCTGCTGCAACATGTACTAATCTATTGTACTTTACAAATCGATCATAAAATACTATCTTTACATTATTTTCTGAATAAAACATCCGCAGAGCCTTATAATGATCTTTTAGCTTATATTTAAATAGGTTTATTCTCCTCCCCTTAAAAAACAGAGCATTCCTTCTTTACACAATCACAAATCTAGCCAAACTGAACATTAAATTAATTGCCACTCCGCTAGACTCGGGCAGAATCTCCTGCAATCCCCATCCCAAAATTGAGTCCCATGGAATTCCCATTCTTGCTCTTTGGTCCTCACCGAGCAAGAAAACCTCACACAACTGTCGAAGATAGTACTTAAAATCCTTTAACTGCGGACATAAAACCAGTAAATGGGACAGAGTCTCATCCCGCGTCCCACACACTGGGCAAGTTGCCATCACTACTCGCCCAATCTTACATAACACTATCATGATAAAAATCCAGTTATGAGCCAATTTGAAATCCAGTTCAATCCACTCTGGACATTTAAAATTCACCCACACTCCCTTCCAAATCCTGTTGAAGTCCAGCTGTGGGTATATACTCGGCCAAAACTCCTGACCAGCCAGTGTCTTGAATCTCCATTCTCTAAATACCCCACAGAAATCTTGAGTATTACAGTTGTCAAACTGGACCAACACCTCCCCTTTCTCCAGCAGAAAGCTTGGAAAAGCAACATGCATTATACCTCCTTTGGAGATTTGCGTATTGATTTCTTACATTCAATCCTGTGACATTGCCCTCACAATCTTCTCATACATGATCATAATTTATTTTCCTCTACCTCCTGATCCTCCTCCCAAACCATGTCCCTCACTACCGCTTCCAGCAACCAACCTAGAATTACCTCATATAATACATCTTTCACACATATAATACCAGCTGTTATAAAAGCTTGATTAAATAATACCTCTCCTTCAACGTTGACCCACCTGTTCAAAAATAAGGGCTGTTCTAAAAATTCCTCAGCACCTTTGGGCATAAACTGCACTCTTTTTAAAAATTGGGCCCAAGTCTCTACAATACACATAAAACCGAGGGAGATGTTTAATCGATTGCAAAAATATATTGTTGCATTCCATATAAAATATTCCATGTCCTTCCATCCCACTTAATTTTAAAAAATGCTGGAAATAACTCTTCCAAGAATTTGTATTTAACTTCTAAAGAAATCTCTTCACTCATTTAATTCTAAAGGCTTTTTTCTTCAAATCAGTATCTGGGAAATTGAGGCATCCCTGATTTCACTGTCCAATGATGGTATTGTAAGCAACCAAGGCTGGTTCCCCTTTCCACAAAAACCTCACGGATGGACTTTTCCACCCACTCAGGAATATCCTCCACCGTCAATAAATACCATAGTTTAGATAGCAGGAGAGCTGCCACCACTGTCTCTCTTCCTTGCACTTACAACCACCTTCTTTCCCAACTTTCCAAACTCTTTTTAATTTTCAGTTCCCAATTTAATCGATCCACTTCATCCCCATCCTTCTTGCACCCAATATGCACCCACACATCTTCCAAAACCTCCACCACCTTAAAAGGGCTTTCCTCCAACCACTCCCCCCTACTCCTTCCCACAACTAGGCCTTGGGACTTACTGTAAATTCACTCTGGCTCCTGAAGCTCGACAATACTCCTCCACTACTCCCATAGCTTTCCTCACTGATTCCCCATCTCTCAACGTTAAGGTTGTATCATTTGCATATTGGTGTATCACCAACACCTGCCCAGAACTGGGAATCGTAATCCCGACTACGCCTGTTCATTTCACATCATGTAACCTAATGGTTCTGCTACCAATGTGTACAACAAGGGGGACAGGGGACAAACCTGTCTCACTGATCTCTGATTTGGAAAATACTTGGATAAAAAACCAATACATTAAACACAGCTAAATATGTTTGAATAAAAATCCTTATCCACTCAATGAAATGCTTCTAAAACCATGAGAGACTCTATCAAAGGCTTTCTCTTGATCGATCTTTAGCACATAAGCTTCCCGACCACTCTATTCCATGTGCTCTATCGCATCCCGGATTGAGACCACAGAGTCAGCGATGTCCCTCCATAGGATTGAGAGGGCGAAGCTATCTGCGACATCACCTCCTTCATATGATTTGCCATAACCCTCGTCAAGATCTTATAATCCACATTTAATAATGTGATGGGCCGCCAATTCTTCAGATCCCTTCTATCCCCTTTATTTTTATATGCTAAGCTTATGATACCTCTCCTCATCGATGGGGCCAGGTTTCCCTCAGTTTGAATCTCCTTAAAAACCTCTAAGACCAATGGACTTAAAGGGACGGATTTTCGGGTCATTTGCGACCGGGTTTTCGCCATATTTTGACCCTCTGCGGTGAAAAATGGGGCAGTCAGCTTTTTTTGTCCGGGCGAGATCCTTGGCTCGGTTTTAGCGGCAGCGCTTTTAAGCACCACTGGGGAGAGCTGCGCTGGGTGTGCAACAGCTCGCATTGCGACACCGGCACAAGTTTCAGCAAACACCCGACCCGTACGCCGGGAAACGTGCCCCCCGATGACCACCAGGGAAAACACAGAGGTGCAGCTCTGCTGACAGAGGTGACTTGGATAAACTGTAAAAAAAGTAAGTTAAAATTTTTATATTTTTGCTGCGATTTGTTTGGTAAGGGGGTTGGCAATGTTTTTTGAAAGTTTTTGTGATTTTTTTGTGGTGGGGGTTTCCCCTCCCAAGGCCTCTCTCGGAGTGCTCCCAGTCCCGCACTAAAGTTGGCAGGGATCCATTTTTTGCGCCGCGAAAGAAGTACAACGCCTTCCTTGTGTTGCACCCCCAGGGCAAGACCCTAATGACGAAAGTTGCTCCACAAAACCCAAACGTTAATCGGGCGGTAAATTTCCTGCCCCGCCTCCGTTTTTGTTGCAAAAACAGCAAAGCCGAAAATCCAGCCCAATGGGGCCGAAATTGGTGACTGCTAAGGCCCACCCATTTCTCGGTGATCCCCGGGCGGATCCTACCTTTTTCCCACCTGCTGCCGCTGGGGCCAGTCGGGAGCGAGTTTCGCCGCAGTTGTGTCAGCCACAGCGGCAGTGGCAGCGGCATCGACAGACAGTGGGCGGCAAGTGCAGGCCTCACGAATCGGAGAACTTCGCAGGCCATGCACCGCGTATGCACGAGACTTGGTGCATTGTTTTTTGTAGTTTTACTTGGCAGCTGACATCAGTATTGCCGCGATTCGGACTGATGGGACATCTTCGCATGCACTTAAAAGCTGATCACTCCCTTGTACCTGCCAGTTGGAAAAGGGAGAGTGTTGGAAATAGAGAGCCAAACATTTATCAGCAGCCATCCATCAAGGGAATTAAAATGAGTGGACAAAAAGCTTCAAAGAGGACTGTTAAAACCAGAACCCTGGTTTAATGATGAAGAACTGGAGGAGCTTGTATCAGAAGTGGAGCGCAGGTATAAGTACCTCACCCGGGATGGTCATGGCAAGCCTCCACCACCCCAATACAGACGCCTTTGGAGGGAGATTGGTGAGGCCGTGCCCTCAATGGGCAACATTGAGCGGGACGGAGGCCAGTGCAGGAAACGTTGGAACAATGTGGTGGCTTCAGCAAGAGTGAGTAAACATTTATTGGAACCTTGCTGTACAACTCCAAAAGGTTATGCGTCAAATGTGTGTGGGAGTGGGAGTGTGTGTGTATGGGGCATGAGCAAAGGAGGTCAAGTCTGCAATGTTTCTTTCTGCAGAAGAAAAATGCATCCAAGGCAGCAAGCCTCAGTGCCCAGCAGAGGTGATAGAGTTGAGCAGCCTGGAATAGCTTGCCTTGGCACTGGTGGGTGACCGCCGCCATGCAAGCACAAAGGGTGAAGCAGATCCCATGCTAGAGCATGGTAAGGTTATACTAATCTCCGGTGTGAGTAACGCTCATGTAATGAAAGGTCATGCAATCTTAAGGCAAATGCGTTTTAATGCACACCTTGTAGGCCATTATTGGTGTGCCCATGTAGTGATGGAACTCCTTGATGGCACAATATGAGATGGCACGGCTCACATGTCAGCTTGACCAACCTCACACCCCAGCTATAGACTGAAATGTTGTCCTCTACTTGTAGATGGTGAGTCGGACAGCACCGATCAATGTACACCATCCACCTCTGGCACACGAAAGAGGAGTGTGATCCCAACTTCTCCCACCCCGATGTTGTCCCCATCCAAAAACAGCGGCTCTTTCCTCCACCCTCCCCCAAGATCTCCCATATCCACCGCGCCCAACTCCGCCACTCAGAGTCAGGAAGACCAAGAGGGATAGGAGGGAGAAGGGCCCATGTTGAAGCCAATTGAGCTACAGGACCTGGAAGAGGAGGACACCAGCCTCCTGACATGTGTGCCACCTGTCCGGAGAGCCTCGGAGTCGGGCTCTGAATTCATGGGCTTTGAACCGGACGAACCAGGAACAAGTGCTGGCACTTGCAGAGGCCGTCGCGTTAAACCAAACAAGTCGCATACATCTGAACATAACAACATAAGAAATAGGAGCAGGAGTAGGCCATTTGGCCTCTTGAGCCTGCTCTGCCATTCAATAAGCACATGGCTGATCTGATCATGGACTCAGCTCCACTTCCCCGCCCACTCTCCATAACCCTTTATTCCCTTATCGCTCAAAAATCTGTCTATCTCCGCCTTAAGTACATTCAATGACCCAGTCTCCACAGCTCTCTGGGGCAGAGAATTCCATAGATTTACAACCTTCTGAGAGAAGAAATTCTTCCTCATCTCAGTTTTAAATGGGTGGCCCCTTATTCTGAGACTGTCCCCTAGTTTTAGTTTCCCCTATGAGTGGAAATATCCTTTCTGCATCCACCTTGTCGAGCCCCCTCATTATCTTATATGTTTCGATAAGATCACCTCTCATTCTTCTGAACACCAACGTGTATAGGCCCAACCTACTCAACCTATCCTCATAAGTCAGGCCTCTCATCTCTGGAATCAACTTAGTGAACCTTTTCTGAACAGTCACCAATGAAAGTATATCCTTCCTTAAATACAAAACTGTACATAGTACTGCAGGTGTGGCCTTACCAATGCCCTGTACAGTTGTAGCAAGACTTCCCTGCTTTTATACTCTATCCCCCTTGCAATAAAGGCCAACATTCGATTTGCCTTCCTGATTACTTGCTGTACCTGCATAATAACTTTGTGTGTTTCATGCGCAGGGACCCCTAGGTCGCTCTGTACTGCAGCACTTTGCAATTTTTCTCCATTTAAATGATAATTTGCTTTTCTATTATTTCTGCCAAAGTGGATAACCTCACATTTTCCCACGTTATACTCCATCTGCCAAATTTGTGCCCACTCACTTAGCCTGTCTATATCTGTCATGTATGTATGCTTGGGGTTACTAACCACCAGGTGGCGCCACTGCCGGAGGTCATTGGGCTGTACGCATGTGTGTGTGGATCAGGTATAAAAGGCAAGCCATCAGGTAATGTAATCACGTTGAGCCCTAATAAAGCAGAGCCAGGTTTGTACCTGTGTTAGTTTACAGTATTCAGTCTATCGAGTTATTACGTACATAACATTTGGCAATGAGGTAACGTAAGAACCTTAGCATGCAAAACTGAGCACAATTGGAATTCTGGAGAGATTCGTGGAGGGAGAGGACTGGGCAGATTTTGTAGCTCGCCTGGACCAGTACTTCGTGGACAACAAGATGGAGGAACCCACTGACACAGTTAGGTGCAGGGCGGTCTTCCTCGCAGTTTGCGGTCCGAAAATCTATCGACTCATAAAGAATCTTCTCTCACCTGCAAGTCTAATGGATAAAGACTATGAGGAATTGTGTGCTCTGGTACGTGACCATCTCAAACCAGAAAAAGGCATCATCATCTCACGATATCGATTCTACACGCACGTTCGTTCTGAGAGCCAGGATGTGTCGGAATTCGTTGCCGACCTAAGGTGTCTAACTGGACCGTGTAAGTTCGAAAATGCGTTGGGAGACATGCTGCGGGACTTTTTTGTAATCAGCATCAACCACGAGGTGATCCTTCGTAAGCTACTGGCGGCGGAGATGCTGGATTTGAGCAAGGCCATCACGATTGCCCAGGCATGCATGACGACGAACAAAAACTTAAAGCAGATATCAAAAAATCGGAACTCAGCAAGTACTGTAAACAAGATTGCATTGTCGTTTAGCAGAGCTGCATATGGCAGGGCCTACTCGACTGCGTATGCGAAACCTGGGGCTGCTCAAAGTCCGCCAACGGGAATGAATCCGATTTCACCGTGTTGGCGTTGTGGGGCACTCATCGGCCCCATCAGTGCCAGTTTAAACAGTACATTTGTAAAGGCTGTTCGAGACTGGGGCATCTCCAGCGCATTGTCTGCAACTGAGCAAGCGTGCTGCGACACACCATGTGAAAGATGATGACCAGTATAGCGCAGATCCGGATATGCAATCGAGATACAAAAGGAAGAAGTGTATGGACTATATTCATTCCTAACAAAGAGCCAACCGATAATGATTAATGTGAAACTTAACGGGGTGCCGGTACCGATGGAATGGAACACAGGTGCAAGTCACTCAATAATGAGCCAGTGGACATTCGACAAGCTGTGGGATACTAAGGCTGTGAGGCCTAAGCTAAGTTCAGTCAATGCCAAGTGATGGCTAAAGGGATCAAGGGGTATGGAGAGAAAGCAGGAATGGGGTACTGAACTTGCATGATCAGCCATGATCATATTGAATGGTGGTGCAGGCTCGGAGGGCTGAATGGCCTACTCCTGCACTTATTTTCTATGTTTCTATGTACACTAAAGAACTCATAACAGTGATTGGCAGTGCAGTAGTCAAGGTGTCATAAGATGGTGCGGTTCATGATTTACCGTTGTGGATTGTTCCAGACAATGGTCCAATGGTTTTCGGCAGTAATTGGCTAGAGAAAATAAACTGGATTTGGAATGATATCAAAGCATGGTCGTTGGAGGATGATACTCCATGTGCTGAAGTGCTGAGCAAGTTCCCCTCAATGTTTGAACCAGGCATCGGCAATTTCAAAGGAGCCGAGTTGCAGATCCACGTGGACTAATGATTGATGGATGATTTTGGTACTGGAGGATGTTTCCAGTGGGGTTCCGCAGGGCTCAGTACTGGGTCCCTTGCTTTTTGTGGTATATGTCAACAATTTAGGTTTGAATATAGGGAGTACGATTAAGAAGTTTGTAGATGACACTAAACATCAAAACATAGAAACATAGAAAATAGGTGCAGGAGTAGGCCATTCAGCCCTTCGGGCCTGCATCACCATTCAATATGATCATGGCTGATCATGCAACTTCAGTACCCCATTCCTGCTTTCTCTCCATACCCCTTGATCCCTTTAACCGTAAGGGCCATATCTAACTCCCTCTTGAATATATCCAATGAACTGGCATCAACAACTTTCTGTGGTACAGAATTCCACAGGTTAACAACTCTCTGAGTGAAGAAGTTTCTCCTCATCTCAGTCCTAAATGGCCTACCCCTTATCCTAAGACTGTGTCCCCTGTTCTGGACTTCCCCATCATCGGGAACATTTTTCCCGCATCAAACCTGTCCAGTCCTGGCAGAATCTTCTATGAGATCCCCTCTCATCTTTCTAAAATCCAGTGTATAAAGGCCCAGTTGATCCAGTCTCTCCTCGTACGTCAGTCCCGCCATCCCGGGAATCAGTCTGGTGGACCTTCGCTGCACTCCCTCAATAGCACGAACATCCTTCCTCAGATTAGCAGACCAAAACTGAACACAATACTCCAGGTGAGGCCTCACCAAGGCCCTGTACAACTGCAGTAAGACCTCCCTGCTCCTATACTCAAATCCCCTAGCTACGAAGGCCAACATACCATTTGCCGCCTTCACCACCTGTTGTACCTGCATGCCAACTTTCAATGACTGATGAACCATGACACCCAGGTCTCGTTGCACCTCCACTTTTCCTAATCTGCCACCATTCAGATAATATTCTGCCTTCGTGTTTCTGCCCCCAAAGTGGATAACCTCACATTTATCCACATTATACTGCATCTGCCATGCATTTGCCCACTCACCTAACCTGTCCAAGTCACCCGGCAGCCTTTTAGCGTCCTCCTCACAGGCTCACACCGCCACCCAGTTTAGTGTCATCTGCAAACGTGGAGATATTACACTCAATTCCTTCATCTAAATCATGAATGTATATTGTAAAGAGCTGGGGTCCCAGCACTGAGCCCTGCGGCACTCCACTAGTCACTGTATGCCATTCTGAAAAGGACCCGTTTATCCCGACTCTCTGCTTCGTGTCTGCCAACCAGTTCTCTATCCACGTCAATACATTACTCCCAATACCATGTGCTTTGATTTTGCACACCAATCTCTTGCGTGGGACCTTATCAAAAGCCTTTTGAAAGTCCAAATACACCACATCCACTGGTTCTCCCTTGTCCACTCTACTAGTTACATCCTCAAAAAATTCCAGAAGATTTGTCAAGCATGATTTCTCTTTCATAAATCCATGCTGACTTGGACCGATCCTGTCATTGCTTTCCAAATGCGCTGCTATTTCATCTTTAAAAATTGATTCCACTATTTTCCCCATTACTGATGTCAGGCTAACCGGTCTATGATTACCTGTTTTCTCTCTCCCTCCTTTTTTAAACAGTGGTGTTACATTAGCTACCCTCCAGTCCATAGGAACTGATCCAGAGTCGATAGACTGTTGGAAAATGATCACCAATGCATCCACTATTTCTATGGCTACTTCCTTAAGTATTCTGGGATGCAGACTATCAGGCCCTGGGGATTTATCGGCCTTCAATTCCATCAATTTCCCTAACACAATTTCCTGCTTTATAAGGATATCCTTCAGTTCCTCTTTCTCACTAGACCGTCGGTCCCCTAGTATTTCTGGAAGGTTATTTGTGTCTTCCTTCATGAATACAGAACCAAAGTATTTGTTTAACTGATCTGCCATTTCTTTGTTCCCCATTATAAATTCACCTGAATCTGACTGCAAGGGACCTACGTTTGTCTTCACTAATCTTTTTCTCTTCACATATATATAGAAGCTTTTGCAGTTATTTTTTATGTTTGCAGCAAGTTTCCTCTCATATTCTATTTTTCCCCTCCTAATTAAACCCTTTGTCCTCCTCTGCTGTATTACAAAATTCTCCCAATCTTCAGATTTGCTGCTTTTTCTGGCCAATTTATATGCCTCTTCCTTGGATTTAACACTATCCTTAATTTCCCTTGTTTGCCACGGTTGAGCCACCTTCCCCGTTTTAAGTATCACTCGCCAGTCTATTCTAGTCAATTCACGTCTCATACCATCGAAGTTACCTTTCCTCAAGTTCAGGACCCTCGACTCTGAATTAATTGTGTCACTCTCCATCTTAATAAAGAATTCTACCATATTAGGGTCACTCTTCCCCAAGGGGCTTCGCACAGCAAGGTTGTTAATTAGTCCTTTCTCATTACACATCACCCAGTCTAGGATGGCCAGCCCTCTAGTTGGTTCCTCGACATATTGGTCTAGAAAACCATCCCTAATACACTCCAGGAAATCCTCCTCCAACGCATTGCTACAAATTTGGCTAGCCCAGTCATTACACATCACCCAGTCTAGGATGGCCAGCCCTCTAGTTGGTTCCTCGACATATTGGTCTAGAAAACCATCCCTAATAAACTCCAGGAAATCCTCCTCCACCACATTGCTACCAATTTGGCGAGCCCAGTCAATATGTAGATTAAAGTCACCCATGATAACTGCTGTACCTTTATTGCACGCATCCCTAATTTCTTGTTTGATGCTGTCCCCATCCTCATTACTACTGTTTGGTGGTCTGTACACAACTTCCACTAACGTTTTCTGTCCTTTGGTATTCCGTAGCTCCACCCATACTGATTCCACATCATCCAAGCTAATGTTCTTCCTTACTATTGCATTAATTTCCTCTTTACCCAGCAATGCCACCCCACCTCCTTTTCCTTTCTGTCTATCCTTCCTAAATGTTGAATATCCCTGGATGTTGAGTTCCCAGCCTTGATCACCCTGGAGCCATGTCCCCGTGATGCCAATTACATCATATCCGTTAACTGCTATCTGCACAGTTAATTCGTCCACTTTATTCCCAATACTCCTCGCATTGCGGCACAGAGCTTTTCAGGCTTGTCTTTTTAACACCCTTTGCCCCTTTAGGATTTTGCTGTAATGTGGCCCTTTTTGCTTTTTGCATTTGGTTTCTCTGTCCTCCATTTTTACTTTTCTTCTTTATATCTTTTGCTTCTGCCCCCATTCTACTTCCCACTGTCTCCTTGCATAGGTTCCCATCCCCCTGCCATATCAATCTATTGGTCAGGTGGGCAGAACAGTGGCAAATGGAATTTAATTCAGAGAAGTGTGAGATGATGCACTTTGGGAGGGCTAATAAGAAAGGGTGCAGAGAGCAAAATTCTTCAGAACCCTCCCTGTGTTTGGGCTCATTCGAAAGGAAATTTAATTTGGGACTATCTACCGAAAAGTTTGGAACTCTAAAGTGCTTATGGAAGAAACTACAAACTTTAATAGAGTTATGAACTTTTACAAGACAAATTCAAGCCTGTGGGCAGACCTAGGGAACAAAGGAAGCCCACTTGATTATTGGAACTGTCTGGGTGTGAGGACTGAGTTAACCTGTCTGGAAGAATGAGTATTTGGAAATCTTCCTCCACAAGCGACATTACTATCACAGTATCACCCAGAGATAGCTCCCCATCAACATAGGTCTGGATAAACCATTTTCAGCATATACATCACAAAAAGGCCCAATCCAGCCTGTATGTGAAAGGCCAAGCACAAAAGCACATTGCAATTATCAAACTAATTTTTCCATCAGGAAACAGCTTTTCGAAGATCAACCCACCCAAGACATATCAACTTTAAGGAGCCCGACAAAATATTACAAAGAAGAACCAAGCCCACCAAAATTATACAAAGGATTGTGAACAGATTGGGTGACAAGATTAGAACACTGAAATCGTATAACTGCCCCTGTTTTCAACAGAGGTTAGTGGGGGGAGAGAGGTGGATGCTACTACCTCATCAAGACAAGGGAGAAGCCAACGTGACAGTTGTAAAACTAACTTCTCCAGCCTTGAAGTCCTGAAGGAAGGAAGAACATCACCATCTACCATTAACTATCAAAAGGATTGGTAAGCATAAGTCCCTGTCCTGGGGTCTAACCTAGCTAGAATTAGGTATTGGGAGGTGGGAAGTAAAATTTTACTGCAACCCCCTTTGAATGTGTAGTGTATGGTACTTTATTAGAGTGGTTATAAGTTTGGCTTGTACTTTTCCTTGTACTGTCCTTTATTAGAGTGATTGTAATTTGGCCGTGTATTTTCTTACTAGAGTAATAAGTCTGTATTACTTTGACTGTAATAAAACCAAAGTCCTTTGTATCAAACCAGTGTCCACTGAACTTTTGTCACACCCCCCAAATAAATCCAGAGTACAGAACCCAAGGGAGTTGCTCAAGTTGGTCAGAAGGGAACCTGACCCCCTCATAGAGACCCACACACCCCCCACTCCCCTTTACAAAGGGTATACACATTAAGCGGTAGGCCACTTAATAGTGTAGTTGAACAAAGGAATCTTGGAGTGCTTGTCCACAGATCCCTGAAAGTAGCAGGTCAGGCGGATAAGGTGGTTAAGAAGGCACACGGAATGCTTGCCTTTATCAGCCGAGGCATAGAATATAAGAGCAGGGAGGTTATGCTTAAATTGTATAATACTTTGGTTAGGCCACAGCTGGAGTACTGCGTGCAGTTCCAGTCGCCGTATTATAGGAAAGACGTGATTGTGCTAGAGAGGGTGCAGAGGAGATTTACAAGGATGCTGCCTGGAATGGAGAATCTTAGTTATGAGGACAGATTGGATAGGCTGGGTTTGTTCTCATTGGAACAGAGGAGGTTGAGAGGAGACCTCATCGAGGTGTACAAAATATTGAGGGGCCTGGACATAGTGGATAGTAAATGTCTATTTCCATTGGTGGATTGGGCTATTTTGAGGGGGCATAGTTTTAAGGTGGTTGGTGGAAGGTTTAGAGGGGATTTGAGGGGGGGCTTCTTTACGCAGAGGGTTGTGGGGATCTGGAACTCGCTGCCTGGAAGAGTGGTGGATGCAGAAACCCTCATCACTTTTAAGAGATGGCTGGATGGGCACTTAAAGTGCCGTAACCTGCAAGGTTACGGACCTAGAGCTGGTAATTGGGATTAGATTGTATGACCTTTTGTTGGACGACGCAGATATAATGGTAAGTAATGCAGGGAATAGAAAACAGACAGGGCGACCTCCTGGACTAGTTTCGGTCACCTGGATGGGATTGGAAAGGAATTTTCCCAGATTTTTTTTCTCCCTAAATTGGCCTGGGTTTTTTAATCTGGTTTTTGCCTCTCCCAGGAGATCACATGGCTCCGGTTGGGGTGGAGTGTAGATGTTTTTAGTATAAGGGGTGCTGTAGTTGTATGAGGTGGACTGGTTGGGCTGGGTGCTCTTTGCCTTTCCGTCATTGTTCATAGGTTTATATGTAACCTCTCGGGCTGCTGACCAAGGGCCGTGCGGCTCTGTGTTGGCCGACGCAGACACGATGGACTGAAATGGCCTCCTTCTGCGCTGTCAATTTCTATGACTCGGATGCAAGACCCATCCATCATAAAGCTTGGGCGGTTCCGTACATGATGAGGGAGAAGGTCGAAATCAAACTGGACAGACTCCAGCGTGAAGGGGTCATATCACTGGTCGAATTTAACGAATGGGCCAGCCCCATTGTTCCTGTGTAGAAGAGTGATGGCACTGTCAGGGTTTGTGGAGACTACAAAGTTATGATCAACCGAGTTTCTAAACAAAATATATACCCATTACCGAAGGCTGATGACCTGTTTGCAATGCTAGCCGGGGGGGGAGTCATTCACTAAACTGGATCTGAAGTCGGCTTATATGACACAGGAGCTGGTCGAGATGTCGAAGAAACTTACGTCTATCAACACTCATAAAGGACTGTTTTTCTACAACATGTGTCCTTTCGGAATTCGCTCGGCTGCAGCCATATTTCAGAGGAACATGGAGAGTCTACTGAAGTCCATTCCCAGAACTGTCATGTTCCAAGATGACATCCTGGTCACAGGTCGTGACACCACCGAACATCTGAACAACCTGGAAGAGGTTTTACATTGTCTGGACAAAGTGGGACTCAGACTGAAACATTCGAAGTGCGTCTTCGTGGCATCGGAAGTCGAATTCCTGGGGAGGAAAATTGCAGCTGACGGCATTAGGCATACGGACTCGAAAACCAAAGCCATCAAAAATGCACCCAAGCCTCAGAATGTGACGGAGCTGCGTTCGTTCCTCGGTCTACTCAACTACTTTGGTAATTTCCTACATAATTTGAGCACTTCATTAGTGTCACTGCACATGCTGCTAAGAAAAGGTGACAACTGGGTTTGGGGTACGTCTCAAGATAGAGCTGTTGAGAAAGCTACTAATCTGCTTTGCTCTAACAAGCTGCTGGTACATTATGATCCGTGTAAGCGCCTAGTATTGGCCTGTGATGCTTCATCATATGGAGTTGGTTGAGTGCACCAACAAGCTAATGAGTCGGGTAAACTAGAACCTGTTGCGTATGCTTCTAAAAATTTGTCAAAGGCGGAAAGAGCCGACAGCAAGGTCGAAAAAGAAGCATTAGCCTGTGTGTATGGGGTTAAAAAGATGCCAAAGTACCTGTTTGGTCTTAGGTTTGAACTGGAAACAGATCACAAGCCACTCATTTCATTGTTTTCGGAAAACAAAGGTATCAATACCAATGCATCGTCCCGCATCCAGAGGTGGGCGTTGACATTATCTGCCTATGATTATGTCATTCGCCATAGACTTGGCACCGAGAATTGTGCCGATGCACTGAGCTGTCTGCCGTTGCCCACACCAGAGGTGGAGATGCCACAACCTGCAGACCTACTGTTAATTATGGATGCTTTTGAAAGTGAAGGAACCCCTGTCACGGCTCAACAAATTAAGACCTGGACCAGCCAGGACCCGATATTATTGGTTGTGAAACGCTGTGTCCTTAGTGGTGATTGGTCTGCCATACCCAAGCAAATGGGTGATGGGACCAAACATTATAACCATCGCAAAGACGAACTAACCATTCAGTCAGATTGTATACTGTGGGGTAATCATGTTATTATGCCTAAGAAGGGCAGAGAGAAATTTGTACATGATCTACATAGCACTCATCCTGGTATTGTCATGATGAAAGCCATTGCCAGGTCTCATGTATGGTGACCGGGAATTGACTCTGATCTGGAATCATGTGTGCATCAGTGCAACACTTGCATGCAGCTAATTAAAGTACCAGCGGAATCGCCGCTGAGTCTGTAGTCGTGGCCATCTAAACCATGGTCCAGGATCCACATCGACTTTGCAGGTCCCTTCCTGGGAAAGATGTTTTTAGTTGTGGTGGATGCATATTCCAAGTGGATAGAGTGTATAATCATGTCATCCAGTACATCCACAGCTACCATTGAGAGCCATCGTGTCATGTTTGCCACTCATGGTCTGCCCGACATTGTTATAAGCGACAACGGACCTTGCTTCACTAGTCAGGAGTTTCAAGAGTTCATGAAACTCAATGGTATCAAACATGTGAGGTCAGCACCATTCAAACCCGCATCTAATGGTCAAGCAGTGCGTGTGGTCCAAACCATCAAGCAGAGTATGAAACGTGTAACTCAAGGTTCACTGCAGACTCGTTTGTCATGCATATTGTTTAGTTACAGGACAAGACCCCATACGCTTACCGGGGTCTCCCCTGCCGAACTATTGATGAAGAGAGGTCTCAAGACCAAGCTCTCTCTTGTCCACCCTGACTTGAACAATCATGTTGAATACAGACGTCAAAGTCAGCAGCGGTATCATGATCGCGCTGCTGTGTCACGCGACATTTCTGTTAACGATCCTGTGTATGTAGTAAATTATGGTCAAGGTCCCAAGTGGATCGCCGGTACTGTTACGGCCAAGGAGGGGCACAGAGTGTTTATCGTCAAGCTCAAGAATGGGCAAGCATGCAGGAAACATGTTGATCAGATAAAGCTGCGGCACACGGATGAACCGGAACAGTCTGAGGAAGACATAATCAGTGACCAAACAATCTACCATCAGTCATCAGAGGACTCCGCTGTCATCAATGAATCTGGACTTTCAATTCCTGACATGGTCATTGCCACTCCCATCAGATCGGCTACCCAGCCCCAGTCATAACAGACTCAGAATGCTCGCCCAAGGCTGGAGTTGAACTGAGACGATCAACTCGGGAGCGGAAAGCCCCAGACCGTCTCAATTTGTAAAAAGACTGTTACTAATATCTTAAAGGGGGATATTGTCATGTATGTATGCTTGGGGTTACTAGCCACCAGGTGGCGCTACTGTCGGAGGTCATTGGGCTGTACGCAGGTGTGTGCAGCCCAGGTATAAAAGGCAAGCCATCATGAAATGTAATCAGTTTGGGCCCTAATAATGCAGAGCCAGGTTTGTACCTGTGTTACTTTACAGCATTCAGTCTATCGGGTTATTACATACATAACAATATCCCTTTGCAGATTTTTTGTGTCCTCCTCACAATTTGTTTCCGCCTATCTTTGTATCATCAGCAAACTTGGCTACATTGCACTCAGTCCCTTCATCTAAGTCATTAATATAGATCGTAAATAGTTGAGGACGCAGCACCGATCCCTGTGGCACCCCACTAGTCACTGCTTGCCAAGAGGAAATGACCCATTTATCCCAACTCTCTGTTTTCTGTTAGTTAACCACTCCTCTAGCGATGCTAATATATTACCCCCAACCCCATGAACCTTTATCTTGGGTAGTAACCTCTTATGTGGCACTTTATCGAATGCCTTCTGGAAATCCAAATACATCATATCCACTGGTTCCCTCTTATCCACCCTGCTCATTACATCCTCAAAGAATTCCAGCAAATTTGTGAAACACGATTTATCTTTCATAAAATAATGCTGACTCTGCTTGCTTGAATCATGCGTTTCCAAATGTCCTGCTACTGCTTCCTTACTAATGGACTCCAGCATTTTCCCAATGACAGATGTTAGGCTAACTGGTCTATAGTTTCCTGCTTTTTGTCGGCCTCGTTTTTTAAGGAGGCATGCACCTACACAGACCCAGGAATCACCTGAGGATGCAGGACAGCTCGTGGCTATTCATGAGATGCTCCAGCTATTGAGGACGAGCATCGACCTAGATCGCGATCTGCTGCAGACCATGGCCGGGTGTAGCTGCCAGCATCACAACTTTTGCTCAGCACCATACTGACAGCATGGAGCGGCTCATTAGTGCGGTGGAGCGCAACACCCGGGCTGTTGAGGCGATGAGGCAAGCGATGGCTTCTGGGCAGGTCATGCAAGCCCCCGACCCCACACCCTCAAAACAGACAGATCCAGAGGAGCCGGAGATGCCAGCGCCTTCAATGACACCCCCTATCTTCACACGTCTGCAGAGATCCGACTGCCCACCTGCACAAGATGCTCAGGCAGAGGCGGGGAGGGGCAGGGGTGCGACATGCCGTGTTGAAGGCAGTGCGAAGAAGAGGACGACGGGCCTCACATCGAGGGGGGAAAGAGAGATGGTGGTGGTGGGTGGAGGGGTGGGTATTGGTGGTGGATATGCTCGTTAATGTTATGATATTCTGTCACTTTTGGAATGCTGCACTTTTAAATACAGTCATATTGTTCACCCACTCTTGGTCAGTATCTCATTTTGACATAATGTATGGTGCCTTCTGAGAAAAACACAGCTCTCCCTCAGGTATTCTGCTGTATGAGGAATATCTTGGCCTCCACATTTGATTCTACTGTTTCATGGGTCCTACCATCAGGCCATCGCGACACGATAAGTAAGAGTCACCGTTGCAGGAAGGCTTCCGTTCAATGAGAGACAGTTGAAGTACTTGCAGGGCACACATTAAGGCTTGTACTTCACCCCACTTTTTCAGACACCAAACATCGCGTAGTGCCAGCCCTGAGATGACATGTACATCAGTGACATTGCAGTCCATTATATGTATTTTTCGGTCTTCCACACCTCATGTCATACTGTTCTCACTATCACATGCAGCGAACTGCCAGAGCTTTATATCTTCCAACTTCTGCTTATTTACTCTGATATAAGCTCATACCATCTGCACAGTCACAATCTGTGACTAAATATGTCCTGCCTGAAATGGCTTCAAAACTCTTGTAGGGCATCTCCATTGATCCTTTACCATCTATCGCTACTCATTGGTGCCTACTCTACCACACCTTCCCTTCAACGGGGTAATGTGGATTTACATATCTCTACTCTTTCTGTGTGGGTTAAGGTCCATCACAATACTCTTTTTCTGCCACTGATAATGCTGCAGCATGTGTACGATACCCAGGATGTGAAGGGCTCCAGCACTCTGAGCGATTCTCCCTGCCGCCTGACTCACAGCCAGCTCAGACCAGTTTTTTGCCAGCGGTTCTTCTGGTGGGCGGCATGACAATCTTAGTCAATTTTGCCTGAGGAAAATCCCGGATTTCCAGCCTCTGGCATGGTTGGGCGGCAGCAAGTGGCGTCGGCACAACCCCCGCAAGGAATCTCCCGGCAGGCAGCACCTGGGCGGCAGATGGGCGGGACTGGAGGAATCGGCTAAAAAAAATAATTTCTGGCGGAATCTCGGTGGCTATGGGCAGAACCTCGACAAGTTCGGGCCCAATATTTCTAAAAATTCTTTATAAAATTCTGTACTTAGACCATCGGACCCTGGACTTTTTCCCCCTCTTCATTCCACTTTGTAATGTCTGTAGCTCCACACTGTGGACCTATTGTGTTACTGCAGTAAGAGTGTTTAATAAACAAGTCAGGTCACCTGACAAGAAGCAGCTTCCACAGAGATTTCTGGAAAGCTGCTCCATCTTAAAAGCTTGTGTGCTGTGTGCTCTGTGAATCTATCACAATGGTGACAAATGTGGGATAGTTTGGATAATATAAAGCTGAAAATTTTGATGAAGGATTCAGCCAGCTGACAGAAAGACTTTGAGAGCTTCTTACAGCTACAAATTCGAAGTAAATTACGAGCACACTGTTGAACTGCCAGAGTCAAAATGGCTGCACCTATGGGAGTGATGGGGCATTTAGGGGAATATAAACGCAACCGGGAAAGGTTCAAAGCCTATATGGATCGGCTAGAAATGTATTTCACTGCAAATAACATAATCAAAGTCCCAGAGAATGTAGACCAGACCGGGCGGTGTTGGAACGGAAAAGAGCGATTTTCTTAACTGAAGCGGGGCCTAAGTTGTATGAAACGCTGATAAATTTACTTGTGCCTGCTGAGCCAAAAGCTTAAGGAGATTTTAACTAATCTGGAACAGCACTACAACCCCGTACCCTTGGAAATTGCTGAAGGCTATCGTTTCGGTATACAAAATCAAAAGGCCGATGAAAATATCAGTGAGTACATTGTAGCATTAAAAAAGCTGTAATTTCGGAAACTTTCAGAACCAAGCATCACAGGACCATTTTGTTTGTGGGATGAAAAATGATGCGATCAGAAGAAAGTTATTGACAATGCCTGACTTGACTTTTGATTTAGCTTGTCAGACAGCTAGATCAATGAGCATGGCCGACCAGTATTCCCGAAAATTTCATTCTATTTTCAGGCATCAGACAACCGAGGTGAATCGCCTGCAGGTTCAAAGTAAAAGGCGGTGGGGGCCCAAAGTCTCAGAAATTGGAAATGGTAACAGAGCATTGAAGTCCTGCTATCAGTGCCTGGGGCAACACATTGCTCAAAGTTGTCTATATGTGAAGGCAGAGTGTTTCTTCTGCAGGAAAACTGGGCATCTTGCGAAGGCATGCCGACTGAAGGGTAAACCAGTTTTCAAAGCTATGAGTAGAAATCCCCAGAGACTACATAGCATGGAAGAACAACAACAAGACGAGGAGATGTTAGAGTTAAACGTCATCAGGAGCATGAGGTTAATGGAGAGCAATACAAAAATTATCATAATCTACACAGATGTTGCGGGATTCAAGATACCCATGGAAATTGACACGTGTGCATCTGTGAGTGTAGCACCGGAGTCGCTATACCTCGACAAATTGTGTGATTTCCAACTGGAGAAATCCAAGATAGAGCTGCAAGGCTACTCGGGAGAGTACATTCTGGTGGTAGGTCGTACAAGGATCAATTTCAGAACTTGCCTCTAATAGTAGTGGCAGGAGACAAGCCTGCCTTACTAAGAAGAAATTGGTTGGGATCACTGAAGCTGGATTGGAGTAAGATTTTTCATGTTGAAAAGAGATTTGCATCAACGGATGATGTCATCAAGAATTGTCCAATCCAAGGCTTCAAGGCGAGTGTCAGGGTACAGAAGGACGCTAGATCTGTTTACTGCAAGCCACGTTCTGTACCATATGCACTCAAGGAGAAAGTTGAGAAATAATTCAAAAGACTAGAGACTGAGAACATTATTTCTAAGATAGTTCGATGTAATTGGGCTGCACCCATTGTTGTTGTACCTAAGTCCGATGGTAAGGAAAGATTGTGCGGTGATTATAAAGTAACCGTAAACCAAGTTCGAGAGGGTAATATCCCCAATACATTGCCAAATGTAGAAGATTTGTTCTCAACTCTGAAAGGTGGTCAGATTTTCTCAAAGTTGGATCTTACGAGTGCCTACTTACAGGTTGAACTAGATGAGGAGTCCAAGTCATGCTTGACTATAAATACGCGTCTAGGCCTATATCAGGCAGGTTTGGAGTGAGCCTTCTGTGACTCGTTTAAGGCTCTGTTTGATTGTTTGTACTGCTAGCTCTGCGTGCCCATTTTAGGCTGGTTTAAACGGGGCCGAGGTGATATGTTTGATCCAATTGCGGGTCATGAATTCTTTAAATTCGGCACTGGTGAAACATGGCCCGTTGTCACTGACCAGTATGTCAGGCAGGCCGTGGGTGGCAAACATGGCCTTCAGGCTTTCAATGGTGGCGATGGCGGTGCTTCCCGACATTATTTCACATTCAATCCATTTTGAAAAAGCATCCACCACCACCAGGAACATTTTACCGAGAAACGGGCCCGCATAGTTGACATGGATCCTTGACCATGGTCTGGAGGGCCAGGACCACAAACTTAGTGGTGCCTCTCTGGGCGCATTGCTCAACTGAGCACACACGCTGCATTGCCGTACACAGGACTCTAAGTCAGAGTCGATACCGGGCCACCACACGTGGGATCTGGCTATCGCTTTCATCATTACCAAACCTGGGTGTGTGCTGTGGAGATCCAAGCACTACGCGGTTACCGCACAACAGGCAGTCTGCCTGAATGGACTGCTCGTCCTTTCGCTGCTGGAACAGCTTGATTAGCTCTTGCATTTCAACGGGGATGCTGGCCCAGCTCCCATGCAGTACACAATTTTTTACTAGGGACAGCAGAGGATCTTGGCTGGTCCATGTCCTAATCTGGCAGGCCGTCACAGGTGATTTATCATTTTCAAATGCTTCCATGACCATCAACAAGTCTGTGGGCTGCGCCACCATCAACAAGTTTGCAGGCTGCGCCATTTCCACCCCCGTGGTGGGCAATGGTAGCCGACTGAGAGCATCCGCACAGTTCTCGGTGCCTGGCCTGTGGCGGATGGTATAGTTATACGCTGATAGCGTGAGTTCCCACCTTTGTATGCGGGCTGAGGCATTAGTATTTATCCCCTTGTTTTCAGCGAACAGGGATATGAGGGGCTTGTGATCGATTTCCAGCTCAAATTTGAGGCCAAAGAGGTAATGATGCATTTTCTTTATCGCGAACACACATGCTAATGCCACTTTCTCAATCATGCTGTAGGCCCTCTCAGCCTTAGACAAGCTCCTGGAAGCATAGGCGACAGGTTGCAACTTCCCCGCAACATTAGTTTGTTGTAATACATACCCGACTCCGTACGACAACGCATCACATGCTAGCACAAGTCTTTTACACGGGTTATACAGTACAAGCAGCTTGTTGGAGCCTAAAATGTTTCTGGCTTTCTCAAAAGCAATTACTTATTTTTTTCCCCATACCCAGTTCTCACCTTTACGCAATAACACATGTAGGGGCTCTCAGAGGGTGCTTAACCCTGGTATGAAGTTACCAAAATAGTTGAGGAGTCCCAGGAATGACCGCAGCTCCGTGGCATTCTGTGGCCTGGACGCGTTCCTGATAGCCTCTGTCTTGGCGTCTGTGGGCCGAATGCCATCCGCCGCGATCTTCCTCCCCAAAAACTCCACTTCTGTTGCCATGACTTGGATAGGTTAGGTGAGTGGGCAAATGCATGGCAGATGAAGTATAATGTGGATAAATGTGAGGTTATCCACTTTGGTGGTAAAAACAGAGAGACAGACTATTATCTGAATGGTGACAGATTAGGAAAAGGGGAGGTGCAAAGAGACCTGGGTGTCATGGTACATCAGTCATTGAAGGTTGGCATGCAGGTACAGCAGGCGGTTAAGAAAGCAAATGGCATGTTGGCCTTCATAGCGAGGGGATTTGAGTACAAGGGCAAGAAGGTGTTGCTACAATTGTACAGGGCCTTGGTGAGGCCACACCTGGAGTATTGTGTACAGTTTTGGTCTCCTAACCTGAGGAAGGACATTCTTGCTATTGAGGGAGTGCAGTGAAGGTTCACCAGACTGATTCCCGGGATGGCGGGACTGACCTATCAAGAAAGACTGGATCAACTGGGCTTGTATTCACTGGAGTTCAGAAGAATGAGAGGGGATCTCATAGAAACGTTTAAAATTCTGACGGGGTTAGACAGGTTAGATGCAGGAAAAATGTTCCCAATGTTGGGGAAGTCCAGAACCAGGGGACACAGTCTAAGGATAAGGGGACCGAGATGAGGAGGAATTTCTTCACCCAGAGAGTGGTGAACCTGTGGAATTCTCTACCACAGAAAGTTGTTGAAGCCAATTCACTAAATATATTCAAAAAGGAGTTAGATGAAGTCCTTACTACTAGGGGAATCAAGGGGTATGGTGAGAAAGCAGGAATGGGGTACTGAAGTTGCATGTTCAGCCATGAACTCATTGAATGGCGGTGCAGGCTAGAAGGGCCGAATGGCCTACTCCTGCACCTATTTTCTATGTTTCTATGTTTCTATGAAGACGCATTTCGACCTCTTCAGCCGCAGCCCTACGCGATCCAGTCGCTGGAGGGCCTCCTTCAGGTTTTGTAGATGCTCGACAATGTCCCGACCCGTGACCAATATGTTGTCCTGAAAAACCACCGTGTGTGGTACCGACTTGAGAAGGCTCTCCATGTTTCCCTAGAAGATCGCTGCAGCCTACTGAATTCCAAACGGGCATCTGTTGTAGATGAACAGTCCCTTGTGCATGTTGATGCAGGTGAGGCCCTTCGAAGACTCCTCCACCTCCTGCGTCATGTAGGCCGAAGTCAGGTCGAGCTTGGTGAATGTCTTGCCTCCTGCCAGCATCGCAAATAGGTCGTCTGCCTTGGGTAACGGGTATTGGTCCTGTAGCGAGAAACGATTAATAGTTACTTTATACTCGCCGCAACTCCTGACCGTGCCATCACTTTTGAGTACTGGAACAATCGGGTTGGCCCACTCGCTGAATTCCACTGGGGAGATGATGCTCTCGCGTTGCAGCCTGTCCAGCTTGATTTCCACTCTTTCCCTCATCATGTGAGGTACCGCTCGCGCCTTGTGGTGAATGGGCCGTGCCTCTGGGACCAAGTGGATCCGCACTTTTGTCCCGGAAAAGCTTCCAATGCCAGGCTCAAAAAGGGCAGGAAATTTGTTAAGAACCTGGGTACATGAGGCCTCATCGACATGCGACAGCACTCAGATGTCATCCCAGTTCCAGCGGATTTTGCCCAGCCAGCTCCTTCCAAGCAGTGTGGGGCCATCGCCCAGGACAATCCAGAGTGGCAGTTTGTGCACCATGTCCTCGTAGGTGACCTTGACCATGGCGCTGCCCAGGACAGTGATAAGCTCTTTGGTGTACGTTTTCAGTTTTGTGTGGATGGGGGTCAGGGCTGGTCTGAGTGCCTTGTTGCACCACAGTCTCGCAAACATCTTTTTACTCATGATGGATTGGCTAGTGCCAGTGTCCAGTTCCATGGCTACGGGTAAGCCATTAATTTTACATTTACCATTATAGGTGGAAATTTTGTCGAAAATGTGTGCACCCAGTGTACTTCAGCATCTGCCTCCTTTCTCTGAGGCTCGAAATTGCTTTGATCCACCATGGACCGATCTTCCTCTGCCACGTGGTGGTTAGCAGGTTTTGCAGAGCTTGCAGCTCGTCTGCAAGCTCGTTGGAGGTGCCCCGTTGTTCCACAGCTCTTGCAAACATACCCTTTGAAGCGGCATGAATAGGCTGAATGGAAGCCGACACAACGCCAACAAGGTGTGAAATGCCTTGCATTCATCCTTTGTTGCGGACTCTGAGTCATCTGGGTCACCTGAGGCCTGCTGGCAGTTGCAGACTAGTGCGTTCTGCCCTGTACATTTCTGCTCGCAAACACAGTTCCAGTTAATTTATGAACATTGCCAGCGCTTGTGTGCTGAGAGATTTGTTTGGTGTTGTCACTAGTGGACTTAAATGCCTGTGCTATCGCAATGGCCTTACTGAGGGTCAGTGTCTCTACAGTCAAAAGTTTTCATAGGATGGTCTCATGGCCAATGCCCAGTACAAAAAAGTCTCTGAGCATTTGCTCCAGGTAGCCATCAAACTCACATTGTCCTGCAAGTTGCCTTAGCTCGGCGACGTAGCTCGCCACTTCCTGACCTTCAGATTGCTGGCACGTGTAGAACTGATACCTTGCCATCAGCACATTCTCCCTCGGGTTAAGATGCTCCTTATTCAGTGTACACAGCTCCTCATATGACTTACCTATGGGTTTCACTGGAGCCAGAAGATTCTTCATGAGGCTGTAGGTCGGTGCTCCGCAGACCGTGAGGAGGACCGCTCTCCTTTTTGCAGCGCTTCCTTCTCCGTACAGCTCGTTGGCTACAAAGTACTGGTCTAGCCGTTCGACATAGGCTTCCCAGTCCTCACCCTCCGAGAACTTCTCCAGGATGCCCACAGTTTGCTGCATCTTTGCATTGAATTCGTATACTTGTCGCCAGTTGTTGTGTTCCTAACACAGATGAGACTGCACACAGGGAGGTTAAAGTAACAGTGACCTCAGTCTTTATTAAGACACTCCAAAGTGAGTAACAGGCTTTAGGGGCTGGCTTATATACAGTGCTCCCAAGGGATGCTGGGATCCCTTGGGACTTCAGGGGATGTACTCCCTGGTGGCGGAACATGGGAGTGCATTCTTTACAGATACACAACACAATGCATCTTTAGCCTGTGCACGGAGAATGGCCTCTTTGCATTTTTCAGCTTGCAATAATTCCCACTCTTTCTTTAAAACCTTCCAAATAGTCTTTGCTCCCTTATCCCCTCCATCCACTGCTTTACCTTCAGTTTATATTCTCTTCTCGATACCGGTTAGCTGTTGCTCTTTCTTTCCCATAGCATACCAAAAAACTTTTACCTCATAATTGAAATTGTTACAGTGGAATACAATTCTGCTGCTACTAATGGTCTACAGCGCATACAGTTTTGAGTTAATAGATCTGTTCTGAATTTGTTCTGAATCTAAACCATTTAGCACAGAGGCAGTGCCGTACAACACGATGAAGGGTGACTTCAGTGTGAAGTCGGGAATATGGGCTGGATTTTCGGCTGATTTTGCGCCCCATTTAGCGCCTCGACGGGGCGCAAAAATAATTTTTTTGGTCGTAAAGCGAGGTGCGCAAGATTTTTCGCCAAGGCGGAATTTTCACCAATGGTTTTGTGGCGGCATTAAACCATAGCGCCCCGCCGTTGTTTTGACCATTTGGATGATGTAAATCGTCGTGTATCGCTGCGCTAGTGCCCCGGGCGGAACTTTCAAGCATATCGCCCGATTTAGCATCCGCCTGAGAACCCGCCCAGAAAAACCAGACGGACCCAGGGTGCACCAGGCGCTAACAGCGCCACCTTGGAGTCGGAGGAGAAAGTCACAGTTGTGAGTGATTAAAAGGATTGGGAGACGAACGCTGCGTTACTGCATACTTTTGATTGTGAAGTTTATGTGAGTTTATAGTTGTTTTAAAGGACATTTTAAAAGATGGGGGCCATGCTTGATCGGGAGCCAATAATCTTGGCCTACAGCGCACACAGTTTTGAGTTACTAGATCTATTCTGAATTTTGGTCGAGCTGGAAGAAGGCTCATTGATGATCATTTTCAATGTAATCGAAGAGGTCGCAGATGTATGGGGAGGAGGCCTTACCCCCCATGAGTTTACAGGGCACATCGCTCATATCTGCAGCTCTCTGAGGCACAGTGCGTTAGAAGGCTGCGCTTCCGAAGGAGGTGATCACAGAGATATGCCAGCTCATACAGGCAGACTTACAGCCTACCAGCAGCAACAGGACTGCACTGCCTGTCGAGGTGAAGGTTACTGTGGCACTTACCTTCTATGCCTCCGGCTCCTTTCAGGCATCAACGGGGGGCATCTGCTCCATCTTGCAGCATGCTACACATTGCTGCATTCGCCAAGTGGCTACTGCACACAGGATGGACTTCATAAACTTCCCAATGACCAAGGAGACCCAAAATGAGAGGGCTGTAGGTTTTGGATGATTTGCTGGCTTCCCCAAGGTTCAGGGTGCCCTTGACTGTACGCACATCGCCCTGCGAGCACCTTTACAGAATCCAGAGGTTTACTGAAACTGAAGGGGATTCTACTCCATGAACGTACAGATCGTCTGCGACCATATTCAGCGCCTCATGGCAGTCAAAGCCCAATATCCATGGAGCATCTATGATGCTTTTATCTTGCATGAGAGCAGTGTCTCACACATGTTCTAGCTTCAACCACAAGGCCAGAGCTGGATGCTGTGAGACAAAGGTTACGGCCTCGACACCTGGCTCATGACCCCACTCCAGAACCCGCAGACAGAAGCCAAGCATCGCTATAATGAGAGCCATGCAGCCACAAGCAATATCGTCGAACACACAATTGAAGTACTCAAGCAGCGTTTCCAATGCCTGGACCACTCTGGAGGTGGCCTACAATACTCCCCTCAGCATGTCTCTGAGTTAGTTCATTGTGATGTGCAGATGCTACACAACTTAGCCATCATGAGGGGACAGGATTTGCCAATGGGGATTGCAGGACAACCTCAGGAGAGGGGCAGGGGAGAGGAAGGAGGAGGAGTAGGGAGATGAGGAAGAGGAGCCTGGTGAGGAACCCATGCCACCAGTTCCACCACCCCCCCCACAACCACAGGGGAGGCAGCATGGGAATTTTGCTGCTGCAAAAGCCTTACGTCAGCAGCTCATAATTGAACGCTTTGCTTGAAGAGTGAACAGCCGTTTGACATTTGCCTGGCCAATCTATCCCACCATGTTGACTTTTCTTCCTTTTATTCTGCAAATGAGACACTACACAAGAATGATTAAGGTGAACAAAATAATTTATTAACCATTATAAACTTTGTCAACTTTAAAAACTTTAATAAAATAACATAAATTAGCTGCACCCAGCAGTGTAATAATTCAACAACATTATGAATAAGCTAAATCAGAACATAATAAAACATAAAACATAGCATGTATCCAGCATCAACAACATAAATGTAGCAACCCCTGCCCCGCTATCTTTTATCATCAGCTTTCCACACCCCACCTTCCCCTTCTCCTTCCACTCCCTTGCTTGCTGCTCCTAACCCAAGTGGTACCAAATGGCGTGCAGCAAGGTTGTCAGAGCACTGCTGTGTTGGGGGGAGACACAATGGAGGTGCCGCCTGGGGACACACTGGACCAGCTCGTGGCGTGGAAGGCCTGGCTTCTGACTGGCGAGCCTCTTCATCGACGTCACCAGTCACAGGTGGTTTTGGTTTGGGTGTGGCAGTGGGGAACGCAGAGAGTATGGCGGCAGGGTTTATGGACTGCATCATCAGCCCAAGCTGAAGCTGAACTTGTGCCTGTGATGCGCCATATTCCGCAAGGGTTCGCGCCACGCTCTCCGGGACTCCAGTGTCACTGCTGGAGGCCACCAGCCTCGTGTGGGCATTGATGGTCTCGCAGGTTTCACGGCTCGCACCGACAATCTGCGACCCTACCTCCGTAATAGTCGCAGTGAGACTCTCGATGGTCGTGGGAATCCTACCCAAGACATCAAGGAGCTGACGGGTGAGCTGGATGTTCTCCCTGGCCATTCCCACCATGTCATTCCACATCTGCCTGTCTGTCAGCAGACCGACTTTGCCGACTCACCCTCCGGCAAGATGGCAAACGGGATTCGACCCCAGAACTGCGTTGCTGCATGCCACTAGTCCCAGGAGCCTCGGAATTGTCAAACCCCCGAGAAAGTCACGTCGCCGTCCTCAGACGAGGTGAGTGGCGGTGGTAAAAGAGGGGTGGATTGCAGCTGTGCCGGAGTCGGCTGATCAGTTAACTCATCCTCTTCTTCCTCCTCCTCCACACGATGGCCTGATGTGGAGTGTTGCTTTGAGGGATGCTGTGGCTGGTGGAAGTAAAAAGCAACAGATGAGTGGTTAGCAGCAGGGGAGGGGGCAGGGTGACATGAGGTATGGTCGCATAGCACAGGCTATTTGAAGGACTGGTGCTACTCCATTATATCTAGTCCACAAACACTGCATGACATTGCCCCATCCCTTGTCCACAGACACTGTATGACATTGTCCCAACCCAGCTCATGGAGTGTGCAAGACTTACCCTCAGTTTACGAGCGGGGATCAGCGCCCCCAATGGCAGTTGCCCGACCCGAGATGCTGATGAGGTCTGCCACTCGCTCCTCCAGGTCGGTGAGTGGCAGGGTCTGAGGCGGACCACCGCCTGTCCTCACCTGCTCGCACCAATTATGAGACTTCTTTGCCTCAAATGGGAATGGTTACAAGAGGGTCCATCTGCTCTTTGGCACACACAGATAGCCACCAAAGCACTTATACCATACTATCTGAATGTAATACAGTCCTCTAATTAATGGCCTTGAAAGTTGCACGTGGTTCAACAGGAGGACATCGAAGTGCGGAGACATCTTATGAGATCTCAAAAAGCAAACTTAATAATGTGTAAAGATCAATCATGGTAAATAGGGTGCCAAACTCATCCTACCTATGTGTCATGCATTTTATGAGGCAATCCACAGAGTGCTGAGAGAGCAACAGCATGAGAACACCCACAGACTGCTGACAGGCACCAAAAGCATGAGAACAAATAGTGTGTCAGATTTATAATTGAAACAATGAAGGAGTGCATAAATAAAAATTGTACTCACTCTAACGACCCTTGAAAGATCACTGAACTTTTTCGGCACTGTATGCCACTCCTGGCCACTGTGTCTGAGGCAGAGACCTTCTCAACGATTTCCCTCCATAAGCATTTAAAAATGGATGGCAAGGGTCTCGATCCACCCCTGCGATGTAACTCCTGCCACCTTCTCTCCATTGCCCCCACTAGAGCTTCGTTAGCCTCCTGTCTACAATCCTCCTCCTCCATGATCAAAATCCAATTTCAAAATGGCTGATTCAGCCCCGGGTGTACTGCGTATGCACGCGGCCATGCCCTGCATTAGCGTTTGCGATCAAACAGCAGACCAGAAGCGTCGGAAGAAAAATTAAAAATAAAAATTTGCGCATGCACAGAACATACTTTTTTTTAGTGCCGGAACATTCGACTCCGGCACACAAATTGTGTGGTGCAATGCCAGAGTTGGCGCTTATGCTCTTCGTGAACTTTCATTTCCCGAAAGTTGCGTGCTCTGGCGCTAACGTTAACCCGGCGCAAAATTTTTGAATCCATCGTGAATTGCGCCCAAAAACAGGCGAAAATGCAAAAAGCCGAAAATCAAGTCTTTCGTTTCCACAAGGGCTGTGCGGTGATCACTGCAGAAATGGAGTCAAAAGGTGCTCCAAGAACCACGGTACAAGACATGATGGTCTTGTTGCATTTTAATGGTGAATAGCAAAATATAAAGTCAACTTGCAATTGGCTTCAACACTATACATGTTTAACGTTGGCATTCATGTTTGAACATCATATTGGTTTAATTGAATCTTAATGATTCTAATGGCAATGATTCTTGAAAGTCACTGAGATAATTTAAAAACTTGTGATCCAGCAATCTCAAAGTTTTTCTTTCTGTCATTAAGTTCATCTAAACACGACCACAAATAGGATGATCTAATCCACAAGGGAACAATTATTTGTCAGAATCTTACAAATTAGTTGTTAATAATTTATACTGAGGATTAGCTTTAATGTATTCATAATGCACTAGGTAATAAAATCAATATCTGAGCTGTTGTTTTGGCTTGCAAATGTTGCTGATTATAGTTACATCAGAGCCTACGGGCTAAAAATTGAATAGCTTGGTGCCACCCGTGAGGGGCGCTACAGGGGCATTAAATGATACGCGCACAAGTGCAGCGATATTAGCTCGCCAACTTGATTGGAGTTTAGAGGCGGCACTAATAATTAGCGCCAGGGAATGTTGTGCCAGTGTGTAATGCCCTGGTAGCTCCACAGAAGCCAACTTCAATTTTTTAGCCAGCATTAGTGAAAGCTGGCATGCAGAGCTGTTCCGGGGTGCTAATGAAAGGCATTAGTGTACCATGTAAGTTTTAGTGACTTTACTTCATTTTATTTGCTATGAGATTACTTTATTTGGGATAGCTAATGTTTAAAATAGGTGATTTGTAATTTATTTTAATTTTTTTTCTTTTCCAACGAACTTACTCTTAAAGCGCTATGTTGCTTTTTTTTAGCAACAGAACTTAAGAAGCGCGACCAGCTTAGTGCCCTAAGAGAAGTGTGGCACATTTCCCTTGGCGCTCCACTCCACTCTTAGGGCGCGAATAATCAATTTTGCTAGCGCCAGCGCTAAAAATCTCCCGGTGTTAAAATTAATGCCCCGGCGATATTAGCGCCTAAGACCGCATTTATTCAATTTTCCCCCCCTTAAAGCTTCTTCAACAGTCATAAAACCTTGATGCTGTTGTTCACAGTGGAGTACGCAATATGGTGGAGCAAATAATTCAGAGTCTATAAACTGAAAAAAGTCACTGAGTGATGAAAATAGGTTTTATTATGAGAAAAGTCTGAATGTTTAAAAACATTTCTAAAGCAAATTTAATTGGCACTTTTTATCTTTATTCTATGAAGCTGCTGATGAATTCATTGGTGTTATGAAGTTAGAATGAATAAGCTTAGTATATCTGTGATGAGTGATTGCTGAATCAGCAGGGGCTGGAAGTATCTGTGGCATGGTCAGATTGTGGTAAATAAGAGTTGATATTTCTTCTTTTTTTACAAACACTCTCAGGAATGCATAATTTTACTCTGTGCCCTTTTGACAATATTGGGCATGTTACAAGTAAGTACAATTGAAGAGCTAAATAGAACATATAAACAGCAATGGTGCTGAGGCAATCGATAACCAGCTGGTCAAAATAGTGTGCAGTGGGCCAAGCCAGCTGTGGAGTGTGCTATTTTTTACACAAGAGGAGGGAGAGCACACACTATGCAAAGCCTATGTCATAGAAAATGCCTTAAAATTTATAGTTGATGAAATGAGTTCCCAGAAATGAGTTCCTTCCTGGGAAGATCAGCCTACCTGTTCGGTAGAACAGACGCAGAATCGAATCATACCCATCTTGAATGTGATGTCACAGATTTGCTGCACCTAGAAGTACATCTAGAAAAATGTAGCTGACCTGCAAAAAAATGCAAAAAAGTGGGTGATATGAAAAATCTGAGGCTATAGCTATTGGAATACATGGTGAGTTGTTTTGATCTGAAATGCACTGCCTAAAAGGGCGGTGGAAGCAGATTCAGTCGTAACTTTCTAAAAGGAATTTGATAAATACTTGAAGGGCGAAAAATTGCAGGGCTATGGGGAAAGAGCAAGAGATTGGGATTAATTGGATAGTTCTACCAAAGAGCTGGCACAGGAATAATGGACCGAATATCTTCCTACTGTGCTGTATGATTCTATGTGAGATGTATTTGCTTGAGTAGCTTTACACACAGTATAGTTACCTGAATTTATTGAGTAACCTACTAGAATTGCAACATTAAAGGGAACTAATGAACATGGTTAAGAAAAATTAGAATAGGACAAAAAGGAAACAAAAATGATGCAGCCAAGAAAGTCTGCCCATCATTAAACACATAGGAAGCTGACACTGCCAGTTGTCAGAAGGGGCAGTGGAGGTTAAAACTCCACTCCTCCTGCTTCCCCCCGCCCCCCAGCCCCCCCACCACCACCAACACCATTGTTAGAGGAAAGGACTATAAAAAACAGTTTGATCAGCTAGGGTTTTTCAGCACTGAAAAGAGGCATGTCAGAGGGGATCTTATAGATGTATATAGGATACTTAACAGGATACAGAAACTAAACCTAAAACAATGCTTTCAGATACATAAGCGCAGCAGGACAGGAGGACATATCTCAAAGCTGTGAAGGGTAAACTTAGCACAGACAGCTGGAAGTATTTTGTCTCATAGATGTTAATCAAACACTGGAGCAGGTTGCCTGTAGCATTGATTCAGTCCCTAGACACTGGACTTATTTACAAAACAGCTAGATA
Source organism: Pristiophorus japonicus (assembly GCF_044704955.1). Lineage (NCBI taxonomy): Eukaryota > Metazoa > Chordata > Chondrichthyes > Pristiophoridae > Pristiophorus > Pristiophorus japonicus. The sequence continues at coordinate 156,256,601 of NC_091977.1, read as the reverse complement.
CTGTAATGGCCGACAGTAGGGATCACATTGTGGAAGAATGAGATGAAATGGGCTGAACCTATGTTGTGATCATGATAAAAGGACCAATTCTACAAATGCTCAGTGGAGAATACATTGGAAACTGTGGGTGCACTTCCCAAGATATTTCCTCCAGATGGATGGAAAATAGTGGGAAATATGCTGCAATTTCCAATACGATGTCCTGGCAGGTGAGGTTCTTTGCCGTGAGCATGCATTTGGAAAATTGGCTCTCCAGTATTACTTTTATTTGTCATGTTTTTTTGCCAAGCCTTGCACCATTTCAAGGTTGTCATTTGATTTTTGTTTAGCAGACAAATACTCATCAGTTCCATCTTTGTATCTGTGTCACAACCTTGTCATAGTTTAAACAAAAATATAAAACTTACCTGTCCAAACTCAAGCTAAATGAAATCAGCAGAGATAATGGGAAGAAGTTTCTTTTTATTCATTCATGGAATGTGGGCATTGCCAGCAAGGCCAGCATTTATTACTCATCCCTAATTGCCCTTGAGAAGGTTGTGGTGAGCCATCATTTCAGAGCAGAGCTAAGAATCAAACACATTGCTGTGGGTCTGGAGTGACATATAGGCCAGACCAGGCAAGGGCAGCAGATTTCCTTCCCTGATGGACCAGGTGGATTTTTAACAACAATCTGTAGTTTCATGGTCATCATTACTAACACTAGGCTTTTAATTCATATTTTATTTAATTAACTGAATTTAAATTCCCCAGCTGCCATGGTGGGATTTGAACTCATGTCTATGGATCATTTGTCCAGGTCTTTGAATCGCAAGTCCAGTAATATAACTACATAACTACTATGCTATCATACCCAGTAAGAAGCCATGTCAGGCTGAAGCAGGAGTGTGCGGGCAGCACTAAGAGAAGAGCTAAGAGATTGGAACATGCTTTGATCATACAGTTAGGTCTTTTAGTAAGAATAGAATCATTACAGCATAGGAGGCCATTCGGTCCATCGAGCCCATGCCAGCTCTCTGCAAGGGCACTTCAGCTAGTCCCACTCCCCTGCCCTTTCTCCGTAGCCCTGACATTTTTTTTTCCTTCAGGTACTTATCTAAATCCCTTTTGAAAGACATGATTGAATCTGCCTCCACTACCATTTCGCTCTGTAAAAAGGTTTTTCCTCATGTCGCCTTTGGTTCTTCTGCAAATCACCTTAATTTTGAGCTCTCTGATTCTCGACCCCTCCACCAATGGGAACACTTTCTCTCTATCTACTCTGACTAGACCTCTCATGATATTGAATACCTCTATCAAATAGCTTCTCAATCTTCTCTGCTTAAGGAGAACAACTTCAGCTTCTCCAGTCTATCCATGTAATTGAAGTCCCTCATCCCTGGAACCAATCTTGTAAATCTTTTTTGCGCCCTCTCTAAAGCCTCCACATCCTTCCCTAACTGCAGTGGCCAGAATTGGACACAATACTCCAGTAGTGGCCGAACCAGTGTTTTATAAAGGTTCATCATAACTTCCTTGCTTTTGTACTCAATGCCTCTATTTATAAAGTCCAGAAGCCCGTATAGACTGGGCAAACTAAGTTTGCAGTGATAGTGTAGAGGACAAATTCATGGCATGTATACAAGGTAGTTTTCTACATCAGTACGTTGAGGAACCAACTAGGGAAAAGGTTATTTTAGATCTAGTATTGTGAATGAAAAAAGATTAATTAATAAGTTTGTAGTAAAGGTGCCTTTACGGATGAGTGACCATAATATTAAGTTTAAAAATGATTCAGTTGAATCCAAAACTGGGGTCTTAAATCTAAACTGGTCCTTTTCAGAATGGCAGGCAGTGACTAGTGGGGTAGCACAAGGTTCAGTGCTGGAACCCCAGCTATTTACAATATATATTCATGATTTAGATGAAGGAATTGAATGTAGTATCACCAAGTTTGCAGATGACATTAAGCTGGGTATCAGTGTGAGCTGTGAGGAGGATGCTAAGAGGCTGCAGGGTGACTTGGATAGGTTAGGTGAGTGGGCAAATGCATGGCAGATGCAGTATAGTGTAGATAAATGTGAGGTTATCCACTTTGGTTGCAAAAACAGGAAGGCAGATTATTATCTGAATGGTGACAGATTAGTATAAGTGGAGATGCAACGAGACCTGGGTGTCATGGTACATCAGTCATTGAATGTAGGCATGCAGGTACAACAGGCAATAAAGAAAGCAAATGCTATGTTGGCCTTCATTGCGAGAGAATTTGAGTGTAGGAGCAGGGAAGTCTTGCTGCAGTCGTACAGGGCCTTGGTGAGACCACGCCTTGAGTATTGTGTGCAGTTTTGGTCTCCTAATCTGAGGAAGGACATTCTTGCTATTGAGAGAGTACAGCGAAGGTTCCCGGGATAGCAGGACTGACATATGAAGAAAGATTGGATCGACTAGGCTTATATTCACTGGAATTTAGAAGAATGAGAGAGGATCTCAGAGAAGCATATAAAATTCTGACGGGATTGTAAAAGTTAGATGCAGGAAGAATGTTCCCGATGTTGGGGAAGTCCAGAACCAAGGGTCACACGCTAAGGATAAGGGGTAAGCCATATAGGACCGAGATGAGGAGAAACTTTTTGTTATGTATGAATAAAGAGTCTGATTAGATACTGTGGGCTCAAAGTAAAGTGTGACCTTAGTCGTTTATTGCAGGTCTCCAGAGTGCCACTCCAGCCTGTGAGGCCTCCTTAAATACCTTTGCTCCCAAGGGATTGTGGGATCCCTTGGAACTCCAGGGGATGAGCCCTCTGGTGGCTGTACAAGGTATATACAAGTTTACATTTATCACACTTTTTCACACAGAGAATTGTGAACCTATAGAATTCTCTATCACAGAAAATTGTTGAGTCCAGTTTGTTGGATATATTCAAAAGGGAGTTAGATGTGGCCCTTACGGCTAAAGGGATCAAGGGGTATGGAGAGAAGGCAGGAGTGGGGTACTGAGTTTGCATAATCAGCCATGATCATATTGAATGGTGGTGCAGGCTCGAAGGGCCGAATGGCCTGCTCCTGCATCTATTTTCTATGTATCTATGTTAAACAAAGCAAACTACGTAGATATGAGGGATGAGTTGGCTAAGATAGATTCGGAAACTGCATTCAAAGATATGACAGTAAACAAGCAATGGCTAGCATTTAAAGAATACATAATTTACAACAAAAGGCCCAACAGGAGCGTCGGAGCGACCAGCGGGGAGTCGGGAGGTGGAGCGGCAGTTCGTGAGGCCTACAAAAGGCCCAACAGGAGCATCGGAGCGACCAGCGAGGAGTCGGGAGGTGGAGCGGCAGTTCGTGAGGCCTACAAAAGGCCCAACAGGAGCATCGGAGCGACCAGCGAGGAGTCGGGAGGTGGAGCGGCAGTTCGTGAGGCCTACAAAAGGCCCAACAGGAGCATCGGAGTGACCAGCGAGGAGTCGGGAGCTGGAGCGGCAGTTCGTGAGGCCTACAAAAGGCCCAACAGGAGCATCGGAGTGACCAGCGAGGAGTCGGGAGGTGGAGCGGCAGTTCGTGAGGCCTACAAAAGGCCCAACAGGAGCATCGGAGTGACCAGCGAGGAGTCGGGAGGTGGAGCGGCAGTTCGTGAGGCCTACAAAAGGCCCAACAGGAGCGTCGGAGCGACCAGCGGGGAGTCGGGAGGTGGAGCGGCAGTTCGTGAGGCCTACAAAAGGCCCAACAGGAGCATCGGAGCGACCAGCGAGGAGTCGGGAGGTGGAGTGGCAGTTCATGAGGCCTACAAAAGGCCCAACAGGAGCGTCGGAGCGACCAGCGAGGAGTCGGGAGGTGGAGTGGCAGTTCATGAGGCCTACAAAAGGCCCAACAGGAGCATCGGAGCGACCAGCGAGGAGTCGGGAGGTGGGGCGGCAGTTCGTGAGGCCCACAAAAGGCCCAACAGGAGCATCGGAGCGACCAGCGGGGAGTCGGGAGGTGGAGTGGCAGTTCATGAGGCCTACAAAAGGCCCAACAGGAGCATCGGAGCGACCAGCGAGGAGTCGGGAGCTGGAGTGGCAGTTCATGAGGCCTACAAAAGGCCCAACAGGAGCATCGGAGCGACCAGCGAGGAGTCGGGAGGTGGAGCGGCAGTTCATGAGGCCTACAAAAGGCCCAACAGGAGCATCGGAGCGACCAGCGGGGAATCGGGAGGTGGAGTGGCAGTTCATGAGGCCTACAAAAGGCCCAACAGGAGCATCGGAGCGACCAGCCAGTGAAGCTGCAGCAGGGAGAGAAGACAAAAAAGAAGTAGAAAGAAATAAAAGGGTGACATCACAGCCAAGGGAGTAAGTGATTGGCTGGTGATTGGTGAGTAGTTTTTCTTTTATCATTTTCTTTTCTTTATCAGTAAGTAACCTCTTATCATTGTTGTTGCCAAATTAAGTTAATCTAGAGGTTAAGTCATGGCAGGAGAACTCGGACACGTGCCATGCTCCTCCTGTGCTATGTGGGAACTCAGGGACGCTTCCACCGGCAGCACCTGACAGACCTCATTGCGGCACTGGAGCTGCGGGTGGATTCACTCTGGAGCATCCACAATGCTGAGGATGTCGTGAATAGCACGTTTAGTGAGTTGGTCACACTGCAGGTAAAGGGTACACAGCCAGATAGGGGATGGGTGACCAACAGGAAGAGCAGTGGAAGGAAGGTAGTGCAGGGGTCCCCTGCGGTCATCCCCCTGCAAAACAGATACATCACTTTGGGTACTGTTGAGGGGGATGACTTATCAGGGGAGAGCAGCAGCAGCCAAGTTCATGGCACCGTGGGTGGCTCTGCTGCACAGGAGGGCAGGAAAAAGAGTGGGAGAGCTATAGTGGTAGGGGATTCTATTGCAAGGGTAATAGATAGACGTTTCTGCGGCCGCAACTAAGACTCCAGGATGGTATGTTGCCTCTCTGGTGCAAGGCTGTCTCGGAGCGGCTGCAGGGCATTTTGAAGGGGAAGGGTGAACAGCCAGTTGCATATAGGTACCAACGATATAGGTAAAAAACGGGATGAGGTCCTACAAGGCGAATTTAGGGAGCTAGGAGCTAAATTAAAAAGTAGGACCTCAAAAGTAATAATCTCAGGATTGCTACCAGTGCCACATGCTAGTCAGAGTAGGAATCGCAGGACAGCTCAGATAAATACGTGGCTTGAGCAGTGGTGCAGAAGGTGGGGAGTCAAATTCCTGGGACATTGGAACCGGTTCTGGGGGAGGTGGGACCAGTACAAACCGGACGGTCTGCACCTGAGCAGGACCGGAACCAAATTCCTCGAGGGAGTGTTTTCTAGTGCTGTTGGGGAGGGGTTAAACTAATATGGCAGGGGGATGCGAATCTATGCAGGGAGACAGAGGGAAGTAGAATGGGGGCAGAAGCACAAGATACCAAGAAGAAAAGTAAAAGTGGAGGGCAGAGAAACCCAAGGCAAAAATCAAAAAGGGCCACATTACAGCAAAATTCTAAAGGGGCAAAGTGTGTTAGAAAGACAAGCCTGAAGGCTCTGTGCCTCAATGCGAGGAGTATTCGGAATAAGGTAGACAAATTAACTGCGCAGATAGCAGTTAACGGATATGATGTAATTGGCATCACGGAGACATGGCTCCAGGGTGACCAAGGCTGGGAACTCAATATCCAGGGGTATTCAACATTTAGGAAGGATAGACAGAAAGGAAAAGGCGGTCGGGTGCTGTTGCTGGTTAAAGAGGAAATTAATGTAATAGTAAGGAAGGACATTAGCTTGGATGATGTGGAATCGTTATGGGTGGAGCTGCGGAATACCAAAGGGCAGAAAACACTCGTGGGAGTAGTGTACAGACCACCAAACAGTAGTAGTGAGGTTGGAGACAGCATCAAACAAGATATTAGGGATGCGTGCAATAAAGTTACAGCAGCTATCATGGGCGACTTTAATCTACATATTGACTGGGCTAACCAAAGTGGTAGCAATGCGGTGGAGGAGGATTTCCTGGAGTGTATTAGGGATGGTTTTCTAGACCAATATGTCGAGGAACCAACTAGCGGTCTGGCCATTCTAGACTGGGTGATGTGTAATAAGAAAGGACTAATTAGCAATCTTGTTGTGCGAGGCCCATTGTGTAAGAGTGACCATAATATGGTAGAATTCTTTATTAAGATGGAGAGTGACACAGTTCATTCAGAGTCTAGGGTCCTGAATTTAAGGAAAGGTAACTTCGATGGTATGAGGCGTGAATTGGCTCAGTTAGACTGGCGAGTGATACTTAAAGGGTTGACGGTGGATAGGCAATGGCAAATATTTAAAGATCACATGGATGAACTTCAACAATTGTACATCCCTGTCTGGAGTAAAAATAAAACGGGGAAGGCGGCTCAACCGTGGCTAACAAGGGAAATTAAGGATAGTGTTAAATCCAAGGAAGAGGCGTATAAATTGGCCAGAAAAAGCAGCAAACCTGAGGACTGGGAAAAATTTAGAATTCAGCAGAGGAGGACAAAGGGTTTAATTAGGAGGGGGAAAATAGAGTATGAGAGGAAGCTTGCTGGGAACATAAAAACTGACTGCAAAAGCTTCTATAGATATGTGAAGAGAAAAAGAAAAACAAATGTAGGTCCCTTGCAGTCAAATTCAGGTGAATTTATAATGGGGAACAAAGAAATGGCGGACCAGTAAAACAAATACTTTGGTTCTGTCTTCACGAAGAAAGACACAAATAACCTTCCAGAAATTGTAGGGGACCGAAGGTCTAGTGAGAAGGAGGAACTGAAGGAAATCTTTCTTCGTGAAGACAGAACCAAAGTATTTGTTTTACTGGTCCGCCATTTCTTTGTTCCCCATTATAAATTCACCTGAATTTGACTGCAAGGGACCTACATTTGTTTTTCTTTTTCTCTTCACATATCTATAGAAGCTTTTGCAGTCAGTTTTTATGTTTATTAGGCGCGAAATTGTGTTAGGGAAATTGATGGGATTGAAGGCCGTTAAATCCCCGGGGCCTGATAGTCTGCATCCCAGAGTACTTAAGGAAGTAGCCCGAGAAATAGTGGATGCATTGGTGATCATTTTCCAACAGTCTATCAACACTGGATCAGTTCCTATGGACTGGAGGGTAGCGAATGTAATACCACTTTTTAAGAAAGGAGGGAGACATCAGTAGTGGGGAAAATGTTGGAATCAATTATTAAAGATGAAATGGCAGCACATTTGGAAAGCAGTGATGGGATCGGTCCAAGTCAGCATGGATTTATGAAAGGGAAATCATGCTTGACAAATCTTCTCAAATTTTTTGAGGATGTAACTGGTAGAGTGGACAAAGGAGAACCAGTGGATGTGGTGTATTTGGACTTTCAAAAGGCTTTTGACAAGGTCCCACACAAGAGATTGGTATGCAAAATTAAAGCACATGGTATTGGGGGGTAATGTACTGACGTGGATAGAGAACTGGTTGGCAGACAGGAAGCAGAGAGTCGGGATAAACGGGTCCTTTTCAGAATGGCAGGCAGTGACTAGTGAGGTGCCGCAGGGCCCAGTGCTGGGACCCGAGCTATTTACAATATACATTAATGATCTGGATGAGGGAATTGAGTGTAATATCTCCATGTTTGCAGATGACACTTAGCTGGGTGACGGTGTGAGCTGTGAGGAAGATGCTAAAAGGCTGCAGGGGTGCTTGGACAGGTTAGGTGAGTGGGCAAACACATGGCAGATGCAGTATAATGTGGATAAATGTGAGGCTATCCACTTTGGTGGCAAAAACACGAAGGCAGAATATTATCTAAACGGCGACAGATTAGGAAAAGGGGAGGTGCAATGAGACCTGGGTGTCATGGTACATCAGTCATTGAAAGTTGGCATGCAGGTACAGCAGGCGGTGAAGAAGGCAAATGGTCTGTTGGCCTTCATAGCGAGGGGATTTGAGTATAGGGGCAGGGAGGTCTTACTGCAGTTGTACAGGGCCTTGGTAAGGCCTCATCTGGAATATTGTGTTCAGTTTTGGTCTCCTAATCTGAGGAAGGACGTTCTTGCTGTTGAGGGAGTGCAGCGAAGGTTCACCAGACTGTTTCCCGGGATGGCAGGACTGACATATGAAGAGAGACTGGATCGACTGGGCCTGTATTCACTGGAGTTTAGAAGGATGAGAGGAGATCTCATAGAAACATATAAAATTCTGATGAGACTGGACAGGTTAGATGCAGGAAGAATGTTCCCGATGTTGGGGAAGTCCAGAACCAGGGGACACAGTCTAAGGATAAGGGGTAAGACATTTAGGACTGAGATGAGGAGAAACTTCTTCACTCAGAGAGTTGTTTACCTGTGGAATTCTATTCCACAGAGAGTTGTTGATGCCAGTTCATTGGATATATTCAAGAAGGAGTTAGATATGGCCCTTACGGCTAAAGTGATCAAAGGGTATGGAGAGAAAGCAGGAAAGGGGTACTGAGGTGAATGATCAGCCATGATCTTATTGAATGGTGGTGCAGGCTCGAAGGGCCAAATGGCCTACTCCTGCACGTATTTTCTATGTTTCTATGTTTCTAAATATTCATTCCTTTCGGCAAAAAAAAAGCACAGGAAATGTGGTCAAACCATGGCTAACAAGCGAAGTTAAAAATAGCATTAAATCAAAGGCAAAGGCTTATAATGTTGCCAAAAAGAGTAAGCCTGAGAATTGGGAAGATTTTAGAATTCAGCAAAGGAGGATCAAGAAATTGATGAAGAAAGGGAAAATAGAAAATGAGAGTAAACTAGCGAGAGACACTGGGCTAGATTTGACACTTTTGTGCGGATCGCCCAAAAATGGGCATTATTTCCGGTGTTGGTGGTAAAAATGGGTTTTCAGATCGCCGACTTAGCGCCCATTCTCAAAGCCCTAGTCTCCATTTTTGAAATTGGGAGTTACCATGAGCAATATGAAATGGGCGTTAGCGTTAAATCTCTCTGACCTTCTGCCGTAAAGTGTCGCCGTCCTTAGCAACGCCATGGCAACGCTCGATTCCCGCGATTCAGGAGGTCAAGGGTCATCATGACATGCGCAGAAGAGGAGACAGAGAGAGAGGGAGCTGAGAGGGACTGAAGGTGTGTGTAGGTGTGGTGTGGCTGCTTTGGGAGGAAGGAGGGAGAGTTTAGAGCTTTAGAGCAAATAGGGAAACAAAAATTAGTCATTTGCCCGAATTTGGCCTATAATGGAGGGAGAGGAAGAGGCATCATAGCACGCTGTGGAGACTGATGCTGGCGAGAGCAGTGAGCTGGGAGAGGAGCACAGTGGAGGACGCAAAAGAGTGAGGAGGTTCTCGGACGAGACAAATGCCTCCCCTCTGCAGGAGGCGAGTCACGCTGGGGTGATTTGACACAGGTAGGGCGTGGGAAGCCCACCCCAAAGGCCTACCAGAAGTTATGGACCGAGATAGCAGAGATGGTCTCGTCAGCGACCAACGAGGTGCATGAGGGCAACCAATGCCGCAAGCGATGGAACGACCTTGTGGGTTCCGCAAGAGTAAGTATTACATTTATTTACATGTACTTATGTATTTATATAATTTGATTTGTAACAGTCATGAGTGACTATCAGCAGATGTGAGATCTTTCACTTTTACCGGGAATGTTGTAGTCAAAGCCTGCGGTCACGGTGCACGTATTTAGGTAAAGAATGATAATTATCATAATAATCATGATTACATCTGTTGGTTATGTGTTGTATCAATCTCTGTGACAGTACCTAGCAATGATATCACGCGATGATCTCATGCCATGTCGTCCTGTCACCTTTTACAGAAGAAGCTATCGACGATGAGGTCCGTGCAGAGGCGAACGGGTGGGGGGCCACCAGTCCCCAACAACATCACTGAGATGGAGGAGTGGGTGCTCGCACTCGTGGGAAGCAGCCCCGGACAGCCACGCAAAATGAAGCGATGTGAGTAAAGTTTACACCATTGCATGATGTAAAGTCAATAGATGCCACATCCATCAATCATATATGATAGATGATTTCTAAAATTGTCCTATAAATAATGCTGGCCTAATGAAAATCATTGCAATGCACAATGTGTTGATGATCATGAAATGTGATGTCTGTGATGATCTTGATAGCGGTGCTTTTGTCGTGCATATGCTGTGTGTAGCGCTGGACTCACCTTGTGACCTTAGCAACCCCTTCTCCTCTAATAACCTCATTTGTGTTTTGCAGCTCAGCCAGCAGAGCGGCCCCAGGCAAGACCACAGAGGCCAGAAGGTGGAGGTGCAGGGCCGGACTCTCTTGACGATCCTACATCTGGTGGTGAAGAGCTTCGATTCTCGCCCGTCAATCCACTGGGTCTGTTCTCTACGGATGAGAGCGCGGACTTCGAGCAACCTGCATCGCCATGCTCCAGAAGCCATTCCACCCCAAGGCCATCTAGTGCTCCTCCCGTCATTCCCGCCTCCACTCTGGAGGTACCGGCCCCAAGCATCTCGCCACAGGGCACCCCATTTGTCCTCAGGACGGCGCCGATCCCGCGGAGGTTTCGAGGACACAGCAGGTCTGGTCCACGAGCACAACAGGAGAGTGGAGAGATGGTACAGTTGTCCAGAAGGACTATAGACATTGGTGACCAGCTCCTCGATGCATTGAGGGGCATATCCCAACAGCTGGCCACCATAACTGAGTACGTCCCGCGGATGGCGGAGGCCCTGGAGGCGATAGCCAGGAACACTGTTGACACAGGCCTCCCAGTGGTCCCGGAGCGCGGCACTCCACCCCTAGGTTACGCACCACCACTGCGAATGACAGATGAGAGGCAGGACCAAGATCCTGCTTCTGGATCAGAGAATGTACCTCCCTCAGCAGCCCCACTCCCGTACCCGTGCAACCACCGCCTCTGTCTTTATTCCCCCCCAATGAGGTACCGCCTGAGGAGCTCTTCGGCCAGACGGCGTGGAGTGAGGAGGGGAAGGGGTAGAGGTGGGGAGAAGAAGGGGAGGGGGGAAGGAAAGTGAGGTGCATGTCCACCGGTGATTTCTGTTATATCTCCATCTGGGTGTATGCAATTTGTTGTAATGCCACCCTCCTGCTTTGCATTTCTATTCTGTGTTGCTGGACATGTTGACCATTTGATTGATGTCAATGGTGGAAAAAGTGGGGTGTGGGCAGGGGTGGGTTGTTTTTGCCCGTGATACTTATAATTTCAGATCAATGTTGGTATTAAAAAAATGTTATTGAACATAACCTTATTGCGCATTGTTTCAGATAGCTGGACCATTACACACTAGTGATTCCATAACATGAAAGGGTTAAATAAAACTTAACTTCAATCAACGTAAACTTTAACTGGCACTAATGTGATGGGCACCATTGATGTCTGAGCTGCACACACACTGCAGTGTGTCAGCGTTGTCACTCACAGCAACATTTTTTCAGGCAAATCGATCAGATATCAGCTCCTTACTTAAGAGTCTTGCAGCTATGTAGCCACCACGGGCCCTTTCCTGCGGATTGGAGTGGGGCGTGGGCATGGTTGCATAGCCAGCCTGATTGTCTGGCCCTGTCAGCATCCAGCCCCTCATCGTCCTCTTCCTCTCTCTCCTGAGTTGGAGCATCAGTCCCTTCTGGCAATTCTTGTCCCCTCCTGATAGCCAGATTGTGCAGCATGGAGCACACAACCACGAATTGAGCTACTTGCTCAGGGTTGTATTGTAGCTCCCCTCCTGAGTGGCCCAGGCATCGAAAGCGCTGCTTAAGCACAGTTATTATTTTCTGGACTACATTGCGTGTGTCTCTGTGGCTCTGGTTGCATCACTTCTCCTCGGTGTTGGTGTCACGCAGGGGGGGTCATCAGCCAGGTGGCGAGGCCATATCGGTTGTCACCAAGCATCTGGCATTGTCCTTGTGGCTGACTCTTAAACATGTCAGAGACAGGGCCCTCATGCAGGATGAGAGCCTCAACGAAGCTGCCCGGGCATTTGGCATTCACTGCCATTATGATCTGGTTGTGGTCGACAACTAGTTGGACCTTCGGGGAGTGAAATCCTTTTCTGTTACGAAAAAGCTCTGGGTTCTGAGAAGGTGCCCGCATGGCGATGTGATTGCACTATATTGCTCCCTGCACCCTGGGGGGCTTAGCAATGCAGTAGAATGCTCCAGCCCTGTCAGTCTGAGCCTCCGTGGTCACAGGAAAGCTGATAAAGTCCATCCTTCTCGCGTACAGGGCCTCCGTGACCTATCTAATGCAACGATGGGTGGCATGGTGAGACAGAGGGGAAATCTCGACCGCGGAGGCTCGAAAGGAACCGGACGCGTAGAACGACAGTGCCGCGGTGACCTTGACCTCGACCAACATTGATGTCCTAATGGCAGGCTGCATATATGGCCTGATGAGCTCGCATATTTCATTGATCACCACCTTGTGGAAGCACAATCTCCGAAGGCAGGTGTAGTCGGAAACATCAAGATAAGACCACTTTTCCCTGTAAGTGCGAGGTGTGTATGGTCTGGCCCTCCTCCTCATTCTTGCACGATTTAAATTGGGCACATAATGATGTGCACAGACATTGAGCCATTTGCACTCTGCAGTATCTGCGTATTAATCGATGCAGGCTGAGAAATGGCTGGCCCCATTGCAATGAAAGTATAGTAACGATTGTTCAGAAGTAAGAATTTCCTCACTAAAATACACCTACAGTAAACCCCCAATAGTCCAGAGTTTGAAAATATGTCTGTTGAGATGGTCACTTCACCTGAGAAGAACTCCAGAGTTAATCCAAACTCCCCCGAAGTTGAAGCAGCCTTTTGAATGAAGCGACCTGCGATTTTAAAAATGGCGCCCACAGCGCTGTGATTCATTCAGAACAGTCCCACTTTTTCTGAGTGGTGTTTTGGGCGAGCGATATTGTGGGCGATAAAAACTGATTGTAAAAGCTTCTATAGATATGTAAAAAGGAAAAGATTGGCAAAAGTAAATGTGGGTCCCTTACAGGCTGAGACAAGAGAAACTATAATGTGGAATAAGGAAATGACAGCGAAATTAAATAAATACTTTGTATCCATCTTCATGGAAGAAGATGCAAAAAGCTTGCCGGAAATAGTGGAGAACCAAGGGTCTAGCGAGAACGAGGAATGAAAAAATTAGTATTAGTAAAAATATGGTACCAGAGAAATTAATGGGACTGAAAGAGGTTTTCAAAGAGGTGGTTATAGAAATAGTGGATGCATTGTTTGTCATCTTCCAAAATTCCAAAGTTTCTAGAATGGGTCCCATGGATTGGAAGGTAGAAAATTGTAACCCCACTATTTAAGAAAGGAGGGAGAGAGAAAACGGAACTACAGGCCAGTTAACCTGACATCAGTAGTAGGGGAAATGCTAGAATCTATTATTAAGGACGTGGTAACAGGGCATTTAGAAAAGAATAATAAGATTGGGCAGAGTCAACACGGATTTATGAAAGGGAAATCTTGTTTGATAAATCTGTTTTTTGAGGTTTTAACTAGCAGAATAGATAGGGAGGAACCAATGCATGTGGTGTATTTGGATTTTCAGAAGGCATTCGATAAGGTGCTACACAAGAGGTTATTAAACAAAATTAGGGCTCATGGGATTAGGGGTAATATACTAACATGAATTGAGGATTGGTTAACAGACAGAAAACAGAGAGTAGGAATAAACGGGTCATTTTCGAGTTGGCAGACTGTAACTAGTGGGGTACCGCAAGTTTCGATGCTTAGGCCCCAGCTATTCACAATATATATCAATGATTTGGAAGAGGAGGCCAGATGTAATATATCCAAGTTTGCTGATGATACAAAGCTAGGTGGGAATACAAGTTATGAGGAGGCTGCAAAGAGGCTTCAAAGGGATATAGACAAGCTAAGTGAATGGGCAAGAACATGGCAAATGGAATAAAATGTGGACAAATGTGAAGTTATCCACTTTGATAGGAAAAATAGAAAAACAGAGTCATTTTTAAATGGTGAGAGATTGGAAAATGTTGGTGTCCTTCAGAGAAGGAAATCTGCCGTCCTTACCTGGTCTGGCCTATATATGATTCCAGACCCACAGCAATGTGGTTAACTTTTAACTGCCCTCTGAAATGGCCTAGCAAGCCACTCGGTTGTAACAAACCCTACAATAAACAATAATAAGAATAAAACCAGATGGACCACCAATCTTGGCAACGGTTACAGACACGACAACGCCACACCTAGCCCAGTCGATCCTGCAACGTCTTCCTCCCAAACATCTGGGGACTTGTGCCAAAATTGGGAGGGCTGTCCCACAGACTAGTCAAGCAACAGCCTGACAGATTCATACTCACAGAATCATACCTTTCAGCCAATGTCCCAGACTCCTCCATCACCACCCTTGAGTATGTCTTGTCCCACAGACAAGATAGACCCACCAGAGGTGGCGGCACAGTAGTATACAATTGGGAGGGAGTGGCCCTGGTAATCCTCAACATTGACTCTGGACCCGATGAAGTCTCAAGGAAACCTCCTGCTGTTTATCACCTACCACGCTCCATCTGCTGATGAATCAGTACTCCTCCATGTTCAACACCACATGGAAGAAGCACTGAGAGTAGCAAGGGCACAAAATTTACTCTGGGTGAGGGACTTCAATGTCCATCACCAAGAGTGGTTCGATAGCACGACAACTGACCCAGCTGGCCAAGTCCTGAAGGACATAACTGACAGACTGGGCCTGTGGCAGGGGGTAAGAGAAACAACACGAGGGAAAACCCAACTTGACCTCATCCTCACCAATCTACCTGTCGCAGATGCATCCATCCATGACACCACCGCACAGTCATTGTGGAGACGAAGTCCCGGCTTCACACTGACGAAACCCTCCATCGTGTTGTGAGGAACTACCACCGTGCTAAATGGGATAGATTCTGAACCGATCTAGCAGCTCAAAACAGGGCATCCAAGAGGCTCTGTAGGCCATCGGCAGCAGCAGAATTATATTTCACCACAATCTGTAACCTCATGGCCTGGTATATCCCTCACTCTACCATTACCATCAAGTCAGAGGACCAACCCTGGTTCAATGAGGAATGTAGAAGTGGGTGCCAGGAGCAGCATCAGGCATACCTAAAAATGTGGTTGGAACCTAATAAAGCTGCAACACAGGATTATATGCATGCTAAACAGTAGAAGCAGCATGCTATGGACAGAGCTAAGCAATCCCACAACCAATGGATCTACAATCTGCAATCCTGCTACATCCAGTCATGAATATTGGTGGACAATTAAACATCTACTGGGAGGAGGAGGCTCCATGAACATCCCCATCCTTAATGATGGAGTAGCCCAGCAAGAGTGCGAAAAACAAGGCTGACGCATTTGCAACCATGTTCAGCCAGAAGTACCAAATGGATGATCCATCTTGGCATCCTCCTGAGGTCTCCACAATCATAGAAGCTAGTCTTCAACCAATTCGATCCGCTCCATGTGATATCTAAAAAGGCATGTTCTTTGGAAGCTGGCCCGACCGATCCTTTATTCCCTTTACCGTGAAGTCAGGTTACCTGAAGGTTTTGGGAATATAGTTCGGAGCGGACGGGGCGTGCGTCAAAAACTGGAAGGAGCGTATCGCTAAAGCCAAACATAAACTGGGATTGTGGTAGCTGCGCTCACTCTCCATTGCAGGAAAGAACCTGGTCATCAGGAGTGAGGTGCTCTCGGTGTTGTTATACGTGGTGCAGGTCTGGCCCATACCCCGCTCCTGTGCCGTGGCAGTCACCCAAGCCATCTTCAATTTCGTCTGGAGATCGAAAATGGACTGTGTCCGCAGAGACACGATGTACAAATCTCTGGACAAGGGGGGAAAGGACGTTCCGAACGTGGCCCTCATCCTGATGGCCACCTTTGTGTGCGGCTGCATCAAGCTGTGCATAGGCCCTTCGTACGCAAACACCAAGTGTCAGTACATGCTATCTGTCCCTGGTGTTGCGAAGGATGGGTCTGGCCAGGCTGCCGCGGAATGCTCCAACCAATTGGACCATGCCTCAGCACCTGTCCTTCGTGGAAAAGTTTTACAGAAAAACACCTTTGACCACAAGGCCATAAAGCAGTGGTCGGCATGCAAGGTCCTGGATGCCCTAAAAAAGGAGATGATGGATCCTGTCGGATGGTTCCCCGAGCAGACTGTCGAACTCGTTTGGCAGAATGTCTCATTGCCAGAGCTTTCACACAAGCACCAAGACGTAGCTTGCTTGGTGGTGAGAAGGGCCCTACCCGTCAGATCCTTCATGTACAGCGGGGTTTCAGAGACACGGCACTCTGCCCCTAAGTCGGCTGTGGTGCGGATGAGACTGTCATCCATCTCTTTCGGGATTGCCCCTTTGCAAGGCAGGTCTGGAAGGAGATGCAGTGGTTGCTGTCGAGGTTCATCCCAAGCAGCTCTGTAACACAGGACTCTGTGCTTTTCGGACTGTTCCCAGGGACGCACACCGAGACAGACATCTGCTGCTGGAGAGCCATTAACTCGGTGAAAGACGCACTTTGGTCTTCCCAAAACTTGTTGGGCTTCCAAAGCAAGATGTCCACGGCCGAGTATTGTAGACTGGCGCAATCCAAGATCCAGGAGTACGTGCTGAGGGACGCACTAAAGATTGATGCAGTTGCCGCAAAGGCACAATGGGGAAGAGCCACAGTTTAAGGCCCTTCCACCACGGTAAACCCAGGAGATGGAATCAGACCCCCCTCGGGCTGTACTTGTTAATCTGCATAGAGCACCATGTACTGAAAAACACCTGTGTTGTGCCATATATAATGAAAGTCTCTGCACTGTTTAGTAACTTGTAAAGAAATGTAAATGTATCCCCATCCGTTCCGTGTACTGCTTTCATCTGCATAGTGCTACATGTAACGTGATTCATGATCGGTATTGAAATGTATCCTGGAATAAATTTAAGACAGAGATAGATAGTTTCTTAACCGATAAGGGAATAAGGGGTTATGAGGTTCTCATCTGCTCCATGTAATACCCTTATTTGCACAGTACTACATGTAACGTGATTTACGGAATGTACTAAACTGTACCTTGAAATGAAATGCACGCTAGTGCATTGTGTGGAACTGCTGTCAGCATCCAAATGAATTGTATAGAATTGCTGACCGCAATGTACTGAGCTATTTTCCAGTGTATTGTGAAAATTTTATATGAATAAAATATATTTTGGGGGGAAAAAAATCAAAAAAGGCTATGGGCTCTGACATCATCCCAGCTGTTGTGCTGAAGACTTGTGCTCCAGAACTAGCTGGACCTCTAGCCAAGCTGTTCCAGGACAGTTACAACACTAGCATCTACCCGACAAAGTGAAACATTGCCCAGGTATGTCCTGTCTACAAAAAGCAAGACAAATCCAATCTGGCCAATTACCATCCCATCAGCCTATTCTCAAACTTCAGCAAAGTGATGGATAGTGTCGTCAACAGTGCTACCATGTGGCACTTACTCACCAATAACATGCTCAGCGATACTGATAGGTAGCAAGTAAGATTCACACCAAACAAGTGCCAGGCAATGACCATCTCCAACAAGAGAGTCTGATGACCTCTCCTTGAAATTCAACGACATTACCATTGCTGAATCCCCCACCATCAGCAACCTTGGGTCACCTTTGGCCAGTAACTTAACTGGACCAGACACATAAATATTATGGCTACAAGAGCAGTCAGAGGCTGCGTATTCTGCAGTGAGTGTCCCACCTCCTGATTCCACAAAGCCTTTCGAACATCCACAAGGCACAAATCAGGAGTGTGATGGAATATTCTCCACTTGCCTGGATGAATGCAGCTATAAGAACACTCAAAAAGCTCGACGCTACCCAGAACAAAGCAGCCCGCTTGATTGGTATCCAATCTACCACCTTAAACATTCACTCTCTCCACCATGACTGCAGTGTGTGCCATCTACAAGTCAATGCAGCAAGACTTCTTCGACAGCACTTCCTAAACCTGCGATCTCTACCGCCTAAAGGACAAGGGCAGCAGGCACAAGGAAACAGGTACAACCTGCAAGTTCCCCTCCAAGTCACACAACAACCTGACTTAGAAATATATCGCCATTTCTTCATCGTCACTGGATCAAAATCCTGGAACTCCCTTCCTATAAGAACATAAGAACATAAGAAATAGGAGCAGGAGTAGGCCATACGGACCCTCAAGCCTGCTCCGTCATTTAAAATGATCATGGCTGATCCGATCATGGACTCAGGTCCACTTCCCTGCCTGTTCCCCATAATCCCTTATTCCCTTATCGGTTAAGAAACTGTCTATCTCTGTCTTAAATTTATTCAATGACCCAGTTTCCACAGCTCTCTGAGGCAGCGAATTCCACAGATTTACAACCGTCTGAGAGAAGAAATTCCTCCTCATCTCAGTTTTAAATGGGTGGCCCCCTAGTTCTAGTCTCCCCTATCAGTGGAAACATCCTCTCTGCATCCACCTTGCCAAACCCCCTCATAACCTTATACGTTTCGATAAGATCACTTCTCATTCATCTGAATTCCAATGAGTAGAGGCCCAACCTATTCAACCTTTCCTCATAAGTCAACCCCCTCATCTCCGGAATCAACCTCGTGAACCTTCTCTGAACTGCCTCCAAAGCAAGTATATCCTTTCGTAAATATGGAAACCAAAACTGTACACAGTATTCCAGGTGTGGCCTCACCAATACCCTGTATAACTGTAGCAAGACTTTGTTGCTTTTATACTCCATTCCCTTTGCAATAAAGGCCAAGATACCATTGGCCTTCCTGATCACTTACTGTACCTGCATACTAACACTTTGTGTTTCATGCACAAGTACCCCCAGGTCCCGCTGTACTGCAGCACTTTGCAATTTTTCTCCATTTAAATAATAACTTGCTCTTTGATTTTTTTTGTGCCAAAGTGCATAACCTCACACTTTCCAACATTATACTCCATCTGCCAAATGTTTGCCCACTCATTTAGGCTGTCTATGTCCTTTTGCAGATTTTTTGTGTCCTCCTTTCTTCGCTTTTCCTCCCATCTTCGTATCGTCAGCAAACTTGGCTACGTTACATCGGTCCCTTCTTCCAAGTCATTAATATAGATTGTAAATAGTTGGGGTCCCAGCACTGATCCCTGTGGCACCCCACTAGTTACTGATTGCCAACCAGAGAATGCACCATTTATCCTGACTCTCTGTTTTCTGTTAGTTAGCCAATCCTCTATCCATGCTAATATATTACCCCCTAACAATACTGTGGGACTACATTCACCACACAGACTGCAGCGGTTCAAGAAGACAGCTCAGCACCACCTGCTCAAGGACAATTTGGAATGGGCAATAAATGCTGGCCTTGCTTTGAATGAATAAAAAAAACAACACAAAATGTCCTGTCACTGTTAACTGAATGATGTGGATTGACTCAAATATAACTAAACAGGGAGGAATACGATCAACAAGCAAGCAGCAAGCAACAAATAAAACAAGTAGGAAAGCCAACAGTGAAGAACCAAGAAGCAACAAAAAAACAGCTACCAAAGAAATCACTCAAAACATTTTTGAAAGTGCATTCAGCTTTCTCCTTGGTTTTTCAGTAGCATGAGGATCTCGTGGGGTAGAGTTTCCACAAATGAAAATTGGATAGTTTCTACAATGGGTGGCCGTTCGATACTGCTGGTTTTATGTCCAGGTATCAAGTTGAAAATCTACCCCATAAAGAAAAAGAAAGACTTACATTTATAAAGCACCTTTCACGATCACAGGACGTCTCAAAGCATTTTCCAGCCAATAAAGTACTTTTGAAGTGTCGTCACTGTTGTAATGTGGGAAACGCGGCAGCCAATATGCGCACAGCAACTCCCCACCAACAGCAATGCGATAATGACCAGATAATCTGTTCTTGTTATGATGACTGAGGGATAAATATTGGCCAAGACACCAGGGAGAACTCCCCAGCTCTTATTCAAAATAGTGCCATGGGATCTTTTACATCCACCTGAGAGAGCAGACAGGGGCTTAGTTTACCGTCTCATCCGAAAGATAACACCTCCGACAGTGCAGCACTCCCTCAGCAAAGCACTGGAGTGTCAGCCTAGATTTATGTGCTCAAGTCCCTGGAGTGGGACTTGAACCCACAATCTTCTGACCAAGAATCGAGAATGCTACCCACTGAGCATATCTGACATAACTAAATGTTAAAAATAAAGCAGCCAAAAATCCACAGTCCTTCAGGTCCATGCCGTTCATAAGTCTGGCAGGGGTGTAGTGCAAAGGCCTGGAAATAAGTGTGTCCCTGCCTTTTCCCCCACTATTTGCAGGGCTTAGTTTGGGCTACAGCCCCCTTCTGTCACAAACATGACTGCTGTCTCAGAAGGGGAGTATCCAGGGGAGGGGATTTTCAAGCCAGGATTGTCCTCATCCCTGCTGTGACAGAACAGCAGCAAGCCAGAACGCTGAGTGAAAGCAGTTTCGGATTGTGGCCGGGACCCCTGTAGATCTTCAAAATTGCAGCCGCATTTTTTAATCCCTTCCTTTGGCCCAGGGGGCATTAAGGCTCAATATCACTCTCTGGAGACACAGTGACACCTGCACTTATTTCTTGCAGCTCGCTAGTGGTGGGCACAGGCTCAGCGGAGCTATTGGTCAGTATAAATACAGATGGGATAATCCCAATCAGGTCTTAAAAGCCCTGCGAAAGTGTCTTGTTCAAAGCATCGATGGCAGCACTATTAGCTTCCACTCTAGAAGCCACCAATATCCCAAGAACTTGCATCCCATGATATTCCTTGCGGCCCACGGTTCCTTGCAAATTGATACCACGGAAATCTCCCTGTCAGTCTCCAGGGTGTTCTGTAAAGAACTGCATAGAAACCATGTTCACGGCCTCCAAATGAGATTAATGATCCCTAATCATAGCTCTTTTGAAGACTGGGCTCCTGAGATGTGGGCCCCTGGTTTCCTCAGCCAAATGTAATCATTTTTCCACCCTCTGTGGCTCCCCTTAATACTGTAAGAGAAAGGCTGCTAGACAATGGACCTTTTGGCACAGTAGCTTCACTGAGGCATGAGTAACCTCAAGCCTCCAAGACTCCAGGGAAACTTTTGTCTTACTCAGGAGTACCTCATATACGTAGATTAGGAGCTCAGGCAAGTGATTCAGCTGGTACAAAGGATAGGCATGGAGTACATAACCTAGGCAACGAGCTTCAGTACAGTACTGAGGGAGCATTACTTTGTCGAAGGTCATATCATACGCGGTCCCTCAAACGAGGATGGCTTGCTTCCATGAGTGTTCACAGATGTTTCAATGAAGGACCCAATGTTCCAGTCCTGAACTCCAGTTGAGGGGGTGGAAGTTGCCTGTGCGTGAATTTTTTTTTAATGTGTGGTGACCGTTGCACATCAGCCACCACTCGGGCTTGACAGAGCTAGGCCTTTATCCAGTGGCAAGGATTAACCAGGACGACTGGAGACCTGCTCTGCTGCACGGACCTAGTGCGCACATATATCGCAGTGTGGGCAGATCCGTGCTGCCCCTGGGCCCTCGGCTCTTCTGGGCCCCGTACCCTCATTCGCCACGCCTCCACCATGCTGTTCCAGGGCCCGGTGCTCCAGCTCTATCTACAGCCCCGACCTGCGGTGGTGTTGGACTATCCAGCCTAATTCCACTTTTCAGCTCTAGGTCCGTAGCCCTGCAGGTTACAGCACTTCAAGTGCACATCCAAGTACTTTTAAAATGTGGTGAGGGTTTCTGCATCTACTACCCTTTCAGGCAGTGAGTTCCAGACCCCCATAACCCATTTGGTGAAGAAATTTCCCCTCAAATCCGCTCGAAACCTTCTACCAATTACTTTAAATTTATGCCCCCTGGTTATTGACCACTCTGCTAAGGAAAATAGGCCCTTTCTATCCACTATATCTAGGCCCCTCATAATTTTATAACCTCAATGAGGTCTCCCCTCAGCCTCCTCTGTTCCAAGGAAAACAAACCCCGTCTATTCAATCTGTACTCATAGCTAAGATTCTCCACTCCCGGCAACATCTTCATAAATCTCCTTTGTACCCTCTCCAGTGCAATCACGTCCTTCCTGTAATGCAGTGACCAGAACTGCACGCAGTATTCGAGCTATGGCCTAACCAGTGTTTTATATAGTTCAAGCATAACCTCCCTTCTCTTGAATTCTATGCCTCGGCTAATAAAGGCAGGCATTCCGTATGCCTTCTTAACCACCTTATATACCTGGCCTCCTACCTTCAGCGTTCTGTGGATATGCACTCCAAGGTCCCTTTGTTCCTCTACATTTCTCTGTGTCCTACCATTTAATGTTATTCCTTTCCTTGTTAGCCCTCCCCAAATGCATTACCTCACACTTCTCCAGATTGAATTCCATTTGTCACTTTTCTGCCCACCTGACCAGTTGATTGATATCTTCCAGCAATCTACAGCTTTCTTCTTCATTATCAACCACACAGCCGAGTTTTGTATCATCTGCAAACTTATTAATCATACCCCCTATATTCAACTCTCGATCATTGACGTATACCAAAAAAAGCAAGGGACCTAACACTGAGCCCTGCGGAACCCCCTGGAAACAGCCTTCCAGTCACAAAAACACCCATCAACCAGAGAAACATAGAAACATAGAAAATAGGTGCAGGAGTAGGCCATTCGGCCCTTCGAGCCTGCACCACCATTCAATATTATGGCTGATCATTCATCTCAGTACCCCTTTCCTGCTTTCTCTCCATACCCCTTGATCCGTTTAGCCGTAAGGGGCATATCTAACTCCCTCTTGAATATATCCAATGAACTAGCATCAACGACTCTCTGCGGTAAGGAATTCCACAGGTTAACAACTCTCTGAGTGAAGAAGTTTCTCCTCATCTCAATCCTAAATGGCTTACCCCTTATCCTTAGACTGTGTCCTCTGGTTCTGGACTTCTCCAGCATCGGGAACATTATTCCTGCATCTAACCTGTCCAGTCGCGTCGGAATTTTATATGTTTCTATGAGATCCCCTCTCATCCTTCTAAACTCCAGTGAATACAGGCACAGTCGATCCAGTCTCTCCTCATATGTCAGTCCGGTCATCCTGGGAATCAGTCTGGTGAACCTTCGCTGCACTCCCTCAATAGCAAGAACGTCCTTCCTCAGATTAGGAGACCAAAACTGAACACAATATTCCAGGTGAGGCCTCACCAAGGCCCTATACACCTGCAGTAAGACCTCTCTGCTCCTATACTCAAATCCCCTAGGTATGAAGGCCAACATACCATTTGCCTTCATCATGGCCTGCTGTACCTGCATGCCAACTTTCAATGACTGATGTACCATGACACCCAGGTCTCGTTGCACCTCCCCTTTTCCTAATCTGCCGCCATTCAGATAATATTCTGCCTTCATGTTTTTGCCCACAAAGTGGATAACCTCACATTTATCCACATTATACTGCATCTGCCATGCATTTGCCCACTCACTTAACCTGTCTAAGTCACCCTGCAGCCTCTTAGCTTCCTCCTCACAGCTCACACCGCCACCCTGCTTAGTGTCATCTGCAAACTTGGAGATATTACACTCAATTCCTTCATCTAAATCATTAATGTATATTGTAAATAGCTGGGGTCCCAGCACTGAGCCCTGCGGCATCCCACTAGTCACTGCCTGCCATTCTGAAAAGGACCCGCTTATCTTGACTCTCTGCTTCCTGTCTGCCAACCAGTTCTCTATCCATGTCAGTACATTACCACCAATATCATGTGCTTTAATTTTGCATACCAATCTCTTGTGTGGGACCTTGTCAAAAGTCTTTTGAAAGTCCAAGTACACCACATCCACTGGTTCTCCCTTGTCCACTCTACTAGTTACATCCTCAAATAATTCCAGAAGATTTGTCAAGCATGATTTCCTGTTCATAAATCCATGCTGACTTGGACCGATCCTGTCACTGCTTTCCAAATGCGCTGCTATTTCATCTTTAATAATTGATTCCAACATTTTCCCCATTACTGATATCAGGCTAACCGGTCTATAATTACCCGTCTCTCCCTCCTTTTTTAAAAAGTGGTGTTACATTAGCTACCCTCCAGTCCACAGGAATTGATCCAGAGTTGATGGACTGTTGGCAAATGATCTATGGCATCCACTGTGGGCATCCACTATGTCTAGGGTCACTTCCTTAAGTACTCTGGGATGCAGACTATCAGGTCCCAGGGATTATCGGCCTTCAATCCCATCAATTTCCCTAACAGAATTTCCTGACTAATAAGGATTTCCTTCAGTTCCTCATTCTCACTAGGCCCTCGGTCCCCTAGTATTTCCGGAAGATTATTTGTGTCTTCCTTCGTGAAGACAGAACCAAAGTATTTGTGCAATTGGTCTGCCATTTCTTTGTTCCCATTACAAATTCACCTGAATCTGACTGCAAGGGACCTACATTTGTCTTCACTAATCTTTTTCTCTTCACATATCTATGGAAGGTTTTACAGTCAGCTTTATGTTCCCGGCAAGCTTCCTCTCATACTCTACTTTTCTCCTCCGAATTAAACCCTTTGTCCTCCGCTGCTGAATTCTAAATTTCTCCCCGTCCTCAGGTTAGCTGCTTTTTCTGACCAATTTATATGCCTCTTCCTTGGATTTAACACTATCCTTAATTTCCCTTGTTAGCCACGGTCGATCCACCTTCTCCGTTTTATTTTTACTCCAGATAGGAATATACAATTGTTGAAGTTCATCCATGTGATCTTTAAATGTCTGCCATTGCCTATCCACCGTCAACCCTTTAAGTATCAATCGCCAATCTATTCTAGCCAATTCACGTCTCACACCATCGAAGTTACCTTTCCTTAAGTTCAGGATCCTAGTCTCTCAATTAACTGTATTACTCTCCATCTTAATAAAGAATTTTACCATATTATGGTCACTCTTCCCCAAGGGGCCTCGCACAACAAGATTGCTAAATAGTCGTTTCTCATTACACATCACCTAGTCTAGGATGGCCAGCCCTCTAATTGTGTTCCTCGACATATTGGTCTAGAAAACCATCCCTAATACACTCCAGGAAATCCTCCTCCTTTGTATTGCTATCAGTTTGGTTAGCCCAATCTATATGTAGATTAAAGTCACCCATGATAACTGCTGTACCTTTATTTCACGCATCCCTAATTTCTTGTTTGATGCTGTCCCCAACCTCACTACTACTGTTTGGTGGTCTGTACACAACTCCTACTAGCGTTTTCTGCCCTTTGGTATTCCGCAGCTCCACCCATACAGATTCCACATCATCCAAGCTAATGTCCTTCTTTACTATTGCATTAATTACCATTATAATGGTAAGGACTGCAAGGAATCGAATACGGCCAGGGTGATCTCCTGGACTAGATTTGATTGCCTGGATAAGTCAGAGAGGAATTGAGATCCTACTTTTTAATTTAGCTCCTAGCTCCTTAAATTCACCTTGTAGGACCTCATCCCATTTTTTACCTACATCGTTGGTGCCTATATGCACCAAGACAACTGGCTGTTCACGCTCCCCCTCCAAAATGTCCTGCAACCGCTCCGAGACATCCTTGACCCTTGCATCAGGGAGGCAACATACCATCCTGGAATCTCGATTGCAGCCGCAGAAACGTCTATCTATTCCCCTTACAATAGAATCCCCTACCACTATAGCTCTCCCACTCTTTTTCCTGCCCTCCTGTGCAGGAAAACCATTACCCTTTGCTTTCTGCCTTTGAGCCAATTTTGGATCCAACTTGCCACTTTACCCTGGATCCCATGGGCTTTTACTTTCATGACCAGTCTGACATGTGGGACCTTATCCAAGGCCTTGCTGAAATCCATATACACTACATCAAACACACTACCCTCATCGACCCACCTGGTTACCTCCTCAAAAAATAGTCCCACATGAATCTACCATTTCACAATTCCATATAAATCCTCGGTGAGAGCTTGGAATTTTTATTTCAGAATCCAATCACATTAAGTAACTATTTAAACTGGGATACCTGCTGTTATTGCTACAGATTCACCAAAATCCCAATTGCTAGAACACATGAGCACACTAGTGTGCTGTCTTTTGGATGACACATTAAACCAAGGCCCAAGACTGACAGCTGAAGTGGCCATAAAAGATCCCATGAAACCCATTCAAAGAAGAGCAGGGGTGAAAGGAGGGGATATGTGGCGGTGGGGGGGGGGGGGGTGGTTGTTGAGCTGGAGGAGGTTACAGAGATAGGGCAGGGC
Source organism: Pristiophorus japonicus (assembly GCF_044704955.1). Taxonomy (NCBI): domain Eukaryota; kingdom Metazoa; phylum Chordata; class Chondrichthyes; family Pristiophoridae; genus Pristiophorus; species Pristiophorus japonicus. The sequence goes on along the minus strand of NC_091977.1, from coordinate 156,230,426 downwards.
AAGGCCATGAAGGGATTTTAACATGAGGATGAGAATTTTAAATCTAGGTATTGGGAGCCAGGAGCCAAACTAGACCAGTGAGGGCTGGGTGATGAGTAATTGGGGTTTGGTGCATAATATGACAAGGACAGCAAAGTTTCAAATAAGCTGAAATTTAGAGAGGATGGAGGATGAGAGGTCGGCCGGGAGAGCATTTAAATAGTCAAATCTGAAGGTGGCAAAGGCATGGATGAGGATTTCAGCAATTTATGGATTGATTTAGGCTGGAGTTGGATGATGTTATAGATACGGAAGTATTTTGTTTTTGTGATAGAGAGGACATGAGGTCAGAAGGTCAGTTGGGAATCAAATAGGATACCAAGGTTGTGAAAAGTATGGTTCAGCCTGATACAGCAACCGGGTACAAGGATAGAATCAGTAACAAGGGTACGGAGTTTGTAGTGGGGGTCAAAGACAATGCTTTTGTGTTTAGCGGTAGCAAATTGTCATTCATTCAAGACTAGTAATCTGTTCCCTTCAAGATGAAATGTTTAATAAATGGGAAAGTCCTGCTATTTCTTATAGATGATGTGGATCTGAAACACTTCGCAATTGCTCCAAACATATAATGGGGCCATCCATATGTATCACATGCTCTGTGATAGCCAATAGCAGACATTAGACATAATGATCTAAGATTGGTAGAGGCAGTTAACCTAGTTGATATCGGAGCATGTGAGTGAATTGAGGGGTAAGTTAAGGCACATTTATGAGCCAACGTGAAGAAAGCTTTACTCTGTGTCCAGCCCATTCTGTGCCTTATGCAGCAGCACTTCTTGTTGACTCTGCTGCAAAAAGTGGGAAAGTGTTCCTCTTTCCGGTACTGATAACCCCAGTAAGTAAAGAATCTACCCGTAACATTCTAACTTTTATCATGCACATATGGCTGCTTGACATTTAGAGGTAAAAATTAATGGACAGAAAATTACAGGCAATTTCGTACTAGGCACTGCCTTTTTTTTAACCCCTTAATCTCACTTATGATAGAAACATAGACATAGAAACGTAGAAACATAGAAACATAGAAACATGGAAATTAGGTGCAGGAGTAGGCCATTCGGCTCTTCGAGCCTGCATCACCATTCAATAAGATCATGGCTGATCATTCACCTCAGTACCCCTCTCCCACTTTTTCTCCATACCCCTTGATCCCTTTAGCCGTAAGGGCCATATCTAACTCCCTCTTGAATATATCCAATCAACTGGCATCAACAACTCTCTGCGGTAGAGAATTCCACAGGTTAACAACTCTCTGAGTGAAGAAGTTTCTCCTCATCTCGGTCCTAAATGTCTTACCCCTGATACTTAGACTGTGATCCCTGGTTCTGGACTTCCCCAACACCGAGAACATTCTGCCTGCATCTAACCTGTCCAGTTCCGTCAGAATTTTATATGTTTCTATGAGATCCCCTCTCATTCTTCTAAACTCCAGTGAATACAGGCCCAGTCGATCCAGTCTCTCCTCATATGTCAGTCCTGCCATCCCGGGAATCAGCCTGGTGAACCTTTGCTGCACTCCCTCAATAGCAAGAACGTCCTTCCTCAGATTAGGAGACCAAAACTGAACACAATACTTCAGGTGAGGCCTCACCAAGGCCCTGTACAACTGCAGTAAGACCTCCCTGCTCCTATACTCAAATCCCCTAGCTATGAAGGCCAACATGCCATTTGCTTTCTTCACCGCCTGCTGTACCTGCATACCAACTTTCAATGACTGATGTACCATGACACCCAGGTCTCGTTGCACCTCCCCTTTTCCTAATCTGTCGCTACTCAGATAATATTCTGCCTTCCTGTTTTTGCCACCAAAGTGGATAACCTCACATTTATCCACATTGCATCTGCCATGCATTTGCCCACTCACCTAACCGGTCCAAGTGACCCTGCAGCCTCTTAGCATCCTCCTCACAGCTCACACCGCCACCCAGCACTACTTTTGATATGTTTGATGTTTTTAGTAAAGGGATTAGATGAGGAATCATCAAAACAAAAATAAATCTCTGAATATTTGACAATCAACCATTCTGAATGTACATACAAGTACATGAGAAGGACTATAAATGTCAATGAATGTTCGCACATTCTTTAGCAAGATTAACAGGACAGAAATGTTTACTTTTAGTAATTAGAATAGCTAATTGAATAACTATTGCTTTCAATTCTTCTTTAAGAAAACTAATAGAACCTAATACCTCATTTGGAATCCATTGAGCACTTAAAATAATATATTCACGACTGCTTCTTCTTTTTCAACTGTTTAATTTTATTTGACATAACATAAAAATCTATGTTCAGAGGCCCATTTCATCTGACTACACTTTATACATATTTTAAATTCAAGATCAATCCATTGATTCACCTGCATTTACCTGTTACACCTCAGGGTCTAGTTTAGCACTTTGAGTTAATCTATTGCTGATTTTTAACAGTTACACTTCACTTCAATACTTCTCAGTGCATTAGATGTTAAAATAGATGTGCTCAAACAGAGATCAATACCAGTAGGCAGCAGAGCAGATATGTGGCAATGATTATGTTAGTGAACTAATAATCCAGAAATTTTGATCCTGATTTTAATTTACCCCCACCTGGTGGGAATCGGGCGGCTGGACAATAAAACGAGGGCAACCACTTAGTCCCCTTTGATTCCACTGTCTTCTAGCCGTGCCCCGATATTAATCTGATCTTTTGATCAGGCGAGCAGGATACCCACAGGAAGGCAGCAGAGTCCCTCTTCAAATATGCAGATCTGGTCCCAATTATGTCCTGAGCGGGGGAGCAGCGACAGCTTCCCCGTCGGGCCAGACCTGCCGGGAGGTGGATCGTGGACTCGAAGATACCCAGAAAGTAAGTTTGAAAATGTTATGTGAAATGTCGTTGTAGGCCAGGAGGACCTGGAGTGGACCTCACAAGGAAGCCTTGGGCCTCCCTTGCCCGGGTTCCCAATGACCGTGCCCAGAGCTCCACCCCCTCACCACTTACTTAACTTCTGGAGACTGTTCCTGCGAGTCCTTGTCTATGCCCTCCCACCGCAGAATTCCCACTTCTGCTTGTGGGCTTATAATCAGGGCTTATGAGTTCAATTCATACAAGTTCAAAACAGAAATATTTTTATGCTTATATCATAGAATCATAGAAATTTACAGCACAGAAGGAAGCCATTTCGGCCCATCGTGTCCGCGCCAGCCAACAAAGAGCTATCCAGCCTAATCCCACTTTCCAATTCTTGGTCCATAGCCCTGTAGGTTAGGGCACTTCAAGTGCATATCCAGGTACTTTTTAAATGTGGTGAGAATTTCTGCCTCTACCATCCTTTCAGGCAGTGAGTTCCAGACTCCCACAACCCTCTGGGTGAAAATATCTCCACTCAAATCCCCTCTAAACCTACCAATCACTTTAAATCTATGCCTCCTAGTTGTTGACCCCTCTGCTAAGGGAAATAGGTTTTTCCTATCCACCCTATATAGGCCCCATAATGTTATACACCTCAATAAGGTCTCCCCTCAGCCTCCTCTGTTCCAAAGAAAACAACTCCAGCCTATCCAATCTTTCCTCATAGCCAAAATTCTCCAGTCCAGGCAACATTCTCATAATTCTCCTCTGTACCCTCTTTAATGCAATCACATCTTTCCTGTAATGTGGTGATCAGAACTAGCTGTGGCCTAACTAGTGTTTTATACAGTTCAAGCATAACCTCCCTGCTCTTGTATTCTATGCCTCGGCTAAGAAAAGCAAGTATCCCATATGCCTTCTTAACCACCTTATCTACCTGTCCTGCTACCTTCAGGGATCTGTGGACATACACTTCCTTTTGTTCCTCTGCAGTGTCCTACCATTTATTGTGTCTTCCCTTGCCTTGTTAGTCCTCCCCAAATGCATCACCTCAAGCTTCTCAGGATTGAATTCCATTTGCCACTCTTCTGCCCAGCTGACCAGTTCATTGATAACTTCCTTCAGTCTACAGCTTTCTTCTTCATTATCAACCACACGGCAAATGTTTGTATCATCTGCAAACTTTTTAATCATACCCTCTACATCCAATCTAAATCATTGATCTATACCACAAAAAGCAAGGGACTTAGTACTGAGCTCGGCGGAATCCCAATGGAAACAGCCTTCCATTCACAAAAACTCCCATCAACCATTACTCTTTGCTTCCTGCCTCTGAGACAATTTTGGATGCAACTTGTCACTTTGTCCTAGATCCTTTTACTTTTATGACAAGTCTGCCATGTGGGCCCTTATCAAAAGCCTTGCTAAAAACCATATACACTACATCAAACGCACTACCCTTCCCTTAACAAATCCATGCTGACTGTCCTTGATTAATCCATGTCTTTCTAAATGATGATTTATCCTGACCCAGAATTTTTTCCAATAATTTTCCCACCACTAAGTTTAGGTTGACTGGCCTGTAATTACTCAGTCTATCCCTTTCTCCATTTTTAAACAACGGTACAACATTAGCAGTCCTGGCACCACACCTGTAGCCAGAGAGGGTTGGAAAATGATGTCAGAGCCTCTGCTATTTCCTCTCTTGCTTCTCTTAACAGCCTGGGATACATGATCCGGGCCTGGGGATTTATCCACGTTCAAAGATGCTGAATCCCTTAATAATTCCTCTCCCACTATGATTATTTCATCCAATATTTCATACTCCTCCTTCCTGATTGCAATATCTGCATCATCCCTCTCTTTTGTGAAAACAGATGCAAAGTATTCATTAAGAACCATACCCACGTCTTCTGCCTCTACACACAGATTACCTTTATAGTCTCTAATAAGCCCTACTCTTTCTTTAGTATTCTCTTGCTCTTAATGTATTTATAAGACATCTTTAGGTTTTCCTCGATTTTACTTGCCAAAATATAAATATAAAGCAGGAAATCTCCCCCTGACCCCACAAGTTTAAGCTGAAACGCACAAACTTTCAGCCTCTGTGACTCCTACTGGTTTCACAACTATTGCAGTGAGCATTAACAGAGAATCTCACACTATGAGCATCATGGTTGACCCAACCCCGCCCTTACCCGACATCCACAGACATGCACCCTACAACTGATCAGCAATCAAGAGCGGGAATATAAACAATCCTCTCCTCTCCAGCCCGAACACGTTGAGGCCTATTGTAGCACAACAACCATTGCCCTAGGTGAGTTCTGAAGAACACATTTACTTTGGCATCATTATAAAAAAAAAGTCTGACAGTAGTTAACTTTGGAAATAGATAACTAGTGCAATAGTCTGTTAGCCTCAGGCACTCATAAATTATGATCCCTGTTGGGTAGTTTTCATCGCAATCAGTTTGTTTTTCCTCAGTTCAACTGTAGCATCTGGTTACACAGGGAAGTAATTAAAGTCAATTTTTAAATGTACAGAAAACAAATTGGACTCATATCTACTCAGACCTACCATGATGCATATGTATAGAAAGGTTTATTTAAACTGATAAAAATGGGGAAAAAAATAATTCTTTAACCGTCCACCATAGCTTAACTTGCATAAAACCAGTGCACACTGATATTGTTGGGTGTTTTGTACCTTCATACCTTTACTGTGGTTAAACATTCCAGCTGAAAGTCAACCAAGTGGCTCAGTACACTGTCCAATGCCAGACCAAGTACTCATTTACCAGGATCTGCTGCAGCCCCCCCCGATGAGATGGTTCTCTCATCGTCGTACTTCAGTTAGAATCTCTGCCAGCTGATTTTTCTCTGGCCTTGTCAGTGAGACATCCAGCTAAGTGTGACCACAACATTAACAGTATTGTCTACATCTTCCTATGCCCTCCACAAATATACCTTCCATCCATTCACACCCAAATTTCTAATAAACACTTCCAGCGTGAAAAACACTTTCAAGAATGTTAAAGATAAAAATGTACTCATTTGTGCTTTCACCTGTGTTCGCATCCTACCCAAACTTACATCACCAAAGTCTCTTCTTTCTGATGCTTGTAAGGGTCTTTGATGATATAATTCTGAAGTAGTCTCAGTCCAGTTCTTACTGGTAGTCAGTCCACTGAGCAAAACGGCCAATAATTTGGCATTAATTGGCAATAGGGTAGATTTCACCCCCTGCCCCCTGCCGAGCCTTGCAGGAAAGTACCAACAAGAGACCCGGTCCATTTGGACAATATCGGGTGGAGCAGCCAGCCTCTGGGCTCAGAAAAAGGCAGTTTGCTGGGGAGGGTCGTTCTCAGGAGGGGGAAACCTGGTGCAGCCCCTCAAAAATAAATAAAACTTTCCTTCTAGACCACCACTTTGCAGAGTGCCCATAGCTCGTGCTGCATATAGTTGAGTCCTGAAATGACAATCAAGGTCCTATGTACATCAAGGACCCTTATGTGTATATAAAAGGCTCTATCAACTGATTCAGATGGGTGTTCAAACCGACTAGCGATCGACCCTTGGGAATACACTATTGGCGGAAACGGGGCAGTAAATCATACCCCACCATTTTTGGGACGCGAACCTCTCTATTTCCGCCGGATGGGATTACTCAAAATCTCTCCCAACAAATTGCCAGTGTTACTCAGAGAGAATTGCTGGTGTGAGAATTGCAAAATTCACACTAGTGCAAAGAATTCTCTTCTGAGGTTGGGAATCAAGGTATATCTTTGGAGCAGATGGGAGAGAGTTTAATTCACCTAAGACCAATGCTATACCTGACCTAAAGTGCCACAAACTGACACGGGATCAAAAAAAAAGAAAAAAAAACAATACCCACCAGAGGGTTCTGTCATTTACAAATAAATAAAGCAGATTACTCATTGAACCTCCCATGCCTGCATCATTTACATTATGAGGCAGGTGCACATGGAGCCAGATATGTCAACATTTTCACAATCTCTCCTGACAGCCCAGCAAACCACATAATAGCTGGAAACTAAGCAACTTTCTTCTTTACCAATCACAGCATCAGTATGTGTGGAGGTGACATAAAATAGATCCAAAAATAACACAAAAATCCCATGCTATTTGTAAGTCTCATATCTGTTTTTGTTTGGGGACAAAGCCACATTGAGATGAAGCAGTAAACGGAGATGTCTTTATAAATCTACTTCAGAAGAAGTATACATTAAACATACAAAAGGAGAACTATTGGATATAATTCGAAGCAATATTGAGACCAGAAAAACAAATCTGTCGGTTCACACATAAACAGGCTTACAGCAAAAGAAATCTTATGAATTTATATTTTGGAGCCTTGAATATTTGTGCTCATTAGTGATGGAAGTTGGCTAGTATGAGATACAGAATACTTTTCCATTTTTGATACAAAATAGCATAATCAAGCACGCACATGTTAGATATAGTATGGTTCTCCATCATTAAAAGGGACCCTTCTAAAAGGACACTTGTGTGATATTCCACCCCGCCCTCACCCCATTTTCCAAACCAGCTATTCTTACAGCATCTCTGAGGAAGATTACCAACTTCTGTCAAATGATTTATGCTCCAGACTCGTGTCCATTAGAAACCAATTTGAAACTGCCCAGAATCATTTCAGATGGGACCTTTCTGCCAGCAGAGAAAAAAGGTTTTTCTCCTATCAGTCTGAATTCAACTCCAAGTCCCATAGCTGACAAACAGATAATAGAGATGGCACCAGAATGACATTTAGGAGCTATCATTCTTCTCTTTGCTAATTTGAGTGGAATGTTGACCATGAGCAAAATGTGATTACTATTGGTAGAAGCCATCAATAGAGTGCTCATTTGTGCTTAGTGCTGTTTTGAGGGTTCCTACCACTCCATAATAAGGAAATATGTCTGGTGAATAGTGGGAAAACAAACCAGAAGATGTTTCAAACACAGGAAGTCAGTCAACATTTCTGGAGACAGCAGATAAGTAAAGATTTCAGGTGTGAACCCGTCGTCAGATTGTTCTGATGAAGGATCCATAGCTGGAATGTTAAAACCTCTGATCTCTTCACAGATGCTGACTGACCTGCTGAGCATTTCCAACATTTTCTGTTTTTGGTGCAGATTTCCAGAACCTGCAAAAAAAAAAATTTGTTTACTTGTTAATGTCTTGTTAGGATCATTAATGATGACTCCGTGCTACACAAGTTCAAAATTGAGTATTTAACTCCAGGTTAGCTGTGGTGGGTCTTTCCAATTGTTCTGTGCTACTCCAGGCTTGCCAATACTGGAGAACATCTCACTATGACCTGAGTGAGCAAACAGTGGGCATCTATTAGGTCAGAAACTCTCCTTTATGGTTGGTAAAACCTCCCTACAAAGACAACTGTATCCTGGAGTCTGAATCCTAAACCTGCTCTGAGCCAGAAGGTTGTGGATTCAAGTCCCACTCCAGAGATTTGAGCACAAATTCTAGGCTGACATTCCAATATTGTGCTGAGAGAGTGCTGCACTGTCAGAGGTGCCGTATTTCAGATGAGATGTTACACCGAGGTCCCATCTTCGCTCAGGTGGACGAAACAGATCCCGTGGCACTATTTCGAAGAAGAGCAGAGGAGTTATCCCCGGTGTCCTGGCCAATATTTATCCCTCAATCAACATAACAAAAACAGATTATCTGGTCATTATCACATTGCTATTTATGGGAGCTTGCTGAGCGCAAATTGGCTACCGTGTTTCCTGCATTAAAATAATTACTACACTTTAAAAAAAAGTATTTCATTGGCTGTAAAGCGCTTTGGGACATCCAGTGACCATAGAAGGTGAAGAAGAAAGTCATGGGCTGCAGGAGGATATCAATCTACTGGTCAGGTTGGCAAATCAGTGGCAAATGAAATTTAATTCAGAGAAGTGTGAGGTGATGTAATTTGGGAGGGCTAATAAGGAAAGGGTATACACATTAAGCGGTAGGGGACTTAATAGTGTAGATGAACAAAGGGACCTTGGAGAACTTGTCCACAGATCCCTGAAAGTAGCAGGCCAGGTGGATAAGGTGGTTAAAAAGGCATACGGAATGCTTGCCTTTATTGGCTGAGGCAAAGAATATAAGAGCAGGGAGGTTATGCTTAAATTGTATAATACTTTGGTTAGGCTACAGCAGGAGTACTGCGTGCAGTTCTGGTCCCCGTAGTATAGGAAGGACGTGATTGCATGAGAGGGGTTGCAGAGGAGATTTACTAGGATGCTGCCTGGAATGGAGAATCTTAGTTATGAGGGCAGATTGGATAGGCTGGGTTTGTTCTCATTGGAACAGAGGAGGTCGAGGGGAGACCTCATTGAGGTATACCAAATATTGAAGGGCCTGGACATAGTGGAGAGTAAGGGTCTATTTCCATTGGTGGAGGGGTCTATTACGAGGGGGCATAGTTTTAAGGTGGTTGGTGGAAGGTTCAGAGGGGATTTGAGGGGAGGCTTCTTTACGCAGAGGGTTATGCGGATCTGGAACTCGCTGCCTGGAAGAGTGGTGGATGCAGAAACCCTCACCACTTTTAAGAGAAGGTTGGATGGGCACTTAAAGTGCAGTAACCTGCAGGGTTACGGACCGAGAGCTGATAATTGGAATTAGACTGGATGACCTTTTGTTGGATGGAGCAGATATAATGGTAAGTACCGCAGGGAATAGAATACGGCCAGGGTGATCTCCTGGACTAGTTTCGATCGCCTAGATGGGTCTGAGAGGAATTTTCCCAGATTTTTTCTCCCTAAATTGGCCTGGGTTTTTATCTGTTTTTTGCCTCTCCCAGGAGATCACATGGCTCCGGTTGGGGTGGAGTGTATAATGTTTCAGTATAGGGGGTGTCGCAGTTGTGGTGAGGCGGATTGGTTGGACTGGGTGTTCTTTGCCTTTCCGTCATTGTTCATAGGTTTAAATGTAGCCTTTCGGGCTGCTGACCAAGGGCCGTGTGGCTCTTTGTCGGCCGGCGCGGACACGATGGGCAGGAAATTTACATAGTGCGATGTAAATTTCTATGTTTCTATAAATGCAAGTCTTTCTTTTTTATAGCAGCAGTAGGGCCATTCACAAGGAATTCAAGGACTGTGCATATGATCAATATGACCAAAGTGTCAATCACAGATGCTGTTGGCGTTGTTGTGCTCAATGTCAGGTCAGGGCATGAAATCCATCATTAGTAAATCCATTGCTATAAAATCAATTACTATAAAGAGTATTAACTAAGTGGGCAAAACTGTGGCAGATGAAGTTCAATGTGGGGAAGTGTGAGGTCATCCATTTTCGATCTAAGAAAGATAGATCACTGTATTTTCTAAATGGTGAAAAGCTGTGGAGGAGCAGAGAGCTATGGCGGTCCCAAGAGAGAAATCACTGCATGCCAGTGGACCGGTACGAAAAATAATTTAAAAGACAAATGGAATGTTGGCCTTTATCTCAAGGGGGCTGGATTACAAAGGGGTAGAAGTTATGTTAGAGTTATATAAAACTCTGGTTAGCCCCCATCTGGAGGACTGTGTTCTGCTCTGGGCAAAGCTCATTAGGAAGGGTATATTGGAATTGGAGGAGGTGCAGTGCAGATTCACTGGAAAGATACCTGGGCTAAAAGCATTAAATTGTGAGGACAGGTTGCACAGACTAGGCTTTAACACAGAGAGGAAGTGGTAATCTCGAATTCTCTCCTCTAAAAACTATTGAAGCTAGGGCAATTGAAAATTTCGAACCTGAGATTGATAGATTTTTGTTAGGCAAGGGTATTAAGAGCTTTGCAAGAAAGAAGTTTAAATGCAGTTAAGATACAAGTCAGCCACGAGTTAAACTTAATGGAGGAACAGGCACGAGGTGCAGCTGGCATAGTCCCATTCATATCTTCCTACAAACCCAGTCCGGTCAACCCCACTGCTAGAAAAACCCACTGATATGAACCCACGAATATAAACCCCACTGATATAAACGCTACTGATATGACCCCCACTGATATAACCCCTATTGATATAAACACCACTGATATAAACCCCACTGATATAACCCCTACTGATATAAACCCTACTGATATAAAGTCCACTGATATAACCCCTACTGATATAAACCCTACTGATATAAAACCCACTGATATAAACCCCACTGATATAACCCCTACTGATAAAAACCCTACTGATATAACCCCCAATGATATAGACCCCACTGATATAAGCCCCACTGATATAAACCCCACGGACATAAAACCCACTGATATAAACCCCGACTGATATAACCCCTATTGATATAAACCCTACTGATATCACCCCCACTGATATAAACCCCATTGATATAAACCCCACTGATATAAATCCCACTGATATAAACCCCACTGATATAACCCCACTGATATAAACCCCACTGATATAAACCCCACGGACATAAAACCCACTGATATAAACCCCTACTGATATAACCCCTATTGATATAAACCCGACTGATATAACTCCCACTGATATAAACCCCACTGAAACAAACCCCACTGATATAACCCCTATTGATATAAACCCTACTGATATCACCCCCACTGATATAAACCCCATTGATATAAACGCCACTGATAAAAATCCCACTGATATAACCCCACTGATATAAACCCCACTGATATAAACCCCACTGATATAAACTCCACTGATATAAACCCATTAATATAAACCCCACTCATATAAACCGCACTGACATGAACCCCACTGACATAAAATCCACTGATATAAACCCATTAATATAAACCCCACTGATATAACTCCCACTGATATAAACCCCACTGATATAAACCCCACTGATATACCCACGACTGATATAAACCCTACTGATATAACCCCCACTGATATAAACAGCACTGATATAAATCCCACTGATATAAACCCCACTGATATAACCCCACTGATATAAACCCCACTGATATAAACCCCACTGATATAAACCTCCACGATATAAAACGACTGATATAAACCCCACTGATATAAACCATACTGATATAAACCATACTGATATAAACCCCACTGATATAAACCCACTGATATAAACCCCACTGATATAAACCCACTGATATAAACCCCACTGATATAAACTCCACTGATATAAACCCATTAATATAAACCCCACTCATATAAACCGCACTGACATGAACCCCACTGACATAAAATCCACTGATATAAACCCATTAACATAAACCCCACTGATATAACTCCCACTGATATAAACCCCACTGATATAAACCCCACTGATATACCCACGACTGATATAAACCCTACTGATATAACCCCCACTGATATAAACAGCACTGATATAAATCCCACTGATATAAACCCCACTGATATAACCCCACTGATATAAACCCCACTGATATAAACCCCACTAATATAAACCCACTGATATAAACCCCACTGATATAAACCCACTGATATAAACTCCACTGATATAAACCCCACTGAAATAAACAACACTGACATGAACCCCACTGACATAAAACCCACTGATATAAAACACACTGATATAAAGCCCACTGATATAAACCAAACTGGTATAAACCCCACTTATATAAACACCACTGAAAAAACCCCACTGATATAAAACCCAGTGATATGAACCCACTGAAATAAACCTCACTGATATAAACCACACTGATATAAACCTCACGAATAAAAACCCCATGATATAAACCCACTGATATAAACGCACTGAGATAAACCCCACTGATATAAACCCCACTGATATAAACCCCACTGATATAAACCGCACTGATATAAGCCCCACTGATATAAACCCAACTGATATAAGCTCCACTGATATAAACCCAACTGATATAAACCTCACTAATATAAACCCACTGGTATAAACCCACTGATTTAAACCCACTGATACAAACCCCACTGATATAAACCCACTGATATAAACCCCACTGATATAAACCCCACTGATATAAACCTCCACGATATAAAACGACTGATATAAACCCCACTGATATAAACCATACTGATATAAACCCCACTGATATAAACCCACTGATATAAACCCCACTGATAGAAACCCACTGATATAAACCCCACTGATAGAAACACCACTGATATATGCCGCACTGATATAAACCCGACTGATATAAACCCCACTGATATAAACCTCCACGATATAAAACGACTGATATCAACCCCACTGATATAAACCCAGTGGTATAAACCCACTGATATAAACCCCACTGAGAAAACCACACTGAGAAAACCCCACTGAGAAAAACCCCACTGATATAAAATCCACAGATTTAAACACCACTGATATAAATCCCACTGATATAAACCCCACTGATATAAACCCACTGATATAAAACCCATTGATATAAATCCACTGATATAAACCCCATTGACAAAACCCACTGATACAAATTACCGAATATAAACCTCACAAATAAAAACCTCACAAATAAAATCCCACTATAAAGCCCACTGATATATGCCCCACTGATATAAAATCCACTGATATAAAACCCACTGATATAAACCCCGGTGATATAAACCCCACTGATATAAACCCCACTGATATAAACCCACTGATATAAACCCCACTGATATAAACCCCACTGATATAAACCCCACTGATATAAACCCACTGATATAAACACCACTGATATAAACCCCATTGACAAAACCCACTGATACAAATCCCACTAATATAAACCTCACAAATAAAAACCTTACAACTAAAAACCAACTATAACCCCCACTGATAAATGCTCCACTGATATAACCCTCACTGATATAAACTCCACTGATATAAACCCCACTGATATAAGCCTCAGTGATACAAACTCCACTGATATAAAGCTCACTGATATAAACCCCACTGATATAAACCGCACTGATATGAACCCCAGTGATATAAACTCCACTGATATAAACCCCACTGATATAAGCCTCACTGATACAAACTCCACTGATATAAACCCCACTGATATAAACCGCACTGATATGAACCCCACTGATACAAACCCAACTGATATAAACCCCACTGATATAAACCCACTGATATAAACCCCACTGATATAAACCGCACTGATATGAACCCCACTGATATAAACCCCTCTGATATAAATCCACTGATATAAACCGCACTGATAGAAACACCACTGATATATGCCGCACTGATATAAACCCGACTGATATAAACCCCACTGATATAAACCTCCACGATATAAAACGACTGATATAAACCCCACTGATATAAAGCCCACTGATATAAACCCCACTGATATAAACCCCACTGATATAAACCTCCACGATATAAAACGATTGATATCAACCCCACTGATATAAACCCAGTGGTATAAAATCCACAGATTTAAACACCACTGATATAAATCCCACTGATATAAACCCCACTGATATAAACCCACTGATATAAAACCCATTGATATAAATCCACTGATATAAACCCCATTGACAAAACCCACTGATACAAATCCCCCGAATATAAACCTCACAAATAAAAACCTCACAAATAAAATCCCACTATAAAGCCCACTGATATATGCCCCACTGATATAAAATCCACTGATATGAAACCCACTGATATAAACCCCGGTGATATAAACCCCACTGATATAAACCCCACTGATATAAACCCACTGATATAAACCCCACTGATATAAACCGCACTGATATAAACCCCACTGATATAAACCCACTGATATAAACCCCACTGATATAAACCCAGTGATATGAACCCCACTGATATAAACCCCACTGATATAAACCCACTGATATAAACACCACTGATATAAACACCACTGATATATGCCGCATTGATATAAACCCCACTGATATAAACACCACTGATATAAACCCACTGATATAAACCCCACTGATATAAACCCAGTGATATGAACCCCACTGATATAAACCCCACTGATATAAACCCACTGATATAAACACCACTGATATAAACACCACTGATATATGCCGCATTGATATAAACCCCACTGATATAAACACCACTGATATAAACCTCCACGATATAAAACGACTGATATAAACCCAACTGATATAAAATCCACTGATATAAAACCCACTGATATAAACCCCGGTGATGTAAACCTCGGTGATATAAACCTCAGTGATATAATCCCCACTGATAGAAACACCACTGACATATACCGCACTGATATAAACCCCACTGATAGAAACACAACTGATATAAACATCCATGATATAAAACGACTGATATAAACCCCACTGATATAAACCCCACTGATATAAACCCCATTAATAGAAACACCACTGATATAAACCCCACTGATATAAACCGCCACGATATAAAACGACTGATATAAACTCCACTGATATAAACCGACTGGTATAAACCCACAGATTTAAACCCCACTGATATAAACCCCACTGATACAAACCCCACTGATACAAACCCACTGATATCAACACCACTGATATAAACACCACTGATATATATCTCACCAATATATCACACTGGTACAAACCCACTGATTTAAACCCACTGATATAAAGCCGACTGATATAAACCCACTGATATAAACCCACTGATATAAAACCCATTGATATAAACCCACTGATATAAATCCCATTGACAAAACCCACTGATACAAATCCCACTAATATAAACCTCACAAATAAAAACCTTACCAATAAAAACCAACGATAAAGCCCACAGATATAACCCCCACTGATAAATGCCCCACTGATATAAACCTCACTGATATAAACTCCACTGAAAGAAACCCCACTGATATAAGCCTCAGTAATACAAACTCCACTGATATAAACCCCACTGATATAAACCCACTTATATAAACCCCACTGATATAAACCGCACTGATATGAACTCCTCTGATACAAACCCCACTGATATAAACCCACTGATATAAACCCCACTGATATAAACCGCACTGATATGAACCCCACTGATATAAACCCCACTGATATAAACCCACTGAGATAAACACCACTGATATAAACACCACTGATATATGCCGCATTGATATAAACCCCACTGATATAAACACCACTGATATAAACCTCGGTGATATAAACTCCAGTGATATAAACCTCAGTGATATAAACCCCACTGATAGAAACACCACTGATATTATGCCGCACTGATATAAACCCCACTGATATAAACCCCACTGATATAAACCTCCACGATATAAAAAGACTGATATAAACCCCACTGATATAAAACCCACTGATATAAACCTCGGTGATATAAACTCCAGTGATATAAACCTCAGTGATATAAACCCCACTGATAGAAACACCACTGATATTATGCCGCACTGATATAAACCCCACTGATATAAACCCCACTGATATAAACCTCCACGATATAAAACCCACAGATTGAAACACCACTGATATAAACTCCACTGATATAAAACGACTGATATAAACCCCACTGATATAAACCCAGTGGTATAAACCCACTGATATAAACTCCACTGATATAAAACCCACAGATTGAAACACCACTGATATAAACTCCACTGATATAAAACCCACTGATATAAACCCCGGTGATATAAACCCCACTGATATAAACCCCACTGATATACACGCACTGATATAAACCCCACTGATATAAACCTCACTGATATAAACCCCACTGATATAAACCCACTGATATAAACCCCACTGATATAAACCCAGTGATATGAACCCAACTGATATAAACCCCACTGATATAAACCCCACTGATAGAAACCCACTGATATAAACCCCACTGATATAAACACCACTGATATATGCCGCATTGATATAAACCCCATTGATATAAACACCACTGATATAAACCTCCACGATATAAAACGACAAATATAAACCCCACTGATATAAACTCCACTGATATAAAACCCACTGATATAAACCCCGGTGATATAAACCCCATTGATGTAAACCCCACTGATATAAACCCCACTGATACAAATCTCCACGATATAAAAAGACTTATATAAACCCCACTGATATAAACCCACTGATATAAACCCCACTGAGAAAACCCCACTGAGAAAACCCCACTGATATAAACCCCACTGATATAAAACCCACAGATTTAAACACCACTGATATAAACCCCACTGATATAAACCCCACTGATATATGCCGCACTGATATAAACCCCACTGATATAAACCCCACTGAGATAAATCTCCACGATATAAAACGACTGATATAAACTCCACTGATATAAACCCACTGATATATGCCGCACTGATATAAAACCCACTGATATAAACCCCACTGATATAAATCTCCACGATATAAAACGACAAATACAAACCCCACTGATATAAACCCCACTGATATAAAACCCACTGATATAAACCCCGGTGATATAAACCCCGGTGATATAAACCCCACTGATATAAACCTCACTGATATAAATCTCTACGATATAAAACGACTGATATAAACCCCACTGATATAAACCCACTGATATAAACCCCACTGAGAAAACCCCACTGATATAAACCCCACTGATATAAAACCCACAGATTTAAACACCACTGATATAAACCCCACTGATATAAACCCCACTGATATAAACCCCACTGCTATAAACCCACTGATATAAAACCCATTGATATAAACCCACTGATATAAACCCACTGATATAAACACCACTGATATAAACACCACTGATATATGCCGCATTGATATAAACCCCACTGATATAAACACCACTGATATAAACCCACTGATATAAACCCCACTGATATAAACCCAGTGATATGAACCCCACTGATATAAACCCCACTGATATAAACCCACTGATATAAACACCACTGATATAAACACCACTGATATATGCCGCATTGATATAAACCCCACTGATATAAACACCACTGATATAAACCTCCACGATATAAAACGACTGATATAAACCCCACTGATATAAAACCCACTGATATAAAACCCACTGATATAAACCCCGGTGATGTAAACCTCGGTGATATAAACCTCAGTGATATAATCCCCACTGATAGAAACACCACTGACATATACCGCACTGATATAAACCCCACTGATAGAAACACAACTGATATAAACATCCATGATATAAAACGACTGATATAAACCCCACTGATATAAACCCCACTGATATAAACCCCATTAATAGAAACACCACTGATATAAACCCCACTGATATAAACCGCCACGATATAAAACGACTGATATAAACTCCACTGATATAAACCGACTGGTATAAACCCACAGATTTAAACCCCACTGATATAAACCCCACTGATACAAACCCCACTGATACAAACCCACTGATATCAACACCACTGATATAAACACCACTGATATATATCTCACCAATATATCACACTGGTACAAACCCACTGATTTAAACCCACTGATATAAAGCCGACTGATATAAACCCACTGATATAAACCCACTGATATAAAACCCATTGATATAAACCCACTGATATAAATCCCATTGACAAAACCCACTGATACAAATCCCACTAATATAAACCTCACAAATAAAAACCTTACCAATAAAAACCAACGATAAAGCCCACAGATATAACCCCCACTGATAAATGCCCCACTGATATAAACCTCACTGATATAAACTCCACTGAAAGAAACCCCACTGATATAAGCCTCAGTAATACAAACTCCACTGATATAAACCCCACTGATATAAACCCACTTATATAAACCCCACTGATATAAACCGCACTGATATGAACTCCTCTGATACAAACCCCACTGATATAAACCCACTGATATAAACCCCACTGATATAAACCGCACTGATATGAACCCCACTGATATAAACCCCACTGATATAAACCCACTGAGATAAACACCACTGATATAAACACCACTGATATATGCCGCATTGATATAAACCCCACTGATATAAACACCACTGATATAAACCTCGGTGATATAAACTCCAGTGATATAAACCTCAGTGATATAAACCCCACTGATAGAAACACCACTGATATTATGCCGCACTGATATAAACCCCACTGATATAAACCCCACTGATATAAACCTCCACGATATAAAAAGACTGATATAAACCCCACTGATATAAAACCCACTGATATAAACCTCGGTGATATAAACTCCAGTGATATAAACCTCAGTGATATAAACCCCACTGATAGAAACACCACTGATATTATGCCGCACTGATATAAACCCCACTGATATAAACCCCACTGATATAAACCTCCACGATATAAAACCCACAGATTGAAACACCACTGATATAAACTCCACTGATATAAAACGACTGATATAAACCCCACTGATATAAACCCAGTGGTATAAACCCACTGATATAAACTCCACTGATATAAAACCCACAGATTGAAACACCACTGATATAAACTCCACTGATATAAAACCCACTGATATAAACCCCGGTGATATAAACCCCACTGATATAAACCCCACTGATATACACGCACTGATATAAACCCCACTGATATAAACCTCACTGATATAAACCCCACTGATATAAACCCACTGATATAAACCCCACTGATATAAACCCAGTGATATGAACCCAACTGATATAAACCCCACTGATATAAACCCCACTGATAGAAACCCACTGATATAAACCCCACTGATATAAACACCACTGATATATGCCGCATTGATATAAACCCCATTGATATAAACACCACTGATATAAACCTCCACGATATAAAACGACAAATATAAACCCCACTGATATAAACTCCACTGATATAAAACCCACTGATATAAACCCCGGTGATATAAACCCCATTGATGTAAACCCCACTGATATAAACCCCACTGATACAAATCTCCACGATATAAAAAGACTTATATAAACCCCACTGATATAAACCCACTGATATAAACCCCACTGAGAAAACCCCACTGAGAAAACCCCACTGATATAAACCCCACTGATATAAAACCCACAGATTTAAACACCACTGATATAAACCCCACTGATATAAACCCCACTGATATATGCCGCACTGATATAAACCCCACTGATATAAACCCCACTGAGATAAATCTCCACGATATAAAACGACTGATATAAACTCCACTGATATAAACCCACTGATATATGCCGCACTGATATAAAACCCACTGATATAAACCCCACTGATATAAATCTCCACGATATAAAACGACAAATACAAACCCCACTGATATAAACCCCACTGATATAAAACCCACTGATATAAACCCCGGTGATATAAACCCCGGTGATATAAACCCCACTGATATAAACCTCACTGATATAAATCTCTACGATATAAAACGACTGATATAAACCCCACTGATATAAACCCACTGATATAAACCCCACTGAGAAAACCCCACTGATATAAACCCCACTGATATAAAACCCACAGATTTAAACACCACTGATATAAACCCCACTGATATAAACCCCACTGATATAAACCCCACTGCTATAAACCCACTGATATAAAACCCATTGATATAAACCCACTGATATAAACCCCATTGACAAAATCCACTGATACAAATCCCACTAATATAAACCTCACAAATAAAAACCTCATGAATAAAATCCCACCATAAACCCACTGATATAAACCCCACAGATATAATTTCCACTGATATAATTCTCACTGATATAAACCCCACTGATATAAACCCCACTGATATAAACTCCACTGATATAAACCCCACTGATATAAGCCTCAGTGATACAAACTCCACTGATATAAAACCCACTGATATAAACACCGGTAATATAAACCTCACTGATAAAAACTCCACTGATATAAACCCACTGATATAAACCCCACTGATATAGACCGCACTGATATAAACCCCACTGATATAAACCTCACTGATATAAACTCTACTGATATAAACCCCACTGATATAAGCCTCAGTGATACAAACTCCACTGATATAAAATCCACTGATATAAACCCCGGTGATATAAACCCCACTGATAGAAATCCCACTGATATAAACCCACGAATATGAACCCCACTGACATAAACCCCACTGATATAAACCCCACTAATATAAACCAATGATATAAACCCCACTGATATATGCCGCACTGATATAAACCCCACTGATATGAACCCACTGATATAAAACCCACTGATATAAAGCCCGGTGATATAAACCCCGGTGAAATAAACCTCACTGATATAAACCCCACTGATATAAACCCCACTGATATAAACCCACTGATATAAACCCCACTGATATAAACCCCACTGATATAAACACACTGATATAAACCCACTGATATAAACCCACTGATATAAACCTCACTGATATAAACCCCACTGATATAAAGCCCGGTGATATAAACCCCGGTGAAATAAACCTCACTGATATAAACCCCACTGATATAAACCCCACTGATATAAACCCCACTGAAATAAACCCACTGATATAAACCTCACTGATATAAACCCCACTGATATAAACCCCACTGATATAAACCCACTGATATAAACCCCACTGATATAAACCCCACTGATATAAACACACTGATATAAACCCACTGATATAAACCCCACTGATATAAACACACTGATATAAACCCACTGATATAAACCCACTGATATAAACCCCACTGATATAAACCCACTGATATAAACCCCACTGAGAAAACCCCACTGAGAAAACCCCATTGATATAAACCCCACTGATATAAAACCCAAAGATTTAAACACCACTGATATAAACCCCACTGATATAAACCCCACTGATAAATGCCGCACTGATATAAACCGCACTGATATAAACCCCACTGAGATAAATCTCCATGATATAAAACGACTGATAGAAACCCCACTGATATAAACCCACTGATATATGCCGCACTGATATAAACCCCACTGATATATGCCGCACTGATATAAACCCCACTGATATATGCCGCACTGATATAAACCCCACTGATATATGCCGCACTGATATAAATCCCACTGATATAAACCCCACTGATATAAATCTCCACGATATAAAACGACAAATACAAACCCCACTGATATAAACCCCACTGATATAAAACCCGGTGATATAAACCCCGGTGATATAAACCCCACTGATATAAACCCCACTGATATAAACCCCACTGGTATAAATCTCCACGATATAAAACGACTGATATAAACCCCACTGAGAAAACCCCACTGATATAAACCCCACTGATATAAACCCCACTGAGAAAAATCTCCACGATATAAAACGACTGATATAAACCCCACTGATATATACCCCACTGATATAAACCCCACTGAGAAAAATCTCCACGATATAAAACGACTGATATAAACCCCACTGATATAAACCCACTGATATAAACCCACTGATATAAACCCCACTGAGAAAACCCCACTGATATAAACCCCACTGATATAAAACCCACAGATTTAAACACCACTGATATAAACCCCACTGATATAAACCCCACTGATATATGCCGCACTGATATAAACCCCACTGATATAAACCCCACTGATATAAATCTCCACGATATAAACCCCGGTGATATAAACCCCGGTGATATCAACCCCACTGATATAAACCCCACTGATATAAACCCCACTGATATAAATCTCCACGATATAAAACGACTGATATAAACCCCACTGATATAAACCCACTGATATAAACCCACTGCTATAAACCCCACTGAGAAAACCCCACTGAGAAAGCCCCACTGATATAAACCCCACTGATATAAAACCCACAGATTTAAACACCACTGATATAAACCCCACTGATATAAACCCCACTGATATATGCCGCACTGATATAAATCCCACTGATATAAACCCCACTGATATAAATCTCCACGATATAAAACGACAAATACAAACCCCACTGATATAAACCCCACTGAGATAAAACCCACTGATATAAACCCCGGTGATATAAACCCCGGTGATATACACCCCACTGATGTAAACCCCACTGATATAAATCTCCACGATAAAAAACCACTGATATAAACCCAACTGATATAAACCCACTGATATAAACCCACTGATATAAACCCCACTGAGAAAACCCCACTGATATAAACCCCACTGATATAAAACCCACAGATTTAAATACCACTGATATAAATCAATGATATAAACCACACTGATATAAACCCCACTGCTATAAACCCACTGATATAAAACCCATTGATATAAATCCACTGATATAAACCCCATTGACAAAATCCACTGATACAAATCCCACTAATATAAACCTCACAAATAAAAACCTCACAAATAAAATCCCACTATAAACCCACTGATATAAGCCCCACAGATATAATTTCCACTGATATAATTCCCACTGATATAAACCCCACTGATATAAACCCCACTGATATAAGCCTCAGTGATACAAACTCCACTGATATAAAACCCACTGATATAAACCCCGGTGATATAAACCCCACTGATAAAAACCCCACTGATATAAACCCACTGATATAAACCCCACTGATATAGACTGCACTGATATAAACCCCACTGATATAAACCCCACTGATATAAACCTCACTGATATAAACTCCACTGATATAAACCCCACTGATATAAGCCTCAGTGATACAAACTCCACAGATATAAAACCCACTGATATAAACCCCACTGATATAGACTGCACTGATATAAACCCCACTGATATAAACCCCACTGATATAAACCTCACTGATATAAACTCCACTGATATAAACCCCACTGATATAAGCCTCAGTGATACAAACTCCACTGATATAAAACCCACTGATATAAGCGGATGACACTAAGTTGGGTGGCAGTGTGAGCTGCGAGGAGGATGCTGTGAGGCTGCAGAGCGACTTGGATAGGTTAGGTGAGTGGGCAAATGCATGGCAGATGAAGTATAATGTGGATAAATGTGAGGTTATCCACTTTGGTGGTAAAAACAGAGAGACAGACTATTATCTGAATGGTGACAGATTAGGAAAAGGGGAGGTGGAAAGAGACCTGGGTGTCATGGTACATCAGTCATTGAAGGTTGGCATGCAGGTGCAGCAGGCGGTTAAGAAAGCAAATGGCATGTTGGCCTTCATAGCAAGGGGATTTGAGTACAGGGGCAGGGAGGTGTTGCTACAGTTGTACAGGGCATTGGTGAGGCCACACCTGGAGTATTGTGTACAGTTTTGGTCTCCTAACCTGAGGAAGGACATTCTTGCTATTGAGGGAGTGCAGCGAAGGTTCACCAGACTGATTCCCGGGATGGCGGGACTGACCTATCAAGAAAGACTGGATCAACTGGGCTTGTATTCACTGGAGTACAGAAGAATGAGAGGGGACCTCATAGAAACATTTAAAATTCTGACGGGGTTAGACAGGTTAGATGCAGGAAGAATGTTCCCAATGTTGGGGAAGTCCAGAACCAGAGGTCACAGTCTAAGGATAAGGGGTAAGCCATTTAGGACCGAGATGCGGAGGAACTTCTTCACCAAGAGAGTGGTGAACCTGTGGAATTCTCTACCACAGAAAGTTGTTGAGGCCAATTCACTAAATATATTCAAAAATGAGTTAGATGAGGTCCTTACTACTAGGGGGATCAAGGGGTATGGCGAGAAAGCAGGAATGGGGTACTGAAGTTGAATGTTCAGCCATGAACTCATTGAATGGCGGTGCAGGCTAGAAGGGCCGAATGGCCTACTCCTGCACCTATTTTCTATGTTTCTATGTTTCTATAAACCCCGGTGATATAAACCCCACTGATAAAAACCCACTGATATAAATCACACTGATATAAACCCCACTGATATAAACCCCACTGATATAAACCTCACTGATATAAACTCCACTGATATAAACCCCACTGATATAAGCCTCAGTGATACAAAGTCCACTGATATAAAATCTACTGATATAAACCCCGGTGATATAAACCCCACTGATATAAATCCCACTGATATAAACCCACGGATATGAACCCCACTGATATAAACCCCACTGATATAAACCCCACTAATATAAACCAATGATATAAACCCCACTGATATATGCCGCACTGATATAAACCCCACTGAAATGAACCCCACTGATATAAAACCCACTGATATAAAGCCCGGTGATATAAACCCCGGTGAAATAAACCTCACTGATATAAACCCCACTGATATAAACCCCACTGATATAAACCCACTAATATAAACCCCACTGATATAAACCCACTGATATAAACCACACTGATATAAGTCCCACTGATACAAATCCCACTGAGATAAACCTACTGATATAAAACCCACTGATATAATTTCCACTGATATAATTTCCACTGATATAAACCCCACTGATATAAACCTCACTGATTTCAACTCCACTGATATAAAACCCACTGATATAAAGCCCGGTGATATAAACCCCAGTGAAATAAACCTCACTGATATAAACCCCACTGATATAAACCCCACTGATATAAACACCACTGATATAAACTCACTGATATAAACCCCACTGATATAAGCCTCAGTGGTACAAACTCCACTGATATAAAACTCACTGATATAAACCCCGGTGATATAAACCCCACTGATATAAACCACACTGTTATAAATTCCACAGATATAAAGCCACCGATATAAACCCACTGATAAAAACCCACTGATATAAACCCCACTGATATAAACCCACTGAGATAAACCCCACTGATATAAACCCCACTGATATAAACCCCACTGATATAAACCCACTGATATAAACCCACTGAGATAAACCCCACTGATATAAACCCCACTGATATAAACCACACTGATATAAACCCCACTGATCTAAACCACACTGATATAAACCCACTAATATAAACCCCACCGATATAAGCCCCACTGATATAAGCCCTACTGATAAAAACCCTACTGATACAAACACCAATGATATAAACCTCACTAATATAAACCCACTGGTACAAACCCACTGATTTAAACCCCACTGATATAAACCCACTGATATAAACCCCACTGATATAAACACCACTGCTATAAACCTCACGAATATAAACCCACTGATTCAAACCCACTGATATAAACCCCACTGATATAAACCACACTGATATAAACCACACTGATATAAACCACACTGATATAAATCCTACTGATATAAACATACTGACATAAACCACACTGATATAAACCCCACTGATATAAACTCACTGATATAAACCCAACGGATATAAACCCACTGATATCAACCACTGATATCAACCACTTATATAAACCCCACTGATAGAAACCCCACTGATATAAACCACACTGTTATAAATCCCACTGATATAGACCGCACTGATATGAACCCCACTGATATAAACCCTACTGATATAAACCCCACTAATATAAACGCACTGATATAAACCCCACTGATATAAGCACCACTGATATATGCCGAACTGATATCAACCCCACTGATATGAACCCCACTGATATAAACCTCCATGATAAAAAACAACTGATATAAACCCCACTGATATCAGCCCCACTGATAGAAAACCCACTGATATAAACCCCGGTGATAGAAACCCCGGTGAAATAAACCTCACTGATATAAGCCCCACTGATATAAGCCCCACTGATATAAACCTCCACGATATAAAACGACTGATATAAACCCCACTGATATAAACCATACTGATATAAGCCCCACTGATATAAACCCACTGAAAGAAACCCACTGATATAAACACCACTGATATAAACCCACTGATATCAACCACACTGATATAAACCCCACTGATATGAACCCACTGATATAAACCACACTGATATAAACCCCACTGATATAAACCCACTGATATAAACCGACTGTTATAAACCCCACTGACATAAACCCCACTGATATAAAGCCCACAGATCTAAACCCATTGATATAAACCCACTGATATAAATCCCACTGATATAAACCCACTGATATAAACCCACTGATAAAAACCCACTGATATAAACCGCACTGATATTAAACCCAACGGATATAAACCCACTGATATAAACCCACTGAGATAAACCCCACTGATATAAACCCCACTGATATAAACCGCACTGATATAAACCCCACTGATCTCAACCACAGTGATATAAACCCACTGATATAAACCCCACCGATATAAACCCCACTGATATGAGCCCCACTGATATAAGCCCCACTGATATAAACCCAACTGATATAAACCCCACTGATATAAACCCCACTGATAGAAACCCACTGATATAAAACCCATTGATATAAACCCACTGATATAAACCCCATTGACAAAACCCACTGAGACAAATCCCAATAATATAAACCTCACAAATAAAAACCCACTATAAAGCCCACTGATATAACCCCCACTGATATAAACCCCACTGATATAATTCCCACTGATATAAACCCCACTGATATAATTCCCACTGATATAAACTCCACTCATATAAACCCCACTGATCTAAGCCTCAGTGATACAAACTCCACTGATATAAAACTCACTGATATAAACCTCGGTGATATAAACCCCACTGATATAAACCCACTGATATAAACCCCACTGATATAAACCCACTGATATAAACCCCACTGATATAAACCCCACTGATATAAACCTCCACGATATAAAACGACTGATATAAACCCCATTGATATAAACCCACTGATATAAACCACACTGATATAAACCCCACTGATATAAACCCACTGATATAAACCACACTGATATAAACCCCACTGATATAAACCCACTGATATAAGCCGACTGTTATAAACCCCACTGACATAAACCGACTGATATAAACCCCACTGATACAAATCCCACTGAGATAAACCTACTGATATAAACCCCACTCATATAAGCCCCACTGATATAAACCCCACAGATTTAAACTCCACAGATTGAAACACCACTGATATGAAACCCACTGATATAAACCCCACAGATTTCAACAACACTGATTTAGACCTCGCTGATATAAATCCCATTGATATAAAGCCCACTGATCTAAACCCATTAATATAAACCCACTGATATAAACCCCATTGATAGAAACCCCACTGATATAAACCCCACTGATACAAACCACACTGATCTAAACCACACTGATATAAATCCTACTGATATAAACCCCACTGATATAAACTCCACTCATATAAACCCCACTGATATAAGCCTCAGTGGTTCAAACTCCACTGATATAAAACTCACTGATATAAACCCCGGTGATATAAACCCCACTGATATAAACCCCACTGATATAAACCTCCACGATATAAAACGACTAATATAAACCCCACTGCTATAAACCATACTGATATAAACCCCACTGATATAAACCCACTGATATAAACCCACTGATATAAACCCCACTGATATAAACCCACTGATATAAACCTCACTAATACAAACCCACTGGTAAAAACCCACTGATGTAAACCCACTGATATAAACCCCACTGATATAAACCCACTGATATAAACCCCACTGATATAAACCTATACGATGTAAAACGACTGATATCAACCCCACTGATATAAACCCCACTGATATAAACCCCATTGATATAAACCCACTGATATAAACCCACTGATATAAACCCCACTGATATAAACCCACTGATATAAACCTCCACGATATAAAACGACTGATATAAACCCCACTGATATAAACCATACTGATATAAACCCCACTGATATAAACCCACTGATATAAACCCACTGATATAAACCCCACTGATATAAACACACTGATATAAACCACACTGATATAAACCCCACTGATATAAACCCACTGATCGAAGCCGACTGTTATAAACCCACTGACATAAACCGACTGATATAAACCCCACTGATATAATTCCCACTGATATAAACCCCACTGATATAAACTCCACTCAAAAAACCCCACTGATATAAGCCTCAGTGTACAAACTCCACTGATATAAAAATAACTGATATAAACCCCACTGATATAAGCCTCAGTGGTACAAACTCCACTGAGATAAAAAATCACTGATATAAACACCGGTGATATAAACCCCACTGATATAAACCCCACTGATATAAACCCCACTGATATAAACCTCCACGATATAAAACGACTGATATAAACCCCACTGATATAAACCATACTGATATAAACCCCACTGATATAAAGCCACTGATATAAACCCATTGATATAAACCCCACTGATATAAACCCACTGAGAAAAACTACGCTGATATAAACCCCACTGATATAAACCCACTGATATAAGCCGACTGTTATAAACCCCACCGTATAAACCGACTGATATAAACCCCACTGATATAATTCCCGCTGATATAAACCCCACTGATATAAATTCCACTCATATGAACCCCACTGATATAAGCCTTAGATGTACAAACTCCAATGATATAAAACTCACTGATATAAACCCCGGTGATAAAAAAACCCCACGGATATAAACCCCACTGATATAAACCCACTGAGATAAACCCCACTGATATAAACCCACTGATATAAACCCACTGATATAAACCGCACTGATATAAACCCCACTGATCTAAACAACACTGATATAAACCCACTGATATAAACCCCACCGATATAAGCCCCACTTATATAAGCCCCACTGATATAAGCCCCACTGATATAAACTCAACTGATATAAACCCCACTGATATAAACACCACTGATATAAACCTCACTAATATAAACCCACTGGTAAAAACCCACTGATTTAAACCCACTGATATAAACCCCACTGATATAAACACCACTAATATGAACCTCACTAATATAAAGCCACTGGTATAAACCCACTGATTTAAACCCACTGATATAAACCCCACTGATAGAAACCCACTGATATAAAACCCATTGATATAAACCCACTGATATAAACCCCATTGACAAAACCCACTGAGACAAATCCCAATAATATAAATCTCACAAATAAAAACCTCACAAATAAAAACCCACTATAATGCCTACTGATATAACCCCCACTGAGATATGCCCCACTGATATAAACCCCACTGATATAATTCCCACTGATATAAACCCCACTGATATAAACTCCACTAATATAAACCCCACTGATATTAGCCTCAGTGGTACAAACTCCACTGATATAAAACTCACTGATATAAACCCCGGTGATATAAACCCCACTGATATAAACCCCACTGATATAATCCTCCACGATATAAAACAACTGATATTAATCCCACTGATATAAACCATACTGATATATACCCCGGTGATATAAACCCCACTGATAAAAACCCCACTGATATAAACCCACTGATATAAACCCCACTGATATAGACTGCACTGATATAAACCCCACTGATATAAACCCCACTGATATAAACCTCACTGATATAAACTCCACTGATATAAACCCCACTGATATAAGCCTCAGTGATACAAACTCCACAGATATAAAACCCACTGATATAAACCCCACTGATATAGACTGCACTGATATAAACCCCACTGATATAAACCCCACTGATATAAACCTCACTGATATAAACTCCACTGATATAAACCCCACTGATATAAGCCTCAGTGATACAAACTCCACTGATATAAAACCCACTGATATAAGCGGATGACACTAAGTTGGGTGGCAGTGTGAGCTGCGAGGAGGATGCTGTGAGGCTGCAGAGCGACTTGGATAGGTTAGGTGAGTGGGCAAATGCATGGCAGATGAAGTATAATGTGGATAAATGTGAGGTTATCCACTTTGGTGGTAAAAACAGAGAGACAGACTATTATCTGAATGGTGACAGATTAGGAAAAGGGGAGGTGGAAAGAGACCTGGGTGTCATGGTACATCAGTCATTGAAGGTTGGCATGCAGGTGCAGCAGGCGGTTAAGAAAGCAAATGGCATGTTGGCCTTCATAGCAAGGGGATTTGAGTACAGGGGCAGGGAGGTGTTGCTACAGTTGTACAGGGCATTGGTGAGGCCACACCTGGAGTATTGTGTACAGTTTTGGTCTCCTAACCTGAGGAAGGACATTCTTGCTATTGAGGGAGTGCAGCGAAGGTTCACCAGACTGATTCCCGGGATGGCGGGACTGACCTATCAAGAAAGACTGGATCAACTGGGCTTGTATTCACTGGAGTACAGAAGAATGAGAGGGGACCTCATAGAAACATTTAAAATTCTGACGGGGTTAGACAGGTTAGATGCAGGAAGAATGTTCCCAATGTTGGGGAAGTCCAGAACCAGAGGTCACAGTCTAAGGATAAGGGGTAAGCCATTTAGGACCGAGATGCAGAGGAACTTCTTCACCAAGAGAGTGGTGAACCTGTGGAATTCTCTACCACAGAAAGTTGTTGAGGCCAATTCACTAAATATATTCAAAAATGAGTTAGATGAGGTCCTTACTACTAGGGGGATCAAGGGGTATGGCGAGAAAGCAGGAATGGGGTACTGAAGTTGAATGTTCAGCCATGAACTCATTGAATGGCGGTGCAGGCTAGAAGGGCCGAATGGCCTACTCCTGCACCTATTTTCTATGTTTCTATGTTTCTATAAACCCCGGTGATATAAACCCCACTGATAAAAACCCCACTGATATAAACCCACTGATATAAATCACACTGATATAAACCCCACTGATATAAACCCCACTGATATAAACCTCACTGATATAAACTCCACTGATATAAACCCCACTGATATAAGCCTCAGTGATACAAAGTCCACTGATATAAAATCTACTGATATAAACCCCGGTGATATAAACCCCACTGATATAAATCCCACTGATATAAACCCACGGATATGAACCCCACTGATATAAACCCCACTGATATAAACCCCACTAATATAAACCAATGATATAAACCCCACTGATATATGCCGCACTGATATAAACCCCACTGAAATGAACCCCACTGATATAAAACCCACTGATATAAAGCCCGGTGATATAAACCCCGGTGAAATAAACCTCACTGATATAAACCCCACTGATATAAACCCACTAATATAAACCCCACTGATATAAACCCACTGATATAAACCACACTGATATAAGTCCCACTGATACAAATCCCACTGAGATAAACCTACTGATATAAAACCCACTGATATAATTTCCACTGATATAATTTCCACTGATATAAACCCCACTGATATAAACCTCACTGATTTCAACTCCACTGATATAAAACCCACTGATATAAAGCCCGGTGATATAAACCCCAGTGAAATAAACCTCACTGATATAAACCCCACTGATATAAACCCCACTGATATAAACACCACTGATATAAACTCACTGATATAAACCCCACTGATATAAGCCTCAGTGGTACAAACTCCACTGATATAAAACTCACTGATATAAACCCCGGTGATATAAACCCCACTGATATAAACCACACTGTTATAAATTCCACAGATATAAAGCCACCGATATAAACCCACTGATAAAAACCCACTGATATAAACCCCACTGATATAAACCCACTGAGATAAACCCCACTGATATAAACCCCACTGATATAAACCCCACTGATATAAACCCACTGATATAAACCCACTGAGATAAACCCCACTGATATAAACCCCACTGATATAAACCACACTGATATAAACCCCACTGATCTAAACCACACTGATATAAACCCACTAATATAAACCCCACCGATATAAGCCCCACTGATATAAGCCCTACTGATAAAAACCCTACTGATACAAACACCAATGATATAAACCTCACTAATATAAACCCACTGGTACAAACCCACTGATTTAAACCCCACTGATATAAACCCACTGATATAAACCCCACTGATATAAACACCACTGCTATAAACCTCACGGATATAAACCCACTGATTCAAACCCACTGATATAAACCCCACTGATATAAACCACACTGATATAAACCACACTGATATAAACCACACTGATATAAACATACTGACATAAACCACACTGATATAAACCCCACTGATATAAACTCACTGATATAAACCCAACGGATATAAACCCACTGATATCAACCACTGATATCAACCACTTATATAAACCCCACTGATAGAAACCCCACTGATATAAACCACACTGTTATAAATCCCACTGATATAGACCGCACTGATATGAACCCCACTGATATAAACCCTACTGATATAAACCCCACTAATATAAACGCACTGATATAAACCCCACTGATATAAGCACCACTGATATATGCCGAACTGATATCAACCCCACTGATATGAACCCCACTGATATAAACCTCCATGATAAAAAACGACTGATATAAACCCCACTGATATCAGCCCCACTGATAGAAAACCCACTGATATAAACCCCGGTGATAGAAACCCCGGTGAAATAAACCTCACTGATATAAGCCCCACTGATATAAGCCCCACTGATATAAACCTCCACGATATAAAACGACTGA
Organism: Pristiophorus japonicus; assembly: GCF_044704955.1. NCBI lineage: Eukaryota > Metazoa > Chordata > Chondrichthyes > Pristiophoridae > Pristiophorus > Pristiophorus japonicus. Next base: position 156,197,095 of record NC_091977.1, on the reverse strand, counting down.
TATAAACCCCACTGATATAAACCATACTGATATAAGCCCCACTGATATAAACCCACTGAAAGAAACCCACTGATATAAACACCACTGATATAAACCCACTGATATAAACCACACTGATATAACCCCACTGATATGAACCCACTGATATAAACCACACTGATATAAACCCCACTGATATAAACCCACTGATATAAACCGACTGTTATAAACCCCACTGACATAAACCCCACTGATATAAAGCCCACAGATCTAAACCCATTGATATAAACCCACTGATATAAATCCCACTGATATAAACCCACTGATATAAACCCACTGATAAAAACCCACTGATATAAACCGCACTGATATTAAACCCAACGGATATAAACCCACTGATATAAACCCACTGAGATAAACCCCACTGATATAAACCCCACTGATATAAAACGCACTGATATAAACCCCACTGATCTCAACCACAGTGATATAAACCCACTGATATAAACCCCACCGATATAAACCCCACTGATATGAGCCCCACTGATATAAGCCCCACTGATATAAACCCAACTGATATAAACCCCACTGATATAAACCCCACTGATAGAAACCCACTGATATAAAACCCATTGATATAAACCCACTGATATAAACCCCATTGACAAAACCCACTGAGACAAATCCCAATAATATAAACCTCACAAATAAAAACCCACTATAAAGCCCACTGATATAACCCCCACTGATATAAACCCCACTGATATAATTCCCACTGATATAAACCCCACTGATATAATTCCCACTGATATAAACTCCACTCATATAAACCCCACTGATCTAAGCCTCAGTGATACAAACTCCACTGATATAAAACTCACTGATATAAACCTCGGTGATATAAACCCCACTGATATAAACCCACTGATATAAACCCCACTGATATAAACCCACTGATATAAACCCCACTGATATAAACCCCACTGATATAAACCTCCACGATATAAAACGACTGATATAAACCCCATTGATATAAACCCACTGATATAAACCACACTGATATAAACCCCACTGATATAAACCCACTGATATAAACCACACTGATATAAACCCCACTGATATAAACCCACTGATATAAGCCGACTGTTATAAACCCCACTGACATAAACCGACTGATATAAACCCCACTGATACAAATCCCACTGAGATAAACCTACTGATATAAACCCCACTCATATAAGCCCCACTGATATAAACCCCACAGATTTAAACTCCACAGATTGAAACACCACTGATATGAAACCCACTGATATAAACCCCACAGATTTCAACAACACTGATTTAGAGCTCACTGATATAAATCCCATTGATATAAAGCCCACTGATCTAAACCCATTAATATAAACCCACTGATATAAACCCCATTGATAGAAACCCCACTGATATAAACCCCACTGATATAAACCACACTGATCTAAACCACACTGATATAAATCCTACTGATATAAACCCCACTGATATAAACTCCACTCATATAAACCCCACTGATATAAGCCTCAGTGGTTCAAACTCCACTGATATAAAACTCACTGATATAAACCCCGGTGATATAAACCCCACTGATATAAACCCCACTGATATAAACCTCCACGATATAAAACGACTAATATAAACCCCACTGCTATAAACCATACTGATATAAACCCCACTGATATAAACCCACTGATATAAACCCACTGATATAAACCCCACTGATATAAACCCACTGATATAAACCTCACTAATACAAACCCACTGGTAAAAACCCACTGATGTAAACCCGCTGATATAAACCCCACTGATATAAACCCACTGATATAAACCGCACTGATATAAACCTCTACGATGTAAAACGACTGATATCAACCCCACTGATATAAACCCCACTGATATAAACCCCATTGATATAAACCCACTGATATAAACCCACTGATATAAACCCCATTGATATAAACCCACTGATATAAACCTCCACGATATAAAACGACTGATATAAACCCCACTGATATAAACCATACTGATATAAACCCCACTGATATAAACCCACTGATATAAACCCACTGATATAAACCCCACTGATATAAACACACTGATATAAACCACACTGATATAAACCCCACTGATATAAACCCACTGATCGAAGCCGACTGTTATAAACCCACTGACATAAACCGACTGATATAAACCCCACTGATATAATTCCCACTGATATAAACCCCACTGATATAAACTCCACTCAAAAAACCCCACTGATATAAGCCTCAGTGTACAAACTCCACTGATATAAAAATAACTGATATAAACCCCACTGATATAAGCCTCAGTGGTACAAACTCCACTGAGATAAAAAATCACTGATATAAACACCGGTGATATAAACCCCACTGATATAAACCCCACTGATATAAACCCCACTGATATAAACCTCCACGATATAAAACGACTGATATAAACCCCACTGATATAAACCATACTGATATAAACCCCACTGATATAAAGCCACTGATATAAACCCATTGATATAAACCCCACTGATATAAACCCACTGAGAAAAACCACGCTGATATAAACCCCACTGATATAAACCCACTGATATAAGCCGACTGTTATAAACCCCACCGTATAAACCGACTGATATAAACCCCACTGATATAATTCCCGCTGATATAAACCCCACTGATATAAATTCCACTCATATGAACCCCACTGATATAAGCCTTAGATGTACAAACTCCACTGATATAAAACTCACTGATATAAACCCCGGTGATAAAAAAAACCCACGGATATAAACCCCACTGATATAAACCCACTGAGATAAACCCCACTGATATAAACCCACTGATATAAACCCACTGATATAAACCGCACTGATATAAACCCCACTGATCTAAACAACACTGATATAAACCCACTGATATAAACCCCACCGATATAAGCCCCACTTATATAAGCCCCACTGATATAAGCCCCACTGATATAAACTCAACTGATATAAACCCCACTGATATAAACACCACTGATATAAACCTCACTAATATAAACCCACTGGTAAAAACCCACTGATTTAAACCCACTGATATAAACCCCACTGATAGTAACCCACTGATATAAACCCCACTGATATAAACACCACTAATATGAACCTCACTAATATAAAGCCACTGGTATAAACCCACTGATTTAAACCCACTGATATAAACCCCACTGATAGAAACCCACTGATATAAAACCCATTGATATAAACCCACTGATATAAACCCTATTGACAAAACCCACTGAGACAAATCCCAATAATATAAATCTCACAAATAAAAACCTCACAAATAAAAACCCACTATAATGCCTACTGATATAACCCCCACTGAGATATGCCCCACTGATATAAACCCCACTGATATAATTCCCACTGGTATAAACCCCACTGATATAAACTCCACTAATATAAACCCCACTGATATTAGCCTCAGTGGTACAAACTCCACTGATATAAAACTCACTGATATAAACCCCGGTGATATAAACCCCACTGATATAAACCCCACTGATATAATCCTCCACGATATAAAACAACTGATATTAATCCCACTGATATAAACCATACTGATATAAACCCCACTGATATAAACCCCACTGTTATAAACCACACTGATATAAACCCACTGATATAAACCTCACTAATATAAACCCACTGGTAAAAACCCACTGAGGTAAACCCACTGATATAAACTCCACTGATATAAACCCACTGATATAAGCCAACTGTTATAAACCCCACTGTATAAACCGACTGATATAAACCCCACTGATATAATTCCCACTGATATAAACCCCACTGATATAAACTCCACTCATATGAACCCCACTGATATAAGCCTTAGTGGTACAAACTCCACTGATATAAAACTCACTGATATAAACCCCGGTGATAAAAAACCCCATTGATATAAACCCCACTGATATAAACCCACTGAGATAAACCCCACTGATATAAACCCCACTGATATAAACCCACTGATATAAACCCACTGAGATAAACCCCACTGATATAAACCCCACTGATATAAACCCCACTGATATAAACCCCACTGATCTAAACCACACTGATATAAACCCACTGATATAAAGCCCACCGATATAAGCCCCACTTATATAAGCCCCACTGATATAAGCCCCACTGATATAAACTCAACTGATATAAACCCCACTGATATAAACACCACTGATATAAACCTCACTAATATAAACCCACTGGTAAAAACCCACTGATTTAAACCCACTGATATAAACCCCACTGATATTAACCCACTGATATAAACCCCACTGATATAAACACCACTAATATAAACCTCACTAATATAAAGCCACTGGTATAAACCCACTGATTTAAACCCACTGATATAAACCCCACTGATAGAAACCCACTGATATAAAACCCATTGATATAAACCCACTGATATAAACCCCATTGACAAAACCCACTGAGACAAATCCCAATAATATAAACCTCACAAATAAAAACCTCACAAATAAAAACCCACTATAATGCCCACTGATATAACCCCCACTGAGATATGCCCCACTGATATAAACCCCACTGATATAATTCCCACTGATATAAACCCCACTGATATAAACTCCACTCATATAAACCCCACTGATATAATCCTCCACGATATAAAACAACTGATATTAATCCCACTGATATAAACCATACTGATATAAACCCCACTGATATAAACCCACTGATATAAACCCCACTGATATAAACCCCACTGATATAAACCCACTGATATAAACCTCACTAATATAAAGCCACTGATATAAACCCCACTGAGAAAAACACCACTGATATAAACCTCACTAATATAGACCCACTGGTATAAACCCACTGATTTAAACCCACTGATATAAACCCCACTGATAGAAACCCACTGATATAAAACCCATTGATATAAACCCACTGATATAAACCCCATTGACAAAACCCACTGAGACATATCCCACTAATATAAACCTCACAAATAAAAACCTCACAAATAAAAACCCACTATAAAGCCCACTGATATATGCCCCACTGATATAATTCCCACTGATATAATTCCCACTGATATAAACTCCACTCATATAAAACCCACTGATATAAGCCTCAGTGACACAAACTCCATTGAGATAAAACTCACTGATATAAACCCCGGTGATATAAACCCCACTGATATAAACCCACTGATATAAACCCCACTGATATAAACCTCCACGATATAAAACGACTGATATAAACCATACTGATATAAACCCCACTGATATAAACCCACTGATATAAACCCCACTGATATAAACCCCACTGATATAAACCCACTGATATAAACCTCACTAATATAAAGCCACTGATATAAACCCCACTGAGAAAAACACCACTGATATAAACCTCACTAATATAGACCCACTGGTATAAACCCACTGATTTAAACCCACTGATATAAACCCCACTGATAGAAACCCACTGATATAAAACCCATTGATATAAACCCACTGATATAAACCCCATTGACAAAACCCACTGAGACATATCCCACTAATATAAACCTCACAAATAAAAACCTCACAAATAAAAACCCACTATAAAGCCCACTGATATATGCCCCACTGATATAATTCCCACTGATATAATTCCCACTGATATAAACTCCACTCATATAAAACCCACTGATATAAGCCTCAGTGACACAAACTCCACTGAGATAAAACTCACTGATATAAACCCCGGTGATATAAACCCCACTGATATAAACCCACTGATATAAACCCCACTGATATAAACCTCCACGATATAAAACGACTGATATAAACCCCACTGATATAAACCATACTGATATAAATCCCACTGATATAAACCCCACTGATATGAACCCACTGATAGAAACCACACTGATATAAACCCCACTGATATAAACCCACTGATCTAAGACGACTGTTATAAACCCCACTGACATAAACCGACTGATATAAACCCCACTGATACAAATCCCACTGAGATAAACCTACAGATATAAACCCCACTCATATAAGCCCCACTGATATAAACCCCACAGATTTAAACTCCACAGATTTAAACACCACTGATATTCACCCCACTGATATAAACCCCACAGATTTCAACACCACTGATTTAGACATCACTGATATAAATCCCATTGATATAAAGCCCACTGATCTAAACCCATTGATATAAACCCACTGATATAAACCCCATTGTTATAAACCCCACTGATATAAACCACACTGATATAAACCACACTGATATAAATCCTACTGATATAAACATACTGATATAAACCCCACTGATACAAACTCAATGATATAAACCCAACGGATATAAACCCACTGATATCAACCACTGATATCAACCACTGATATAAACGCCACTGATAGAAACCACACTGTTATAAATTCCACTGATATAAACCCACTGATATAAACCCACTGATAAAAACCCACTGAGATAAACCCCACTGATATAAACCCACTGATATAAACCCACTGATATAAACCCCACTGAGATAAACCCCACTGATATAAACCGCACTGATATGAACCCCACTGATATGAACCCCACTGATATAAACCCACTGATATAAACCCCACCGATATAAACCCCTCTGATATAAGCCCCACTGATATAAGCCCCACTGATATAAACACCACTGATATAAACCTCACTAATATAAACCCACTGGTAAAAACCCACTGATTTAAACCCATTGATATAAACCCCACTGATATAAACCCACTGATATAAACCCCACTGATAGAAACACCACTGATATAAAACCCATTGATATAAACCCACTAATATAAACCCCATTGACAAAATCCACTGAGACAAATCCCAATAATATAAACCTCACAAATAAAAACCTCACAAATAAAAACCCACTATATAGCCCACTGATATAACCCCCACTGATATAAGCCTCAGTGGTACAAACACCACTGATAGAAAACTCACTGATATAAACCCCGGTGATATAAACCCCACTGATATAAACCCCACTGATATAATCCTCCACGATATAAAACGACTGATATAAACCCCACTGATATAAACCCCACTGATATAAAACCCACTGATATAAACCCCGGTGATATAAACCCCGGTGAAATAAACCTCACTGATATAAACCCCACTGATATAAACCACACTGATATAAACCTCCACGATATAAAACGACTGATATAAACCCCACTGATATAAACCCCACTGATATAAACCCACTGAAATAAACCCCATTGATATAAATCTCACTAATAAAAACCCACTGATATAAACCCACTGATATGAACGCAACTGATATCAATCCAACTGATATAAACCCACTGATATAAACCCACTGATATAAACCGCACAGATATAAACCCCACTGATATAAACCCACTGAAATAAACCCCATTGATATAAACCCCACTGATATAAACCCACTGAAGTAAACCCCACTGATATAAACCCAACTGATATCAGCCCAACTGATATAAACCCACTGGTATAAACCCACTGATATAAACCTCACAGATATTAAATGACTGATATAAACCCCACAGATTTCAATACCACCGATATAAACCCCACTTATATAAACCCCACTGATATAAACCCCACTGATTATAAACCCACTGATAGAAACGCCACTGATATAACCCCACTGATATAATCCCAACGGATATAAACCCACTGATATGAACCACTGATATAGACCCACTGATAGAAACGGCACTGATATAACCCCACTGATATGAACCCACTGATATAAACCCCACTGATATAAAGCCCACTGATATAACCCCACTGATATGAACCCACTGATATAAACCCCATTGATATAAACCCCATTGATATAAACCCCACTGATATAAACCCACTGATATAAACCCCACAGATTTCAATACCACTGATATAAACCCCACTGATATAAACCCCACTGATACAAACCCACTGATATAAGCCCACTGATATAAACCCCACTGATTATAACCCCACTGATATAAACCCCACTGATATAAACCCCACTGATATAAACCCACTGATATAAGCCCACTGATATAAACCCATTGATATAAACCCACTGATATAAACCCCACTGATTATAACCCCACTGATATAAACCCCACTGATATAAACCCCACTGATAACAGCCCACTGATGTAAACCCACTGATGTAAACCCAACGGATATAAACCCACTGATATGAACCACAGTTATAAACCCCACTGAAAGAAACCTCATTGATATAAACCACCCTGATATAAATCCCACTGATATAACCCCACTGATAGAAACCCCACAGATATAAACCCCATTGATATAAACCCACTTATATAAACCCCAATGATACAAACCTCACAGATTTCATCACCACTGATTCAGACTTCACTGATATAAATCCCACTGCTATAAAGCCCACTGATATGAACCCACTGATATAAACGACAGTGATATAAACCGCACTGATTATAACCCACTGATATAAAGCCCACTGATATAAACCCCACTGATATAAAGCCCACTGATATAAACCCACTGATATAAACCTCACTGATATAAACCCACTGATATAAACCCCACTGATATAAACCTACTGATATAAACCCCACAGATATAAACCCACTGATATAAACCCCACTGATATAAACCCACTGATATAAACCCAACGGATATAAACCCATTGATATCAACCCACTGATATAAACCCCACTGAAATAAACCCACTGAAATAAACCCCATTGATATAAGCCGCACTAATAAAAACCCCACGATATAAACCCACTGATATAAACCCACTGATATAAACCCAACTGATATCAACCCAACTGATATAAAGCCACTGAAGTAAACCCCACGAATATAAACCCCACTGATATAAACCCCACAGATATAAACCCCACAGATATAAACCGACTGATATAAACCCCACTGATATAAACCCACTGATATAAACCCCACTGATATAAACCCACTGAAATAACCCCACTGATATAAACCCCACTGATATAAACCCACTGATATAAACCCCACTGATATAAACCCCACTGATATAAACTCACTGAAATAACCCCACTGATATAAACCCCACTGATAGAAACCCATTGATATAAAACCCATTGATATAAACCCACTAATATAAACCCCATTGACAAAATCCACTGAGACAAATCCCAATAATATAAACCTCACAAATAAAAACCTCACAAATAAAAACCCACTATATAGACCCACTGATATAACCCCCACTGATATAAGCCTCAGTGGTACAAACACCACTGATAGAAAACTCACTGATATAAACCCCGGTGATATAAACCCCACTGATATAAACCCCACTGATATAATCCTCCACGATATAAAACGACTGATATAAACCCCACTGATATAAACCCCACTGATATAAAACCCACTGATATAAACCCCGGTGATATAAACCCCGGTGAAATAAACCTCACTGATATAAACCCCACTGATATAAACCACACTGATATAAACCTCCACGATATAAAACGACTGATATAAACCCCACTGATATAAACCCCACTGATATAAACCCACTGAAATAAACCCCATTGATATAAACCTCACTAATAAAAACCCACTGATATAAACCCACTGATATGAACGCAACTGATATCAATCCAACTGATATAAACCCACTGATATAAACCCACTGATATAAACCGCACAGATATAAACCCCACTGATATAAACCCACTGAAATAAACCCCATTGATATAAACCCCACTGATATAAACCCACTGAAGTAAACCCCACTGATATAAACCCAACTGATATCAGCCCAACTGATATAAACCCACTGGTATAAACCCACTGATATAAACCTCACAGATATTAAATGACTGATATAAACCCCACAGATTTCAATACCACCGATATAAACCCCACTTATATAAACCCCACTGATATAAACCCCACTGATTATAAACCCACTGATAGAAACGCCACTGATATAACCCCACTGATATAATCCCAACGGATATAAACCCACTGATATGAACCACTGATATAGACCCACTGATAGAAACGGCACTGATATAACCCCACTGATATGAACCCACTGATATAAACCCCACTGATATAAAGCCCACTGATATAACCCCACTGATATGAACCCACTGATATAAACCCCATTGATATAAACCCCATTGATATAAACCCCACTGATATAAACCCACTGATATAAACCCCACAGATTTCAATACCACTGATATAAACCCCACTGATATAAACCCCACTGATACAAACCCACTGATATAAGCCCACTGATATAAACCCCACTGATTATAACCCCACTGATATAAACCCCACTGATATAAACCCCACTGATATAAACCCACTGATATAAACCCACTGAGATAAACCCCACAGATTTCAATACCACTGATATAAACCCCACTGATATAAACCCCACTGATATAAACCCACTGATATAAGCCCACTGATATAAACCCATTGATATAAACCCACTGATATAAACCCCACTGATTATAACCCCACTGATATAAACCCCACTGATATAAACCCCACTGATAACAGCCCACTGATGTAAACCCACTGATGTAAACCCAACGGATATAAACCCACTGATATGAACCACAGTTATAAACCCCACTGAAAGAAACCTCATTGATATAAACCACCCTGATATAAATCCCACTGATATAACCCCACTGATAGAAACCCCACAGATATAAACCCCATTGATATAAACCCACTTATATAAACCCCAATGATACAAACCTCATAGATTTCATCACCACTGATTCAGACTTCACTGATATAAATCCCACTGCTATAAAGCCCACTGATATGAACCCACTGATATAAACGACAGTGATATAAACCGCACTGATTATAACCCACTGATATAAAGCCCACTGAAATAAACCCCATTGATATAAACCCCACTGATATAAACCCACTGAAGTAAACCCCACTGATATAAACCCAACTGATATCAGCCCAACTGATATAAACCCACTGGTATAAACCCACTGATATAAACCTCACAGATATTAAATGACTGATATAAACCCCACAGATTTCAATACCACCGATATAAACCCCACTTATATAAACCCCACTGATATAAACCCCACTGATTATAAACCCACTGATAGAAACGCCACTGATATAACCCCACTGATATAATCCCAACGGATATAAACCCACTGATATGAACCACTGATATAGACCCACTGATAGAAACGGCACTGATATAACCCCACTGATATGAACCCACTGATATAAACCCCACTGATATAAAGCCCACTGATATAACCCCACTGATATGAACCCACTGATATAAACCCCATTGATATAAACCCCATTGATATAAACCCCACTGATATAAACCCACTGATATAAACCCCACAGATTTCAATACCACTGATATAAACCCCACTGATATAAACCCCACTGATACAAACCCACTGATATAAGCCCACTGATATAAACCCCACTGATTATAACCCCACTGATATAAACCCCACTGATATAAACCCCACTGATATAAACCCACTGATATAAACCCACTGAGATAAACCCCACAGATTTCAATACCACTGATATAAACCCCACTGATATAAACCCCACTGATATAAACCCACTGATATAAGCCCACTGATATAAACCCATTGATATAAACCCACTGATATAAACCCCACTGATTATAACCCCACTGATATAAACCCCACTGATATAAACCCCACTGATAACAGCCCACTGATGTAAACCCACTGATGTAAACCCAACGGATATAAACCCACTGATATGAACCACAGTTATAAACCCCACTGAAAGAAACCTCATTGATATAAACCACCCTGATATAAATCCCACTGATATAACCCCACTGATAGAAACCCCACAGATATAAACCCCATTGATATAAACCCACTTATATAAACCCCAATGATACAAACCTCACAGATTTCATCACCACTGATTCAGACTTCACTGATATAAATCCCACTGCTATAAAGCCCACTGATATGAACCCACTGATATAAACGACAGTGATATAAACCGCACTGATTATAACCCACTGATATAAAGCCCACTGATATAAACCCCACTGATATAAAGCCCACTGATATAAACCCACTGATATAAACCTCACTGATATAAACCCACTGATATAAACCCCACTGATATAAACCTACTGATATAAACCCCACAGATATAAACCCACTGATATAAAGCCCACTGATATAAACCCACTGATATAAACCCAACGGATATAAACCCATTGATATCAACCCACTGATATAAACCCCACTGAAATAAACCCACTGAAATAAACCCCATTGATATAAGCCGCACTAATAAAAACCCCACGATATAAACCCACTGATATAAACCCACTGATATAAACCCAACTGATATCAACCCAACTGATATAAAGCCACTGAAGTAAACCCCATGAATATAAACCCCACTGATATAAACCCCACAGATATAAACCCCACAGATATAAACCGACTGATATAAACCCCACTGATTTAAACCCATTGATATAAACCCCACTGATATAAACCCACTGATTTCAACCCCACTGATATAAACCCACTGATATAAGCACCACAGATAAACCACACTGATATATACCCCACTGATATAAACCCACTGATATAAACCCACTGATATACCCCCATAGTTATAAACTCCACTGATATAAACGCCACTGATATAAACCCCACTGATATAAACCTACTGATACAAGCCCCACAGATATAAATCACACTGATATATACCCCACTGATATAAACGCCACTGTTATAAACCACACTGATATAAACACCATTGATATAAACTCACTGATATAAACCCCACTGATATAAACCCACTGAAATAAACCCACTGATATAAACCCCACTGATATAAACCCACTGAAATAAACCCACTGATATAAACCCCGCTGATATAAACCCACTGATATAAACCCACTGATATAAACCCCACTGATATAAACCCACTGATTTCAACCCCACTGATATAAACCCACTGATATAAGCACCACAGATAAACCACACTGATATATACCCCACTGATATAAAGCCACTGATATAAACGCACTGATATACACCCATAGTTATAAACTCCACTGATATAAACGCCACTGATATAAACCCCACTGATATAAACCCACTGATATAAGCCCCACAGATATAAATCACACTGATATATACCCCACTGATATAAACGCCACTGTTATAAACCCCACTGATATAAACACCATTGATATAAACTCACTGATATAAACCCCACTGATATAAACCCACTGAAATAAACCCACTGATATAAACCCCACTGATATAAACCCACTGAAATAAACCCACTGATATAAACCCCGCTGATATAAACCCCGCCGGCTGATATAAACCCACTGATATAAACCCCGCTGATATAAACCCCGCTGATATAAACCCACTGATATAAACCCACTGAAATAAACCCCATTGATATGAACCCCACTGATATAAACCCACTGAAGTAAACCCCACTGATATAAACCCCACTGATATGAACCCCACTGATATAAACCCACTGAAATAAACCCCACTGATATAAACCCACTGATATAAACCCCACTGATATAAACCCACTGATATAAACCCCACTGATATAAACCCCACTGATATAAACCCACTGATATAAACCCCACTGATATAAACCCCACTGATATAAACTCACTGAAATAACCCCACTGATATAAACCCCACTGATAGAAACCCATTGATATAAAACCCATTGATATAAACCCACTAATATAAACCCCATTGACAAAATCCACTGAGACAAATCCCAATAATATAAACCTCACAAATAAAAACCTCACAAATAAAAACCCACTATATAGACCCACTGATATAACCCCCACTGATATAAGCCTCAGTGGTACAAACACCACTGATAGAAAACTCACTGATATAAACCCCGGTGATATAAACCCCACTGATATAAACCCCACTGATATAATCCTCCACGATATAAAACGACTGATATAAACCCCACTGATATAAACCCCACTGATATAAAACCCACTGATATAAACCCCGGTGATATAAACCCCGGTGAAATAAACCTCACTGATATAAACCCCACTGATATAAACCACACTGATATAAACCTCCACGATATAAAACGACTGATATAAACCCCACTGATATAAACCCCACTGATATAAACCCACTGAAATAAACCCCATTGATATAAACCTCACTAATAAAAACCCACTGATATAAACCCACTGATATGAACGCAACTGATATCAATCCAACTGATATAAACCCACTGATATAAACCCACTGATATAAACCGCACAGATATAAACCCCACTGATATAAACCCACTGAAATAAACCCCATTGATATAAACCCCACTGATATAAACCCACTGAAGTAAACCCCACTGATATAAACCCAACTGATATCAGCCCAACTGATATAAACCCACTGGTATAAACCCACTGATATAAACCTCACAGATATTAAATGACTGATATAAACCCCACAGATTTCAATACCACCGATATAAACCCCACTTATATAAACCCCACTGATATAAACCCCACTGATTATAAACCCACTGATAGAAACGCCACTGATATAACCCCACTGATATAATCCCAACGGATATAAACCCACTGATATGAACCACTGATATAGACCCACTGATAGAAACGGCACTGATATAACCCCACTGATATGAACCCACTGATATAAACCCCACTGATATAAAGCCCACTGATATAACCCCACTGATATGAACCCACTGATATAAACCCCATTGATATAAACCCCATTGATATAAACCCCACTGATATAAACCCACTGATATAAACCCCACAGATTTCAATACCACTGATATAAACCCCACTGATATAAACCCCACTGATACAAACCCACTGATATAAGCCCACTGATATAAACCCCACTGATTATAACCCCACTGATATAAACCCCACTGATATAAACCCCACTGATATAAACCCACTGAGATAAACCCCACAGATTTCAATACCACTGATATAAACCCCACTGATATAAACCCCACTGATATAAACCCACTGATATAAGCCCACTGATATAAACCCATTGATATAAACCCACTGATATAAACCCCACTGATTATAACCCCACTGATATAAACCCCACTGATATAAACCCCACTGATAACAGCCCACTGATGTAAACCCACTGATGTAAACCCAACGGATATAAACCCACTGATATGAACCACAGTTATAAACCCCACTGAAAGAAACCTCATTGATATAAACCACCCTGATATAAATCCCACTGATATAACCCCACTGATAGAAACCCCACAGATATAAACCCCATTGATATAAACCCACTTATATAAACCCCAATGATACAAACCTCACAGATTTCATCACCACTGATTCAGACTTCACTGATATAAATCCCACTGCTATAAAGCCCACTGATATGAACCCACTGATATAAACGACAGTGATATAAACCGCACTGATTATAACCCACTGATATAAAGCCCACTGATATAAACCCCACTGATATAAAGCCCACTGATATAAACCCACTGATATAAACCTCACTGATATAAACCCACTGATATAAACCCCACTGATATAAACCTACTGATAAAACCCCACAGATATAAACCCACTGATATAAACCCCACTGATAAAAACCCACTGATATAAACCGAACGGATATAAACCCATTGATATCAACCCACTGATATAAACCCCACTGAAATAAACCCACTGAAATAAACCCCATTGATATAAGCCGCACTAATAAAAACCCCACGATATAAACCCACTGATATAAACCCACTGATATAAACCCAACTGATATCAACCCAACTGATATAAAGCCACTGAAGTAAACCCCACGAATATAAACCCCACTGATATAAACCCCACAGATATAAACCCCACAGATATAAACCGACTGATATAAACCCCACTGATTTAAACCCACTGATATAAACCCCACTGATATAAACCCACTGATTTCAACCCCACTGATATAAACCCACTGATATAAGCACCACAGATAAACCACACTGATATATACCCCACTGATATAAACCCACTGATATAAACCCACTGATATACCCCCATAGTTATAAACTCCACTGATATAAACGCCACTGATATAAACCCCACTGATATAAACCTACTGATACAAGCCCCACAGATATAAATCACACTGATATATACCCCACTGATATAAACGCCACTGTTATAAACCACACTGATATAAACACCATTGATATAAACTCACTGATATAAACCCCACTGATATAAACCCACTGAAATAAACCCACTGATATAAACCCCACTGATATAAACCCACTGAAATAAACCCAATGATATAAACCCCGCTGATATAAACCCACTGATATAAACCCACTGATATAAACCCCACTGATATAAACCCACTGATTTCAACCCCACTGATATAAACCCACTGATATAAGCACCACAGATAAACCACACTGATATATACCCCACTGATATAAAGCCACTGATATAAACGCACTGATATACACCCATAGTTATAAACTCCACTGATATAAACGCCACTGATATAAACCCCACTGATATAAACCCACTGATATAAGCCCCACAGATATAAATCACACTGATATATACCCCACTGATATAAACGCCACTGTTATAAACCCCACTGATATAAACACCATTGATATAAACTCACTGATATAAACCCCACTGATATAAACCCACTGAAATAAACCCACTGATATAAACCCCACTGATATAAACCCACTGAAATAAACCCACTGATATAAACCCCGCTGATATAAACCCCGCCGGCTGATATAAACCCACTGATATAAACCCCGCTGATATAAACCCCGCTGATATAAACCCACTGATATAAACCCACTGAAATAAACCCCATTGATATGAACCCCACTGATATAAACCCACTGAAGTAAACCCCACTGATATAAACCCCACTGATATGAACCCCACTGATATAAACCCACTGAAATAAACCCCACTGATATAAACCCACTGATATAAACCCTACTGATATAAACCCACTGAAATAACCCCACTGATATAAACCCCACTGATATAAACCCACTGATATAAACCCCACTGATATAAACCCCACTGATATAAACTCACTGAAATAACTCCACTGATATAAACCCCACTGATATAAACCCACTGATATAAACCCCACTGATATAACCCCACTGAAATAACCCCACTGATATAAACCCCACTGATATAAATGGCTCTGCTACAAAACCCAAGAGTCGCATTTGCAAATTCAACACTGTGTTAAGCAATAAACAATCAAAACATTAACACTTCTCATCCAAAACATAGGTTAGAATTTCTGGATACTTCTGACAGTTCTCGAGCACATGTGCAAGTTGAGAAGGTTAAATACATCTTCACAATAAATAACATGCCCTGGTGTAATGCACAAAATGATTCACTGTGTGATATCAGGCCACATAATTCATAGCTCAAAATAGATGTGTTAGGTTGTATGGTGTCCTGATTAGTTTATTGTGCACACCCCCCATGCTGAATCATTTATATTTGTACTGCTCAGGCAAATGGAGAAAGTGAAAATAAGAAATTGTTAGTGCTTTAAATGCATTTCTTAAATATTTGACTTTGGTTCTATTTTTTCTCTATTGATTTCTTCCCTGAAAGCAAGAGCTCATGCTGCATTACAGGCAACAGCAACACAAGTGGTGATTCTTCATGGGTGACTCTGGGCAGTGACTTGTCAACAGGATATTCGACCAATAATAACCCAGCCCAATTCCACATAACTTCCAACAACCATCAGCTGGAACCTTGGCTGATTTTCCATTCTCCAGCTTATGGTCATTTAACCCCAATTGTGGTAGCCCCAACACTCCTAAGAATGGTCAACTCAACACGATCAGTGATCAAACCTAGTCGGTATGATTGTACCATATAACTTCCTGTCATTGCACACTGAGCCATTGGGAAGCTCAAGATAAAACATAAAATTAAAAGAATCTTACTTCAGGTATTGTGATGTGTTTTAAGTTGCAATATGTAGTTTATTGTTATTTGCAAAAAAAACTAATTATAAATAGTTATTCTTTTCTATTTTGACAGGTTAATTACATCTTGTTTCCATTTTCTCATACTGACAAGCACCACCCCACCCCCCCCCCCCCCCCCCACTGCCAGCGTCCACAAACCACAGCCGCGCCCCGCCCCAGAATAGAGGGATCCAGTTTTAAAGACAGAAGGAGGTCATGGTAAAGCTTGCGTGAGACAGCAAGCCGGGACATTCCTCTGTGTGCTATTTTAACATAGATGTGAGACCAGTTCTTTTCACTGGGTTAATGTCCCCATTACAATAGTGGATCGAGGGGCATCATATGAACACGTTGAGCTATATAATACCAACTGTGATTTCCAGGCGTATGTCTATCAGCATTGAATAAACCCACAATTTGTCAGTAGCGCGGAAATAAGAGGTATTTGTTAAAAAAAAATGTGCACATCACAAAAACTAAGAAGGTGGTGAAGATACCTGATATTAAGGGGCAAACGATCTTCCTCTCTGTTCATTTTCAGCACAACGCTATTACGTGGCAGTAACGCGATAATGAATTTAGGAGAGTTTGTTGTGTATTTGTAAACAAATGATGGGAAGTTTTGCCAATTATCCATTCCCACGATGTCACTTTAATGAGTGTGGAAAGCACAAAGATACACTATGCATCGAGAATAGTTTAGAGCACGTTGAGGTTTCTTGCCTTGTGAAGAAATAGAATGTACGGACATGTAGAATAAGGTGGCCAGGCCATTGCCAAGTGATGAAGTCAACGTGATCAAAACAAAACACGGAATATTTATTTTGCTGCACAATTACCCCGAATCACGGGGACGCGCGGGGTTGAAATGCGCAATTTAAGAGAATGCGGTTCTGTTCGCGATTCTTCAATTCTTTCTCCTACTTTTTGTTAAGAGATTTCACCCCAATCTGACGTGCTCAAACATAATCGTTTAGCAAACATAGTTTTCTTGTACTGCGGTGTACCATTCACAGTTGAAGGGTGTCGATATATTTTAGACGTTTCCAGTTTTGAAAGTAATACTGGCTATAATTCACTCGGTGTCCTTTGCACTTTGCTGTACTGGTGCAGATTGGAGGAGCCTGTCTTCAGAATGTGTTGTCGCTGGTATGGGCTGCCTGCTGCAGTGTTTATTAAAATCGCTGTTTGCAATAATATCTAAAAGCACAACAGAGAATGGTTCGTCCCATTTATCTGAGACTTGGGACAATGAAGGTTGACTTGCTAAAGGCTTGAGTTGTCCAGTGCAGAAATGAGCTCATTGCTCGGGACCGCGCTCTCCTTTGTATCAGTATCGCAGGGGTTATCGGCTTTATAGTCTGGTGAGGAGCTGACAATTAAACCCGGCGGGAGAAAACAAACAGCGTGTCAAGCCAAATGGCCCGTAAAAATGCTGGCCTGCCACTGCAGACAAGCCTGTTCTTGCCAGTTTAATGGCTTGGGAATGGTTTAAGACCAAGGCGACACTTTGGAGCTGTCATAATTCGAACCTAAACTTCATACAAGACTGTTACAATCCTCATCCTAATATTAAAAGACTATTATGCTCCCAAACCTAAACCGATGCAATAATAATCTTGACCCTCAATCCTAAAATAAAACGGTTATTATCCAAAACATATTTTATACTTTATGTGCCATCTTTCCCATTGTGAATTGTCCCGCGGCCTTCACAAGGGAAGGAGCAGAAACTGAGCAGGAATTGGAAGAGGGGTTTAAAGGTATGAGCAAGAAGGTAAATAACATCTTTGAAGATAGGAATCGATGTAGCAAAGCAGAGATAATTAGAAGAGGATTCCAGAGTGCAGGGGTACGAATGCTGTGCACCAGTTGTGGAACTCGAGAAACCAGTGAGGAAGGTGTTGGAAAGGTTGAGCATGAACGAGACAAAGCAAATGGATATGATTTAAAAACAAGACTCACAATCTCAAAACTAATCATGCTCAGACAATAGGCGTGCCATGTTAAACCTAATTCCAAAACTATCATGGTCATAGTCCAAAATGAAATAACCAGAATCCTAAATGTAAAGCAAAGTTTAGATTCCGTAATCCCAGACCCCAGAAAAGCTTTTCATCATCCTAATGTTATTTGTAAGGTTTCCACTGAAAAAGTGACTATGCCAATAGTCACTTCCATCTGACAACCTTTCATCAAAGATGCAGAAAGCAACAGAGCTGCTAGTGAACTATCCTCCCCCTTAAAGCAAACACTGAGTTGTTTGTCAAATCAGAAAATCTGTTTCTACATTGACTCAGCAACAACAGGGAAATCAAACAGAAAGATTCAGGGCACCTCTCACTCATGCTCATAATGTGACTTTGTTTGTATGTGGACAGGAATATTTCCTGTCATAGAAGAACATGTTGGACACAAAAAAGCTGAAAGTAGCTGCACTGCAGCAGAAGCTGTGACAGCTGTGCCTTGACACCCACGGTTTGAATACTGAGCTGACCTGGCGGTTCCAGGGGGTGCACAATCTCAAGCAGCTGTCAGAGGAGGGTGGCAAGGCCAGGGACGAGTTATGGCTTTGTAGGGCCAATGAAAACTGCTAGGGAGAAGATAAACTCCTGGCTGAAGAAGAATTCAGCAGAAAAGAGAATTGGATTATGCTCACCTGAAACTGGAGGAGAGCTAGGAGGATAGGTGATGTAAGACTGGGAAAGATTTGTGGCTTGTAGAGATGCAGCAGCAAGACGGGGGAGAATGAAAAGAGGGCAGAAAATGAAGGCGCAAAAGGGTATGTTGCATTTTATGGGGATGTCCAAACTATGGCTGTGGATTACATACAGCCCTGTCAAGCACCGGCAACCTGGCATATGAAGTGCATGCTACACAATTCTATTTGCACTTTTATTTCTTACTCGCTGATTTGTCCTGTTTGAATTTTATGGGCCAAATCCCAGCAGATTGGAAAACCGCAAATGTAAAGCCCATATTTAAGAAAGGAGGGAGACAGAAAGCAGGAAACTAGAGACCAGTTAGCCTAACATCTGTCATTGGGAAAATGCTGGAGTTCATTATTAAGGAAGTAGTATGATACAATCAAGCAGAGTCAGCATGGTTTTATGAAAGGGAAATCATGTCTGACAAATTTGCTGGAGTTCTCTGAGGATGTAATGAGCAGGGTGGATAAATATCATGTATTTGGATTTCCAGATGGATTCACTTTGGAGCATGCGCGATGCTGAGGATGTTGTGGATAGCACGTTCAGTGAGTTGGTCACACCGCAGGTAAAGGTTACAAAGGCAGATAGGGAAAGGGTGACCACCAGGCAGAGCAGGAGTAGGAAGGCAGTGCAGGACTCCCCTGCGGTCATCTCCCTCCAAAACAGATATACCGCTTTGGATATTGTTTGGGGGAGATGGCTCATCAGGGGAAGGCAGCAGCAGTCAAGTTCATGGTACCATGGGTGGCTCTGCTGCACAGGAGGGCAGGAAAAAAAGTGGGAGAGCTATAGTGGTAGGGGATTCTATTGTAAGGGGGGATAGATAGGCGTTTCTGCGGTCGCAACCGAGACTCCAGGATGGTATGTTGCCTCCCTGGTGCAAGGGTCAAGGATGTCTCGGAGTGGCTGCAGGGCATTCTGGAGGGGGAGAGTGAACAGCCAGTTGTTGTGGTACATGTAGGTACCAATGATATAGGTAAAAAGCGGGATGAGGTCCTACAAGCTGAATTTAGGGAGCTAGGAGTTAAATTAAAAAGTAGCACCTCAAGGGTAGTAATCTCAGGATTGTTACCAGTGCCATGTGCTAGTCAGAGTAGAAATAGCAGGATAGCTAAGATGAATACGTGGCTTGAGGAGTGGTGCAAGAGGGAGGGATTCAAATTCCTGGGACATTGGGCAAGAGGGAGGGATTCAAATTCCTGGGACATTTGGGGGAGGTGCGACCAGTACAAATCGGATGGTCTGCACCTGGGCAGGTCCGGAATCGATGTCCTAGGGGAAGTGTTTGCTAGTGCTGTTGGGGAGGGTTTAAACTAATATAGCAGGGGATGCGAACCTATGCAGGGAAACAGAGGGAAATAAAATGGAGGCAGAAGCAAAAGATAGAAAGGAGAATAGTAAAAGTGGAGGGAAGAGAAACCCAAGGCAAAAATCAAAAAGGGCCACATTACAGCAAAATCCTAAAGGGACAAAGAGTGTTAAAAAGACAAGCCTGAAGGCTCCGTGCCTCAATGCGAGGAGTATTCGTAATGAGGTGGATGAATTAACTGCGCAGGCAGCTAGGAACGATTATGATATAATTGGGATTCCGGAGACATGGCTCCAGGGTGATCAAAGCTGGGAACTCAAGATCCAGGGTTATTCAACATTCAGGAAGGATAGACAGAAAGGAAAAGGAGGTGGGGTAGCATTGCTGGTTTAAGAGGAAATTAACGCAAGAGTAAGAAAGGACATTAGCTTGGATGATGTGGTATCTGTATGGGTAGAGCTGCGGAATACCAAAGGGCAGAAAATGCTAGTGGGAGTTGTGTACAGACCACCAAACAGTAGTAGTGAGGTTGGGGATGGCATCAAACAAGAAATTAGGGATGTGTGCAATAAAGGTACAGCAGTTATCATGGGTGACTTTAATCTACATATAGATTGGGCTAACCAATGCGGTGGAGGAGGATTTTCTGGAGTGTATTAGGGATGGCTTTCTAGACCAATATGTCAAGGAACCAACTAGAGAGCTGGCCATCCTAGACTGGGTGTTGAGAGAGGACTAATTAGCAATCTTGTTGTGCGAGGACCCCTGGGGAAGAGTGATCATAATATGGTAGAATTCTTTATTAAGATGGAGAGTGATAGTATTAATTCAGAGACTAGGGCCCTGAACTTAAGGAAAGGTAACTTCGATGGTATGAGGCGTGAATTGGCTCGATTAGACTGGCAAATGATATTTAACGGGTTGACAGTGGATAGGCAATGGCAGACAGTTATAGATCACATGGATGAACTTCAACAATTGTACATCCCTGTCTGGAGTAAAAGTAAAATGGGGAAGGTAGCTCAACCGTGGCTAACAAGGGAAATTAGGGATAGTGTTAAATCCAAGGAAGAGGCATATAAATTGGCCAGAAAAAGCAGAAAACCTGAGGACTGGGGAGAAATTTAGACTTCATCAGAGGAGGACAAAGGTTCTAATAAGGAGGGGGGAAATAGAGTATGAGAGGAAGCTTGCAGGGAACATAAAAACTGACTGGAAAAGCTTCTATAGATATGTGAAGAGAAAAAGATTAGTGAAGACCAATGTAGGTCCTTTGCAGTCAGAATCAAATGAATTTATAATGGAGAACAAAGAAATGGCAGATCAATTGAACAAATACTTTGGATCTATCTTCACTAAGGAAGACACAACTAACCTTCCGGAAATACTAGGGGACCGAGGTCTAGGAGGAACTGAAGGAAATCCTTATTAGTCAGGAAATTGTGTTAGGGAAATTGATGGGATTGAAGGCAAATAAATCTCCGGGGCCTGATAGGCTGCATCTCAGAGTACTTAAGGAAGTGGCCCTAGGAATAGTGGATGCATTGGTGATCATTTTCCAACTTTCCATTGAATCTGGATCAGTTCCTATGGACTGGAGGGTATTGTGTTCCGAACACAGATGAGGCTGCACACAGAGAGGGTTAAAGTAACGGTGACCTCAGTCTTTAATAAGATACTCCAGAGTGAGGAACAGGCCTTAGGGGCCGGCTTATATACAGTGCTCCCAAGGGATGCTGGGATCCCTTGGGACTTCAGGGGATGAGCTCCCTGGTGGCGGAACATGGGAGTCATGCTTCACAGATACACAACATCACTCCACCCCCAAAGTCAAAGTGAAAACTATTTACAAGGTGAGGCGGTCGGGAGCCTTTCTTTCCCTGGTGGACCGCCTCGGTACAAATGTCTGTTCTGGTGTGTTGGCTGTGTCCTCGCTGGGCTGGCGTGTTGTTGGCCGTGCAGGGCTGTTAGGTGAGCCTGGCCTTGCTGGGCTGTTGGGCATGATGGGTTCGATTTCCTGGTCCGGCGTGGTGTCCTTGATCCTTTGGATGTGTGTTGTGGGCTCTCAAAATGTGGTGTCTGCTGTGGGTTGTTCAGGGCAGTCTGTGAACCGCAGCCTCGTTTGGTTCAGGTGCTTTCTGCAAATTTGTCCAGTGTCTAATTTGACTACAAACACCCTCTTCCCTTCTTTAGCTATCACCGTGCCCACGATCCACTTGGGACCATGTCCATAGTTTAGCACATACATGGGGTCATTCAGATCAATTTCCCGTGACACAATGGCGCGACCATCGTTTACATTTTGTTGCTGCTGCCTGCTCTCGACCTGATGATGCAAGTTGGGGTGAACCAGTGAGAGTCTGGTTTTAGGTGTCCTTTTCATAAGTAGCTCAGCCGGGGGCACCCCTGTCAGCGAGTGGGATCTCATGCGGTAGCTGAGCAGTACTCGGGACAGGCGGGTTTGGAGTGAGCCTTCTGTGACTTGTTTAAAGCTCTTTGATGGTTTGTACTGCCCGCTCTGCCTGACCATTGGAGGCTGGTTTAAATGGGGCCTAGGGGACATGTTTGATCCCATTGTGGGTCATGAATTCTTTAAATTCGGCACTGGTGAAACATGGCCCGTTGTCAGGCAGGCCGTGGGTGGCAAACATGGCCATCAGGCTTTCAATGGTGGCGGTGGCGGTGCTTCCCGGCATTATTTCACATTCAATCCATTTTGAAAAAGCATCCACCACCACCAGGAACATTTTACCGAGAAACGGGCCCACATAGTCGACATGGATCCTCGACCATGGTCTGGAGGGCCAGGACCACAAACTTAGTGGTGCCTCTCTGGACGCATTGCTCAACTGAGCACATACGCTGCATTGCCGTACACAGGACTCTAAGTCAGAGTCGATACCGGGCCACCACACGTCGGACCTGGCTATCGCTTTCATCATTACTATACCCGGGTGTGTGCTGTGGAAATCCGAGATGAACGTCTCCCTGCCCTTTTTTGGTAGCACTACGCAGTTACCCCACAACAGACAGTCTGCTTGAATGGACAGCTCGTCCTTTCGCCGCTGGAACGGCTTGATTGGCTCTTGCATTTCAACGGGGATGCTGGCCCAGCTCCCATGCAGTACACAGTTTTTTACTAGGGACAGTAGAGGATCTTGGCTGGTCCAAGTCCTAATCTAGCGGGTCGTGACAGGTGATTTATCATTTTCAAATGCTTCCATGACCATCAACAAGTCTGTGGGCTGCGCCACCATCAACAAGTTTGCAGGCTGCGTCATTTCCATCCCCGTGATGAGCAATGGTAGCCGACTGAGAGCATCCGCACAGTTCTCGGTGCCTGGCCTGTGGCGGATGTTATAGTTATACGCTGATAGTGCGAGTGCCCACCTTTGTATGCAGGCTGAGGCATTAATATTTATCCCCTTGTTTTCAGCGAACAGGGATGTGAGGGACTTGTGATCGGTTTCCAGCTCAAATTTGAGGCCAAACAGGTACTGATGCATTTTCTTTACCCCGAACACACACGCTAATGCCTCTTTCTCAATCATGCTGTGGCTCTCTCGGCCTTAGACAAGCTCCTGGAAGCATAGGCGACAGGTTGCAACTTTCCCGCTTGTTGTAATACACACCCGACTCCTTACGACAACGCATCACATGCTAGCACAAGTCTTTTACACGGGTTATACAATACAAGCAGCTTGTTGGAGCATAAAATATTTCTGGCTTTCTCAAAAACAATTACTTGTTTCTTTCCCCATACCCAGTTCTCACCTTTACGCAATAACACATGTATGGGCTCTAAGAGGGTGCTTAACCTTGGTAGGAAGTTACCAAAACAGTTGAGGAGTCCCAGGAACGACCGCAGCTCCGTGACGTTCTGTGGCCTGGGCGCGTTCCTGATAGCCTCTGTCTTGGCGTTTGTGGGCCGATGCCTCCGCCGCGATATTTCTCCCCAAAAACTTCACTTCTGTTGCCATGAAGACGCATTTCGATCTCTTCAGCCGCAGTCCTAGGCGATCCAGTCGCTGGACGACCTCCTCCAGGTTTTGTAGGTGCTCGACGGTGTCCCAACCCGTGACGAATATGTCGTCCTGAAAGACCACCGTATGTGGTACCGACTTGAGTAGGCTCTCCATGTTTCTCTGGAAGATCGCTGCGGCCTATCGAATTCCAAACGGGCATCTGTTGTAGATGAACAGTCCCTTGTGCGTGTTGATGCAGGTGAGGCCCTTCGAAGACTCCTCCACCTCCTGCGTCATGTAGGCCGAAGTCAGGTTCAGCTTGGTGAATGACTTGCCTCCTGCCAGCGTCGCAAATAGGTCGTCTGCCTTCGGTAGCGGGTATTGGTCCTGTAGCGAGAAACGATTAATAGTTACTTCATAATCGCCACAAATACTGACCGTGCCATCACTTTTGAGTACTGGAACAATCGGGCTGGCCCAGTCGCTGAATTCCACTGGGGAGATGATGCCCTCGCGTTGCAGCCTGTCCAGCTCGATTTCCACTCTCTCCCTCATCATGTGAGATACCGCTCGCGCCTTGTGGTGAATGGGTCGTGCCTCTGGGACCAAGTGGATCCGCACCTTCGCCCCGGAAAAGTTTCCAATGCCTGGCTCAAAAAGGGAAGGAAATTTGTAAAGAACCTGAGTACATGAGGCCTCATCGACATATGATAGTGCTCGGATGTCATCCCAGTTCCAGCGAATTTTGCCCAGCCAGCTCCTTCCAAGCAGTGTGGGGCCATCGCCCGGGACAATCCAGAGTGGCAGTTCGTGCACCGTGCCCTCGTAGGTGACCTTGACCATGGTGCTGCCCAGGACAGTGATATGCTCTTTGGTGTACGTTCTCAGTTTTGTGTGGATGGGGGTCACCGCTGGTTTGAGTGTTTTGTTGCACCACAGTCTCTCAAACATCTTTTTACTCATGATGGATTGGCTAGCGCCAGTGTCCAGTTCCATGGCTACGGGTAAGCCATTCAATTTTATGTTTAGCATTATAGGTGGACATTTCGTCGAAAATGTGTGCTCCCCATGTACTTCAGCATCTGCCTCCTCTCTCTGAGGCTCGAAATTACTTTGATCCGCCATGGACCGATCTTCCTCTGCCATGTTGTGGTTAGCAGGTTTTGCAGAGCTTGCAGCTCATTTGCAAACTCGTTGGAGGTGCCCCATTGTTCCACTTCTCTTGCAAACATACCCTTTGAAGCGGCATGAATAGGCTGAATGGAAGCCTCTACAACGCCAACAAGGTGTGAATTGCCTTTCATTCATCCTTTGTTGGGGATTCTGAGTCATCTGGGTCACCTGAGGCCTGCTGGCAATTGCAGACTCGTGGATTCTGCCTTGTAGATTTCTGCTCGCAAACACAGTTCCAGTTAATTTATGAACATTGCTCGCACTTGTGTGCTGAGAGATTTGTTTGGTGTTATCACTGGTGGACATAAGCACCTGTGCTATCGCAATGGCCTTACTGAGGGTCGGTGTCTCTACAGTCAAAAGTTTTCGTAGGATGGTCTCGTGGCCAATGACCAGTACAAAAAAGTCTCTGAGCATTTGCTCCAGGTAGCCATCAAACTCACATTGTCCTGCAAGTCGCCTTAGCTCAGCGACATAGCTCGCCACTTCCTGACCTTCAGATCGCTGGCACGTGTAGAACCGATACCTTGCCATCAGCACGCACTCCCTCGGGTTAAGATGCTCCTGAACCAATGTATACAGCTCCTCATATGACTTATCTGTGGGTTTCACTGGAACCAGAAGATTCTTCATGAGGCTGTAGGTTGGTGCCCCGCAGGCTGTGAGGAGGACCGGTCTCTTTTTTTGCAGCGCTTCCTTCCCAGTCCATCTCATTGGCTACAAAGTACTGGTCTAGCTGTTCGACATAGGCTTCCCAGTCTTCACCCTCCGAGAACTTCTCCAGGATGCCCATAGTTTGATGCATCTTTGCGTTGGATTCGTATTCTTGTCGCCAGTTACTGTGTTCCGAAAACAGATGAGGCTGCACACAGTGGGGTTAAAGTAACGGTGACCTCAGTCTTTATTAGGACACTCCAGAGTGAGGAACAGGCCTTAGGGCCCGGCTTATATACAGTGCTCCAAATGGATGCTGGGATCCCTTGGGACTTCAGGGGATGATCTCCCTGGTGGCGTAACATGGGAGTGCATGCTTTACAGATACACAACAGAGGGGAGCTAATGTAACACGACTTGTTAAAAAAGGAGGGAGAGAGAAAACAGGGAATTATAGACCGGTAAGCCTGACATCGGTGGTGGGGAAAATGTTGGAATCAATTATTAAAGATGAAATAGCAGCGCATTTGGAAAGCAGTGACAGGATCGGTCCAAGTCAGCATGGATTTATGAAAGGGTAATCATGCTTGACAAATCCTCTGGAATTTTTTGAGGATGTAACTAGTAGAGTGGACAAGGGAGAACCAGTGGATGTGGTGTATTTGGACTTTCAAAAGGCTTTTGACAAGGTCCCACACAAGAGATTGGTGTGCAAAATTAAAGCACATGGTATTGGGGGTAATGTATTGACATGGATAGAAAACTAGTTGGTAGACAGAAAGCAGAGAGTTGGAATAAATGGGTCCTTTTGAGAATGGCAGGCAGTGACCAGTGGGGTGTCACAGGGTTCAGTGCTGGGACCCCAGCTATTTACAATATACATCAATGATTTAGATGAAGGAATTGAATGTAATATCTCCAAATTTGCAGATGACACTAAGCTGCGTGGTGGTGTGAGCTGGGGGGAGGATGCTAAGAGGCTGCAGGGTGACTTGGACAGGTTAGGTGAGTGGGCAAATGCATGGCAGATGCAGTACAATGTGGATAAATGTGAGGTTATCCACTTTGGTGGCAAAAACAGGAAGACAGAATATTATCTTAAATGGTGACAGATTAGGAAAAGGGGAGGTGCAACGAGACCTGGGTGTCATGGTACATTAGTCATTGAAGGTTGGCATGCAGGTACAGCAGGCGGTGAAGAAGGCAAATGGCATGTTGGCCTTCATAGCTAGAAGATTTAAGTATAGGATCAGGGAGGTCTTACTGCAGTTGTACAGAGCCTTGGTGAGGCCACATCTAGAACATTGTGTTCAGTTTTGGTCTCCTAATCTGAGGAATGACGTTCTTGCTATTCAGGGAATACAGCGAA
This sequence comes from Pristiophorus japonicus, assembly GCF_044704955.1. Classification (NCBI taxonomy): domain Eukaryota; kingdom Metazoa; phylum Chordata; class Chondrichthyes; family Pristiophoridae; genus Pristiophorus; species Pristiophorus japonicus. Next base: position 156,167,769 of record NC_091977.1, on the reverse strand, counting down.
GGTTTACCAGACTGATTTCCAGGATGGCAGGACTGACATATGAGGAGAGACTGGATCAACTGGGCTTGTATCCACTGGAGTTTAGAAGAATGAGTGGGAATCTCATAGAAACATATAAAATTCTGATGGGATTGGACAGGTTAGAGGCAGGAAGAATATTCCCATTGCTAGGGAGTTCCAGAACCAGGGGTCACAGTCTAAGAATAAGGGGTAAGCCATTTAGGACCGAGATGAGGAGAAACCTCTTCACTCAGAGAGTGGTTAACCTGTGGAATTCACTACCGCAGAAAGTTGTTGAGGTCAGTTCGTTAGATATATTCAAAATTAGATATAACCCTTACAGTCAAAGGGATCAGGGGGTATGGAGAGAAAGCAGGAAAGGGCTACTGAGTTTGAATGATCAGCCATGATCTTATTGAATGGCAGTGCAGGCTCAAAGGGCCGAATGGCCTGCTCCTGCACCTAATTTCTATGTTTCTATGTTTCTAAGGTGCCACATAAAAGATTACTGCACAAGATAAAAGCTCACGGGGTTGGGGGTAATATATTAGCATTAGGATTGGCTAACTAACAGAAAACAGACAGTCGGGATAAATGGGTAATTTTCAGATTGGCAAACTGTAACTAGTGGGGTGCCACAGGGATCGGTGCTGGGGCCTCAACTATTTACAATCTATATTAATGACTTGGATGAAGGGACCGAGTGTAATGTAGCCAAATTTGCTGATGATACAAAGATTAGTGGGAGAGCAAGTTGTGAGGAGTACGCAAAGAATATGCAAGGGGATATAGACAGGCTAAGTGAGTGGGCAAAAATTTGGTAGATGTAGTATAATTCAGGAAAATGTGAGGGTATCCACTTTGGTAAGAAAAATTAAGAAGCAAATTATTATTTAAACGGGGAGAGATTACAAAATGCTGTGGTACAGAGGGATCTGGGGGTCCTTGTACATGAAACACAAAAGTTAGCATGTAGGTACAGCAAGTAATTATGAAGGCAAATGGAAAGTTGGCCTTTGTTGCAGGGTAATGGAATCTAAATGTAGGGAAGTCCTGCTACAACTGTACAGGGCATTGGTGAGACCACACCTGGAATACTGCATGCAGTTTTGGTCTCCTTATTCAAGGAGGGATATACTTACATTGGAGGCATTTCAGTGAAGATTCACGAGATTGATTCCTGAGATGAAGGGATTGTCTTATGAAGAAAGGTTGAGCAGGTTGGGCCTATACTTATTGGAGTTTAGAAGAATGAGAGGTGATCTTATTGAAACATATAAGATTCTGAGGGGGCTTGACAGGGTAGATGTCGAGAGGATGTTTCCCCTCACGATAAGGGAGTAAAGGGTTATGGGGAGCAGGCAGGGCACTGGAGTTGAGGCCAAGATCAGATCAGCCATGATCTTATTGAATGGCAGAGAGGCTCAAGGGGCCAAATGGCGTACTCCTCCTATTTCTTTTGTAACAGGTTCTTCTTAGCACTGTTTGCTCATTGGTGGAAAAAATCCTAAATCAGAATTCCAAGATCTGTTAGGAACTGCAGCCTGCAATATATGCAGATTAAACAAAACATTTATATTTAAACTTGTGTTCTTATATGTAGCCCTTGACGCTCCATGGTACACACCCAAATGGTCCATGTGGACCAAAAGCTCAAACACTCTTGAAAGAAGTACATGTGGAAATGTCCAAGGAGGAAAATGAGATAAATATTGCAGCAAATAAGTAAGAAAGTGTTTCTGGCCTGAGACCATGGAAGTAATCAGAGATCAGGAGGAAGACCACCAGGAGATCACCAGGAGCCACAAGAAATGCAAGGAGACAGATGGAAGCTGTCAGTGCGAGGCTGGAGGAAGAGGGGCAAATATGATTGGAGCAAAATAAATCGAAACATAAAAAGGAGATATAATAAAAGGAGGAATTTGCAGAATGTGAAAGTATCCCAGGGCAACCTTTGTGAATTGGGTGATTTCTTTCATCTGTAAATGTGGTATTGGCCCAGTGAAATATGAATTAAAAAAGCTACAGCAGTGAAGTAGTTATGATCGTAGACTAGCAACCCAGAAGTCAGCACTTCTAATTCCTACCATTGCAAGTTATAAAACTGAATTCATTAGATCTGTCAAATTGCAAGCTAGAACCAGAAAATAATGTTTCAGAGAAGGGAACCTACCACCTCTATTTTGTTAGGCTACATGGGACTCTCGTTTACAATATGTAACTGACTCTTAATGCCTCCTCAAGTGGCCTAGCAAGCCATTCAGTTGTATAATCACTTCTCAACGCAATAGGGGATGGCAATAAATGTGGTCTTGCCAGCATCACCAACATCCTAAGAACAAACAAAATGAAACTAGTCGATCAGCATAAGGGTACAGTTGTCACTAAAATTTCAGTAAAGCGAAACAGTGGCTGTTTGAAGCTTTCTACTATGTGTGTTTGATCTATGAAAAACTTATAGCTCTAGATTTTATCTTTCCAAACTTGGGCTGTTTTGGAGCAGTTTATTTGGTACAAATTTTAAATTTCTTGCTATCTGCATTTAATCAGTGTCTGCTCTTAAGCTGTATGGATCAGAGGCATGGATGATGTACAGAAGACACCTCAAGTCGCTGGAGATATATCACCAACAATGCCTCCGCAAGATCCTGCAAATCCTCTGGGAGGACAGACGCACCAACATCAGTGTCCTCGCCCAGGCTAACATCCCCAGCATTGAAGCACTTAGCACATTCAATCAACTTTGCTGGGCAGGCCACATAGTTCGCATGCCAGACACGCGGCTCCCTAAGCAACTGCTCTAGGTGGAGCTCCTTCACGGCAAACGAGCCAAAGGTGGGCAGCGGAAACGTTACAAGGACACCCTCAAAGTCTCCCTGGTAAAGTGCGACATCACCACTGACACCTGGGAGTCCCTGGCTGAAGACCGCCCGAGATGGAGAAAGTGCATCCGGGAGGGCGTTGAGCTCTTCGAATCTCAACGTTACGAGCGTGAAGAGGTCAGGCGGAAGGAGCGTGCAACAAATCAATCCCACCCCCCCCCCTTCCCCCGACAAATGTCTGTCCCACCTGTGACAGGGTCTGTGGCTCTCGTATTGGACTGTTCAGCCACCAAAGGACTCACCTTAGGACTGGAAGCAAGTCTTCCTCGATTCCGAGGGACTGTCTATGATGATGATGATGCTCTTAACCTTTCATACTTGATGGTTCATAATGAGGTTTTTTTGTTTGTCAGCAGCCCTTGAAATATTTTTACACCAAACTGAATCTTCAGTGTTTGAGGTTTTGGGGATTGGTTTTGGAGTTTGATTTCCAGGTCTAAATCGGGGCTGGTTTTCGGACTGGTTTGGGGTCTGATTTGGGGTCTGATTTTTGCGGTCTGGTTTTTGGGCCTGATTTGAGGTCTGGTTTGGAGTCTGGTTTTTGGGGTCTGGTTTTGGGGTCTGGTTTTGAGGTTGATTTGGGGCCTATTTTGGGGTCTGATTTGGGGCCTATTTGGGAGTCTGATTTGGGGGACTGGTTTTGAGGTTCTGGTTTTCGGGATTGCTTTCCTTGATAGCTAGTTTCAGTCAACAAAATCCCATTTTTAAAAAGTTGTTCTCACCTCCAAACCAAATGGTTGAAGAAAAGAACATGGAAATGTGTTTTAAGCAGTTTTGGAGAAGAATATTTAGACACGATAGATTAATTTTTATTAGAAAAACTAAAAATGAAAGTTAATAAATTTAAACTGAATACAGATTGGGAAAGGGAAAGATAAAACAGGCAGGTTATAGTTTTTTATCATCAAAATTTGTATTTTTATTGTGTATTTTATTTGTTTATAGTTAAAATGGTGGTAATCAAGTTCATCCTGACAATTGAGTAACTTTATGAATGTGATACTAGCAGATTTTCTGATCTCATTGGATGAACTGAAAACCTACAACCCCCACTGATTCTGTGAAACCGCTAATCCCCTGGAGCCGCTCAGATTCGAATCTTTAAATGATAAACGTCAAGTAAGTATTTCGAGCGGCGCTTTCTGCCAGTTTACGCCTTACAGCAAGATGCATGAATATTTTACCGATGACAATAAAACGAGATGACCTTGTTTTGTGGGGTTTCCTTTTACTTGATATCAACATTACGTTTAGTGTCTCTGCAGTGAGATATTAAATACATAAATCACTGGCGTAGTGAGACTCCAGTTCTGATTTTTAAACAAATCATCCAAACACTACGGTAAATGTCTATATGGAAGGAAACGAGTTTTTCTTTGAGGGATCACACACTATCCAACAAGCTATCTGTCTAATAGAAGGGCAAGGTGGCTTTACTGAGGTTTTTATTCTTCAAGAAAACATACAATATGCAGATAATACATCATCTTGGGGATAGTTATGTAGTGAAGACGCTTTAATAGTTAATGTTATCTGGCTCCAGATCACAAATCAAGCCGGCATCTTATAGGAAATTAAAATGACCGCCTGCTTAATTTAATATTGGTCCTTATTTAAGTTCGATTTATACTTCAGAAACTGTTGCACTCATATTTCAAACACACCCCCTCCAGTAAAACAGTAAACTTGCGTTTAAAATAATATCCCTCCCAAATGAATTCGTTATCCGCCTTCCCTTTTGTTTCGGCCTGAACCTTATCTCTGAGGTTAAATCTAGGTTAAGGGGCGAGGGGCAAAGGTGAAGATCTGTTGTTTTATCACCTGGCGGGCAAGGCGCACCCAATGAAACTGTTTTTAGGGCGAACGATTAGGAAGCTGTCCACAGAGTGAAATATCAACAATCTTCAGCATTGAGAGCTGAAGGACCAACCTGCACTGGCCAAGTCTACTGTTGTTACTAACAAGGGATTGTAACTGGATTCCGCCTCATGTTAGCCGCGGTTTAGAAAGTTTTTGCATTAACTGCAAAAGGGCTATGCTTGACTCCTTCAATTATACAGGATTGCGTGAGACGGTACAGGAATGGGCAGAAATAGGGCGATTGGTCTAAAACAATTGCAACGCGTTCACAGATTTGATACCTGCAATTTGTTTTCATTTGGTTTCTGTAAAGACTGTGCAAGTGATCGCTCATCCACGATTGTCGCAACAAACGCGTTCTGCTGAATAAAGTGAGTTCGACGCGGCGTGAGACAAGGATCTTTATCACGGAGCGTCAGGAGGGAATCCGCTCCGAATCCACTTCAATCTCTATCTCTATCTCTGCCATAACACACTTGCAGAACTGATGGGTGATATGTGAAACATTCACTCTCCAGTAGGTTCTTTCATACTGTCTAGATTATCAACTAAGGCGTGTGTACCAAATGATGTATTTGTATTCCAATCCTGGGCTGTTTGCTTTGCCTATCTCTGCCGTATTACCTTTCCCACAAGTGGCGTTCAGGAGCTTCATGTGTTGTCATTACGCCTCCGACTGGTCCAAATTTTTGTATGATCACGATTTCATACCGGATTTTGATTTGAAATGGGATTATGTCATTTGCGGCTGAGATGATTATATGCATTCCCCACATCTCATCCGAGGCAGACCATCTAACTTCAATTTATGCGTAAATTGTTTTTAAAGTTCTCCAACGGATTTCACTTTCCTGTGAAATGACACGGAATTGACATGACAAGACTTCGCGATGTTTTATTTCACCTGAACAAATGTAATCCAATGTAATCACGTTTCCTACAATGCTAGTACACGTCCGTTTAGATGAAGCTTCGGAAATTGTTGATTTTATCCCACATTCCCTTCTGGATGTTGTCTTATGCTCTATTTGTATACATTTAATTCATCCATGCTTTTTGTTTATATATTCTGTATATATTTCAAATACTCAGACTCTGATCAAAACCAATCCTTGCCAGCGTTTATCTTTTATATATTGACCCTGTATTTCTATCCTTGTACTTTTGTTTTTCTTACCTCGGCTGAAAGAGACCGACAGACCCATGTTCTCTGAGTTGGGCTTTGTAGGTTTCAATTCCATGGGCTACCAAAACATACATTTAGAAAGATAAATAGAGAGTGAAAGACTGGGGGAGAGAGATGGAGTACCACAGTGCATATGTTCAGGGAACACTCACTCGCCTGGAAATCTCAGTTGTGCAAATATTTTTTTTAAGTATTTTCCTTTTGAATGTTTTATGGGCCATTCTATTGAATACATTTTACGTTTATGTTTGATAATCTATATATAGTAGTGCATGCTACAAACATAGAATAGCTGTGAGCATGTATACCCCAACTTAACGTTACAGGTTTTATCAAATTAGCAATTATTAGAACGAAGAAATTATTATAAAAAATAGCTATTCGTACAGTTCCTATGGCACTGTGCTAAACATTGGAGGAATAGATTTTGTCTGATAATCTAAAACGCACAGGTACACGTAGTTTAGGAACTAGTTTCTGATGGGGAAATATTCCAGCCTCGGACTTTGTGCGAAATATGTCTGTATTACGAAGTGATATTATGCGCGGCAACTGGAATGGAATCAAATATTTGTCGAATCTAAAATAAAAGTCCCAGCAGCTAATCCGTGCTGATCGGCTGCTTTTCAAGGGAGGCGTAAAACTGGCCCTATTTGTAAAATTTAAGCATATCTTCAGTGTCATCTGAAATTAATCATCGGTCATGTTCTGTAAAAATATATTCACTCTACTGCTGTACGTGACGGGAAATTAAATGTACATTTTATTTCAGTCAATGCAGTATGCATATGAGTAAGTTCCGATCCAAACTCACTTATCTGGCTGATAAACGGGCGTGTGTGGAACACATCAGTAAATAAAGACTTTTCAATATTAATGTCCGGTACCCTTTCATTTTGTTAAAGATATTGAGGAGGTGGTAAATATTAACGCACATAAAAAAGACACATTGATACTTCAAAACATAAAGTGGTAGGAATTCTAAATATATTTTACTATTTTAAAATCAAAAATTTCAACAAAGTAGGTTGCGCGCCCCAAAACACTGATAGTTAGTTTTAGTGTGATTGGTTTTGACTCTGTGCAGTCATATTTCGGTCTGTCAGACTGTCCTTGCTCTGCGTGTCAGGATTGAAGGAAATGCTTTCTTGAAATCATGACTTTACTGACCTCAATACAGATCACACATTCGTCCTATGATCTCAAAGGGTTTGTCAGAGCGAGTTTGGTTTTGAGGTAAAATAAGCCAAGTGCTAACGTCAAGGCGTCTTTGAAAAAACGTGTCAGCTCTACAGTGCACTATTTAAGGAGCAACCTTTGGTGATGCCATTTTTCCATGTTTCACAGCGGGGGTTTTTTTAAACACAAAAAGTTAGTATTTGAGTTAAATAGCCAAATTCAACCAAAGAACAGGCTGTTTAATAAAGGTGAGTAATTCGTGCTCCGGTCTTTTATTGGTAAATTGAAAGGGACACGCTGCACGCACTGGATTTTTAAACCACAGTAAAAAATACTGAAACTGCAATGTGCTGTACTACACAACCATAGGTTTTATGTGAGAAGCAAGACAGCTGTTGGAGATTAATTTTACATTTTAATATATTACAGTTATCTTAATCCCATGCTGCACGGGATACAATTTCAGTAGCTCATGTATAAAAGCAAGATCAAATTTAATCTCTAGTTGTAAATTATCATAACATATGTATGATGGATGCACAATATTGAATATATAAACCAGCTTACAGTTTATACATTCAGAGGGAGTTTCAAGTTCAGTGACTGGTGTTTGTCCTCCCTGCATTTATTGTGCCCCGCTCCTCAAGGCGAGAGGGATGTTAGTGCTGGGGAGTTGAATCATTTGCTACTTTGATCACCTAGTGCAACAGAAAGCAATAGATCAGGCATCATCTAGATTGGATGGCAACTTCACTCTACTCTTCCCCAACAACTTCAGGAAAGTTCCGTACTGTACCAAAGCGGGATTTCCATTCCCGCTCCATCCGATGGCTTCCCTGCATGATATGACGTTAGTGTAAAAGTGCGGGCAGTTTTGTGCTGTCAACCCATGGTCACCGAGTCCAAACTGACCGAACTGATTTCATATCGAAAGCCAATACCCAGCGGCAGCAGAAAGGTGATTTCCATCCTATTGGTCCCAGCTGGATTCAATTCAGGAGTGACAGGACAGTGAGCCATTCCGTTTCTCTCCTAGTATCTTCATCAATATAGCGCTATTTCAATTTTTTAAAGTACTATGGTAGAATTTACTACATTTCAAGTTAACCCTAACAACGTATAAAGTACTACTTTGAATCATAACATACTGCAGCGTACTATTTATTTTTAACTAACAGGGCTACGCAGTCTGAATTGAACCATACCGCTAGTTATATTTCTACTATTTACATGAAAATTAGTAGTTATATTTAATTATTGAGCAGGATGTAGATAAAACCTGATTAAGTAATTACTTAATCATTCTTTCCCGCTAAAATGTCACGGGATTTAATTTGTACAAAGCAGGAATGGTATCAACTCCATACTATCTGTACATTTTCTTAATGTTCAGAGAATAAATTGCAAATTTTATTTAAGATATCAAGAATGAGACACACGTATGTCCTTTAAAACATATTTCCAAACTTTTAATGGCCAAAGACACAGAACATTCATACTATTTATAATGATGAACATCTTTAGTTTTATTTATGTATAGTTGCTCAGACACGTGTATATACAAAACAGATGTATAGAGTATCCACATGGCAGCAGACCATAGATTTGTTTTTTTCCACCCTTATTGAAGAGTGCTTTTTGACTTGCTTATAAGTGCAAGGAATCTGCATTTCAAGCGGTTCTTGAGCAGGGCAGTACAGGCACAGGACAACAATGAATTGGACTCTAATATCCAGACGCACACACAATGAGTGGCTCTAACGGAGTGTCAAGAGTAAGCATCTAAAACAGATTTAGCAGACTCCATGAGTAACCTTCAGCATGCCAGCATTTATTAAACTGTACAGACAATGGCAGCAACGCTATTGTAAGAAGATTCGTCTCGCATCAGAGCAGTTTGGGGGCTAATGCATGGGAAAAACTTGGAGTTGCCAAATAGAACAGATTTACCCATTCACCACTCAATGAAGGCTTGGATGAAAGCAGGGAACAGCTGATCTATGTGGAGTGAATAAAAGGGGAGTGGATTAATTTCTATGCTTCTAAAATTTATAGAACCATTTCCATTCCACGTTGCAAGGTAGATCAGTGAAGTGCGATTGGTTGTTGACAGGTATAGTACACCCCTATTTCTGTCCTTGTCATGAGCTACTTCCACACAAAGGGGAGAAAAAAAGTAGACAAAATTTACAAAACTATACCGACTAACTTTTTTTCTTACTCGGGTCCATGCGCATGCCACAATGATACTGGCAAGATCTTTCCATAAAATATTCACTTCATGGCTGGGAGAGGAAAAAAAACTCAGGAATACAAATCGATCGACTTTCAGGATCAACATGCCTCTTCACACAGGGCTTTGTGATCAGAATTCCGCATAGCCTCAAACATTTAGGGCCAATACGCTGAATGTCAAGTCACAGTTTTGCTCCCCTCTGTTCATCGATAATAAGCAATTTGCAAGCTGCACCCATTTCTGTGCTTGCAGCTGTCTGTAGCGTTTGCACTATTCGCTGAAGCCGCTATCAGTACTGTAGTAACACATCTTCCATTCCAACATAGATCCGTTTGCTTAAACTGCTCAATCAAATTCAGAAATGCTATTGTATTCAATTATAAAAGATGTAAGAATTGGAATTAATACTTTATCAAACACTATTTACATCATAGGTTGCTAATAATACAGAATTTAAACAATGTATTGTTTTCCTTTTGCCCTCGAAGAAGGTACAAATCAATCTACTAAGCTAACACTAATGTTATAGACTATTACAGGATACACAGTATCCACTGAACAGACTGATCCTTATTTCCCTGCTTTAAAAAAAAGGCAACCAAAAACAAACAAGCAAAAAAGTAATTGGTCTTAAATGCCCCCCATAATATCAGGGACATTCAGTTCTTATCAAAATCCTCCAAGAGCGTAATAGTAATTGTTTAATATTGAATCCATTCTTGACTAAAATATGTTGGCAATAAACACCATGGAACAGATTAAACTGTCAGAAACTAATATCTCAAATAATGAATTGTAGCTTACAGCTGCCCATAAAAATAATGCAATGGCTACATCACTAATACAGAGTTGTATTGCAATCCAGTTTTTCAGGAAAAAAGATGCAGTATTTTTACATTCTCAGTTCATTAGTGTTTCAATTGTAGAACATAGTTTTAAAATAAACTGCTAAATTTATCAGTTATGTCCAATATCTATCCTTATTCACATGAAAACGACCCATATTACAAATGAAATCAGCATTTCTAATCTACAGTTTTAACCTTTTTATTTGTGTTTCTCACAGGGTTCTGCAGAATGTTCGTAGTCTATTGCTAACTGCACCACTCTTCAGTTCTGTAGTGCGTCCCAATTTCTTCAAAGGTTATTCAGTGTACACACATCTCCTACACAAATACAAAGCCCTGCTGAGGGCTCGTGAAACAGGAAATGTGTGGAAAATACAAAATATTACAGACCATGTTAGCGACTGCACAAGCACAGGAACTCTCCCTTTAGACACATGTTCAATTATAACTCCCGAGAGGGTTGGGGTTATATCTATTCGTAATATCTCCCCTCACGTCCTGACACGGTGACTCGATGCCTTGCGTGATCATCTTACGGTATTGAGTGAGAAGGTATAAATATTGCATGGAGGAGTAAAACCCTCTTGGGCTTCTGCTCAATATTCTTATTCTTCAGTGACTGCATCTGCCACTACTGTTTCTCATCTGCACTTGGATGACAAGAGCTAAACCACCTAGGGGTATTTTGAAAGAAGAAATATACAGGAAAATAAGAATCATTAGTCTCAAAATATAATTTGGCATTTTTTGGGGGGGTTTATCAGTTTGGATATATCATCCCTCTTGAATCACTCTCTACTCTCCTGACAGAAAAGAAATCTTATGTCTGGAATAAACTGAATGTCCCCCTCTTCAACAGTGCAGTTACAGGATCCGTGATGTTTCCTGATCCAGCCATGCTGTGTCAGAGGTTCCTTGGATTTTCGAGCACTACAATGTTGAAAGCATCATGAAAAAGAACAGTACAGTCGCCAAAAGTAGCGGGGATATCCTGGGTGTTTGAGCGTCGTTCTCACTGCGCGATGGCTCAGCTTCATGTATGGTGTCATCTATTCAGACGGAACAAACAGAGAAGGCAATGCCGTTACAGCAAAAGACAACTGAAAGAATGCTCCTCAGTACTTTACTCACAATTATAGGTCAGTCAAGCTCCATTGGCAAATACATTTCATTGTCATATTGACATTGAATGCTCTAACAATCTGCATTGCATTTCAAATTGTCTGTGTTTTTTTAACCTGGGAAATCTTTCATTAACTAAATTTAATGGAAAACCATTGCAAATCAAAAACAGTGACAGATAAGAGGCACTGATGAGCTTTAAATATTTTAAGTAAAACAATATTGCAGCCCACAAGCCCCCAATTTGAAATCTTTAACACCTGGGAGCTGTCCTGTTAATTTCTGTGCAGATTGTTCATTAAATTAAAAAAAATAATAATTTCATGCACCACATCTACTGTTGGTTTTCTCATCAAAATATCTGGAAAGATTTTAACACTGACAAGTGCAAATTTTGCTGGCAAAATGGAGTCATGTACCCATTATGGGAAATTTCAGATTAAATCCGTTTCAACTATTTGAAGGTATTTAAAATAAATCTGATCCAGTGTTTATATGATTTATTGTTTAATTTGGAAAAACATATATAATAAATTGCATGAAAAAACCAACAGAGCACCTCACTGAGTTGCTGCTAATACAATCACAATGAACTTTTTTTTGGTATCCAGACAGAAACTGGCAACAGCTGAATGGCACAGTGAGTGTATTTCTTCATTCAAAGTTGGTTTGTAAATGAGGAACTCATGTAAATATTCTCCATTTGTTGCACAGAAGACAAAACTCAAATTGCTGGCTGTAAATTCTTTCAAAAATCTGCTTCCAATGCTGTCTCTGGATGTAGAAGCCACAAAAGTTAGCGCAAGATCTGTTTACTGTTTTGTCTCGGAGCTGTAAGGGTATTATTTATTGGCTCTTAGAAGGAGGAGGAACTGTTGCCATTCTTACATGTATACAAATAGCAATTGGAAAAACCTCAGTTATAGGAATTTTGCATTCTTTTCCTTCCCATGGCATCTTTGTCTAAGTCACTGGTATGTGAAACCTTTTAAAGTTAAATAGTATTTCGCATTTGAACAACAATAAATGACACTGAATGCTTAAAGGGGAAGGCTAATTATTTATAAATTTTGCTTTTACTGGGTAAAATTGTTTCCAAAATTGAAGGGGGTAGATACTGAGAGATGATGTCCTATGGCCACTATGTGTTAGCAACATTGTAAACAAGTTCCATTCAAATAGCAAACAGAAAATTTTACTCACTACCATTTGTGATGTTATTAACCACAGCTAGCAGTGGAAATCCATTATATCACCTTATCAAGGCTGCCCTTTCAAAGTATTAACAGAATAATCTAACACTCAGAATTTTAGCGTGTAAGACTTCAGATTTGTGAATTTAGTCCTTTCATTCAATTTTATACACAAATTAATGTATATTTACTATTATAAGGAATGCATTTTCATTCTGATCCTTGTGGTATGTAATTCTCTCTTGCTCTCTTGCTCAACATCTTATACTCCCATATCCTGCCTTCACTAAGGTCTGCTAAATTTCTCTACCGCAGCAAATAATTTTCAAATCCCTTCACCCTATCTGAGGAATCTTGCCCTGTATCTGCTTTCAGCTTGCACCCTCTGTTCCCCTCACACAATTATTGTTTGTTCCTCATTCTCTCCGATCCGCTATCGGTGGTTGATCTTTTTCACCCATGCTGCTGCTCTCTGGAACTTTCTTCCAAAACCATTTTGTCTTACTACTTTACTCTCTGGTTTCAAAGACTCCTAAACACCTCTATCTTTGGCCTAGTCTTTGAATTCCCCTCCCTAAATTCCTTCACTTCCTGGTCAATGTCAACCTTTCGCCCTAACAAGTGCTCGGAGATATTCAGTTGCACTATATAAACCTAAGTAACTGTGGTGGTAGTAACAGCACCAAGCACTCTCCACAAGGTGAATTGTTGAGGATTGCAGTGCTCCCAAGCTTCCCAACAATTGGCCTGATTTTCCCTCCTGGGTACCAATGTAAATTTAAGTAGTGAGTCTTGCCACTAATGTACAGTCCGAGCACAAAATTCTGCTTTCCTTTTGCAGTGATGAATCAATTTATTATTGCCCATTTTTAATAAAAGTAGACTTTTCCCATCTCTGTGGGAATTGTGGAGATATTGTGTTTGTTTGGTGCACAGGTTATATTTTACTGAGTGGTGAGAAATGCCATTTTACTTGAGACACAGGTTTCAGCGTTTTGGTGAACTCCTGTCTTTGCGGGCAGGGGTGGTGGCCACATTCCTGGTGGAGAAAGTCATGCTCAAAGGGAGCGCAGGTCAGAGATAGTGCTATAATATCGCACGCCCTGTGAACGTCAAACCCCACTGAAAGTGCGGGGTTAGAGAATTATCCCATTTAATCCTTTTGTCTGTGCGCCCTAAATTTTGGGAATGGAGATAAGTTACAAAGATATAAGAATTTATTATTGTCATTGTGGCTACAGATATAGAAAGATAAACAATTAGAATTAAAAACTAAAAGAAAAAAGTGACAAGAGAACTAATAAAAATATCAAACAAAAATTTCAGTCACACAGACCAGGAAGGTTCCAGGTTTAATTCACATTCATGCGCTGACTTAGCTAACCTCAGACAACGAGGGGAGGAGGAGCTAAATTGGCTACAGCTCTGCTGTGAAGGGAAGGGAAAAGGGGAAAATTGGCCATGGTTACTGCTCCTGATCACTATACAGCAATCATTGCTGAAAGTTCTACCTGTGTGAACGCTGGGTGAGGAAAAGTTAGATTTGGCTGTTATATCCTCCACAATTGGATGGCCCACTGACACTCACTGTCGAGGATCACAAGAGTAATCATCATTTGGCCAAGGTAAGATAAGGGCACCTGGTGCCAATGGAAGTATAGCCCAGTGAGAGAATGAACACTATTGGAGAGGACGGGAAATACAACAAATAAAAATTGGAAGAAAACAAATTGTGCACAGGGTCAGTCCCCTCACTGATTTTCTCTGAACATACCAACAGACTCCGCTGTAAACCAAATCTGGTGAGTTCTAACCAGCACTGCTCTGAATGTGGGGTTAGACGAGAATTGTTCCTTTTAGGATGTTTTGTGTTGGTATCCTTGGAGTGCTGTGCACGCACACTCAATGGATACGGAACTCAAATTGTCCAAAATCATTTTACTCAGGACCAAACATCACAGAGTATAAGATAGAGATAGATAGGCATCAGTCTTTGCTCAGTGGGTAGCACTCTCACCTCGGAGTCATAAGGTTGTTGTTTCAAGCCCTACTCCAGAGACTTGAGCACATAATCTAGGCTGACACTCCAGTGCAGTGCTGACTGGCTGCTGCATGGTCACAGGTGCTGCCTTTCAGATTAGATGTTAAACCAAGGCCCTGTCTCGTAAGGTGGATGTAAAAGATACCATGGCATTATTTGAAGAGAATCAGGTGAGTTCTCCTGGTGTCATGTCCAACATTTATTCCTCAACCAATACCTGAAACAGGTCATTAATGTCATTGCTGTTTGTGGGACCTTGCTGTGCACATATTGGACGTTGTATTTTCTATATTAAAACAGTGACTACACTTCAAAAAGTACTTCAATGGCTGTGAAGCACGTTGTAACTTCTTATGATCATGAATGGCGCCATATAAATGCAATATCTATCTTTCTTAGAGAGAGATAGAGTGAGCACATGAGTGAGCGCAGAAATGATCACATCAATCTGGGCTGAATCCAAACCCAGATTCCAAGGATGAAAGGTGACTAAATTGTTAGATATCCAATTCTGGATGAGCAGAAATGTTCTCCAATTGAATATTGGGAAGACCAAATCCATTGTTTTCAGTCCCTGCCACAAACTCCATTCCCTAGACACTGACTCCATCCATCTCCCCAACTTCTGTCTGAGGCTGAACCAGACTGTTCGCAACCTTGGTGCCATATTTGACTCTGAAATGAGCTTTCAACCACATATCCGCAGCATAACTAAGGCCGCCTACTTCCACCTCTGTAACATCGCCCGTCTCTAACCCTTGCCTCAGCTCATCCGCTGCTGAAACCCTCATCCATGCCTTTGTTACCTCTAGACATGACTATTCCAATGTACTCCTGGCTGGCCTCCCACATGCTACCCTACGTAAACTAGAGGTGATCCAAAATTCAGCTGCCCATGTTCTAGCTCGCACCAAGTCCCGATCACCCATCACCTCTATGCTCGCTGACTTACATTGGCTTTCAGTTAAGCAACGCCTCGATTTCAAAATTCTCGTCCTGATTTTCAAACCCCTCCATGGTCTCGTCCCTCGCGATCTCTGTAATCTCCTCCAGCCCCTCCCCGCCCCCGCCCCCCTCCCCCGAGATGTCTGCACTCCTCTAATTCTGCCCTCTTGAGCATTCCCGATTATAATCGCTCAACCATTGGTGGCTGTGCCTTCTGTTGTTGAGCCCCAAGCTCTGGAACTCCCTGCCTAAACCTCTCCACCTCTCTTTCCTCCTTCAAGACGCTCCTTAAAACATACCTCTTTGACCAAGCTTTTGGTCACCTGTCCTAATTTCTACTTATGCGGTTCAGTGTCAAATTTTTAAAATCTCATAATACTCCTGTGAAGCGCCTTGGGACGTTTTGCTACATTAAAGTCGCTATATAAATACAAGTTGTTGTTGTTGTTGACTGTTCTAATCCACTGTGCCACTCAGTCCCTCACAATAATGAAATGAACAGCAATACTGATTTGCTTAATTTTTCATGTTGGGTTTGCTAAAATATTGGCAGCAGCAGTGAGTTACTAACACAACCAAATATACTCAGACATAAATGTTGGTGGCAGACTTTAATGAAAAGGACAACATTAAAAATACAAAGAGACACATAAATATGCTTGAGACAGGTCTGGTATTTCTGTTCAAAGCAGTGATGCAGGCAGACATGAGCCTGAATTCTACCAAACTGCAGGGGCCATGGGCCATGTGTCACAATGTGACAATATTTTCAGTTGTCATGGACATATTTCTTACAGTGCATGAGAACTGCAACCCCTTTCAGTTTTGGAACAATCCCCCTCCATCCCACATATCAATTACAAAATTAGTTAGTTGCATGCTTCTGTTTTCATAAATCGTTAGGCAGCTTTATCAGAGCGCTAAAAAATTGGTTAACTTAATTCCTTCCTTATTAAGGCAATTTTTGGTTTAGCTTCTTTTTTTGCAAAGCAAATGGAATATAGCAGTAAAAAGATAGCAGAAATGTTGTATCTGCTGGACATCCTGTCTCACTACATTTGCATTAAGCAGAATATCCAGCACTGCACGGAATCAAATTACTTTCATTTTATGTCACATGCCTTTAGCTAATGGCAATAATAAAAATCTAGCACACCATGCAAGAGTTATTGCATCATTCTGTTGCAATATATACAGAAGAAAGTTAGCAAGGAGACCACCACCAAAAGGGGGGGGAAAGGAACAAGCTTTCAACACTGAACCCATGCAGGGCATGCAAACTGTGACGGAGGGTCAATAAGAAAAGGGGGGGAAGGGACAGACGCACTTGTTAAAAGATTCTCTAAGCATACTAACCTGCTGGTTCTAATGAACTGTCTACTCTGTCGTTAGCACCGAAAACACTTTCATGTACACCTACAGTTTTCGAACAGCTATCTATAACAAAAATAGAAATAATAGCCAAATAGGTTAGTGTGACATTTTTTTTTTTATTTCCCTGCTTTTTTTTCTCCTTTTATCATTGCACTTTGTGTACATGTCAAAAGTGCTGCTGTACTCGTCCGTTTGTTTTAACCATGGAAAACGTGCAGAAACAACAAGTTAGCAACTGCCATAAAAGCTCAGTGAAGAAATGTAAGAAAAAAAATGATGGAAAAAAAACACAGAAAATGCTATGTACAAAACAGATACCATACAAGGTATACACAGTAAGAGAAAAAAAAGTTTTACCAGTGCTTACGATAAAGCATGCGCTAAAGCCACCCTTGCAAGCCTGCCAAAGGAACTTACTTGATTGTCGCACGAGAACTTTCAATTTTAAACAAGTCTTCTTTCCATTATCTGGGATGGCTGAAGCTGTGAAGTGTGAAGAGAAATCATTTTAAGTCTTTGCACTAGATGTAAAAAAGCATTTATTTTCCCCTTACTTAAAGTTACTGACAAGTTAAGACATGTCAGAAAACTGTAATTGTAGCCAATGTAACAATGAAGTAATGCACTGTGGCCTTAGAAAATGCTTTAATATTTTGAAAGTATAATTTTACACCAATACTGAACTCGAGCACACAGGTGAAGACAGTGATATTACTTAAAAATACTATTCAATTCGATGACAGAAATTTCAAGCTGTGATATTAGAATCTTCAGAAAAGATAACATTGAATGTTTTGCAAGGTCTAAACCACAAAATTGATTATCTCGATGATACAAAGTTAAAAAAAAGGTTCTGTAGTGAAATTGGTTCATTAAGTTTTGATTTTTTTTCCCCCTTCAAGCGTCAGTCTACGTAAGCACTTCACATTGTGTAACAAATCTTCTTTTGGAATGCAACAGCTTGGCTGAAAGCTCCCACTAAATCTCACAACTAAGAAGAGCTGCCTCCTCTACCACTAAATGAAAGCACGCAACGTGCTATTAGGGCACAGTGCTTGAGGTTTGTGGTTACAGACAGGAAATGCCCACTTTCCTATGGGCCCTGCTGTCCCTATGTTACAAGCGGCGCTGTGTAAATCTAAGGGACTATTTAGTTGTCTACAGGAAATCTAATAAAAGAGAACTTTCACAAATCCTGGGCATAAGCTAGACAAGACTTGATATTCTCAGCATCTCTCACACACTCCTTGCCCTTGCAAGAATCTTTAACTTCAGAATCAGTTTAAGGGGTAAAAATGAATTAGGAGGAACAGAAACAGTTATTTAAAAAAGAGAGAACTAGGATAGAAAAAAATAATGGAGATAGGAAAAATTAAGTTAAAAGTATTAGACTGTCCCAAAGGGATAGTGGAGAGGGAGCAGGTTTGTAATCCGCAAGACACCGCAGATGCTGGAAATCTGAAATAAATACAGAAAATGCTGGAAATATTCAAGCACATCGACTTCAAATGTTACCTCGGCTTCTCTCTCCACAGATACTGTCTCACCTACTGAGTGGTTCCAGCATTTTCTGTTTTGATGTTGGTAATTAAAGCGGGCTAAGCTGTTGCCTGAAAAATTGGATTAGCTTTACAAAGCTAAACATAGAAACATAGAAAATAGGTGCAGGAGTAGGCCATTCGGCCATTCGGCCTTTCGAGCCTGCACCACCATTCAATAAGATCATGGCTGATCATTCACTTCAGTACCCCTTTCCTGCTTTCTCTCCATAGCCCTTGATCCTTTAACCGTAAGGGCCACATCTACAATTTAAAAAGTAGAACATTTACACAGAAGCTTTTATGTGAAGAACGCATATTTGGAACTGTCCAAAATCATCATTGTTATAAAACCCAAAGGATATTCTGTTATCTCAAGCAGTCCAAACTGGCCATTCTGTCTACAAGCAGTGAAAAACTCCCGACAGTCTTTAGAGAGGTACAATCGGGAGCAATAGAAAGGGAACAGTACAACAAGGACACTCGAGAAAAGATTGGAGATATTAAAATTTAAAAAGGAATACAGTTGTAAAAGAAAATTCATGAAGGAAAAATGAAAACTTAAGGGATGAGATGAAGCAAACAAGGGGACACATTGTTATGGATCTGCTACAGCAGGAGTGAGATCCAAGAAACCAGAACTAAACCAGCTAGACAGACATAGTAAAATTGTTAATAAGATGCACTGAGATCATTCTTACAGTTTTCACATTAACACAGTTGAAGGGTTAGAAGTGACTAAGATCTTTACCACTTTCAAACAGAAGATAAATACGGATTACAAAACAGTCACAAAAGGGTTCCTCCGCAACAGTGTCTAAAGGGGACATTAGGCATCATTATGGTGCCATTGTGGGCTATGTTTAAAAGAATGGAACTACATTTCGTTATGCTTCTGATGTGAGAATGGATCAATCAGTCTTTGTTGGACTCTGTTGCCCATTAACTTGCTCTGAGGAGAGATCAGACCTTGCACAGAAAAGGACCCAACCTGTCAATACTGAGTTTAACCCTGAAAGATAATAACCCTGATGAAAGCTTCACCCTGAACTCTGGCTATCTTTTGCTCCCTTTCTCACTACTAAGGCTAGTGATGCCAGCCATGACCTTGAGCATTGCTTCCAATTTGTCACTAACTAGCCCATTATAATTTTACAACTACAATTGTCTTTTTAAAAGCAAGTCAGAAAGAGCTCTGGAGTCAGTGGAAATTCATGAGCTTGGTTCAAATCTGCATTTATCAATACAAATATATTTAATATTCAAGCTGCAAGTCACTTAGGACCTTATTTGCCAAGCAAAATGGATGGACACAATAACTACGTAACTGGAAGTTTTGAGTTCAAAGTCATTTTGATGGCATTATTCTTACAGAAAGATAATGATGACCAAGCTCTCACCTGTAAACTTCTTGAGCATTTACAAACCTTGTCTATTATATATTTCCAGTGAGGCATCCAATAGAGGTGTCTGACCATTAATTAGATAGACACAGTTATAACTGGTCCCTGTCTTAACAATGAAAACAACAACAATTCTGAAAGTGTCCAAAATCTTATCTACCCTGAAGAGTCCACTTACTTCAGATAAAGTTAGCATTCACACTCATCTCTGATCCTGACCTTCTTTGCACATCTGAAGACATATTACTGTCCCCATACCCACTCATTGGTCCCCCACCACAGATAAAGCTGTGGTTTTCCTCAGGGCAAGTGATTAGCGATTTGCCAAAATAATTTAGGTCACACTGGCAATTTGAAACTAGCTTCAGGTGGTGGGAGTTTCCACTGTACATTATGACTGGAGTGAAAACGACATTGTTCAGACTGGCAGTTTGACCGTGCTGTAATATTAGATAGTTGTATGTCACAATCTCTAATTAGTATTCACAGGTATTAAATGCTCTGGTTACAATCTGAAAAAAGGCAACAGTGAGCAATTCAGATTGATGGCCGATTCTGATCCTATTCACGGGTTTATATCTGTCATTCTTGTATGTATTCATACAGGATCATTCTGTTTGGCTCTCGACAATAACATTTCTCTCCAGCAAACAAATGGACTGATAAATTCAATTTCAAATGAACAAAACCCATAATGTGCTGTCATAATCCTTTTAAAAATGTATATTTTTCAGTTATATTTTGTTCCACTCACTGATCACTCCTATCCTCGTCAATTTCCATTGGCTCTCCATCTCCAAGCATATTCATTTGAAAATCTAGGTCCTCGTCTAAAAATCACTGCATGGCCCCATTCCATCCTCTCTCTCCTCACAGACCTGCTCTTCTGATTCCAGTCTACTGCAAGTTTCACTCTTTCTCCACTCCACCATCAGTGACGGGTCCTTAAACCTTCATATCATGCACCCTGGAATCCTCTTCCTAAACTCCTCTACTTTGATGAAGCTTTCCTTATCAGAACTTCTTTGACCATACCTTTTCCTTATTTCTTGCCCCAATTCTTGTTTGATATTCTAATCCTTCCCTCATTTGTGAGATTCCTTGGGACATTTTGCTGCATTAGAAGGTGCTATATATACCATTTATTGTCATGGCCATCAAGCTGAGGCTTGCCAGTGCAGAAGAATGCTCCATCATGAAACCACACATGGCAAATGTCTTTGTTTTATGTGGACAGTCAGCATTTCACATGTGGTATCCATTCCTCTGTGTTTGCAGACAAAAATCATTGGTGCTCCCTAATTTTTTGCCTCACCACTACCTGGACCTACTCTGGCAGACCAAGGCTCTGATAAACACTGGCTGGGAATTCATGATTTTCCAGTAATTTTATGAAGTCAGGAATTCCTGGGAATTCTCATCCAGTATGTAGCAGAGCTTTGTTTCTGCAGAGCAGCAGCTTCGGGTAGGAAGGAGAAGAGAATTAGGAGATTATAGTGTCAGAATAAACTGGCGAGGGGGTGGGGAGGGGGAAAGAGGAGGGGATAGAGAAGAGCGCCAGTATAATCCGATTGGCGGGGTGGGGGGAGGGATGGAAGTAAAAGTGTCAGCATTTGCTGGTGAGGTTAGGGGATAAGAATACCTGCATTAACCTGAGGGTACAAAACCACAGTGCATCTGTGAACTGGAGGGTTGGGGGGGGGGGGCGGGTGGGGTGGGGTTGGCGGCACTGGAGTGAGAAGAGTATCTTCATGTAACAATCAGATTTAGCAAGAGAGAGTCCCAATATACATCAGCAGTCCCTGTGTAATGTATTTGCTTCATGGGTTCTTTGCTTAAGAACTCATAACAACACATTGCTATTAAGAACTAGTTGATTTATTAGCAAAGGGTTTAACAATCACACTACACATTACCAGTTCATCCACCAGGCTCTCAACCACCTGCCTCATCATGGAACCCCTGAACCCAACCGGCTGGGGTTTTATTGAGTCTTGTGAACAGCACGTGACTGGCTAAGCCGCTCCCAACTCAAGAGCTCTACAACTATTTTGTTGCACCTGTAAAAACAAATATAAATCAAATGCCCCCTTATTAAAAGGGGCACCAAAACTGACAATTTAAACAAATTAACTTTTAACAATAATGGTTCAAATTAAAATTTGATTGCCGGGGGTGATGATGCACTCCAGTTCAAGAGCTCTACAACTCTTTTGGGGGGGAACAAAATAAACATTCGATCAAGTGCCCCACCGATCTGGGGGACACTCCAGACACATTTTCAAGAGCTCTACAAACCTGTGAGCATACTCACAGGTGCATAAGTTACACCCTGCAATTACCGCCCAAAAGGTGAGGGAAGATCCGAACAAAATTGCTACAATTTCCTGTTATATAGGGGATAGCATAAGCTGCAAGTAAATAACATTCCATGACAATCCCATTCCACACTCAGTACATTCATATGTCTCATATTCAGGGCTGTCTTTTGTTGTCTGCTTTTATTAGGTTGTGCTAGCTTGTTTTAACCTGCTTCTCAGCTTTTCTAATGTTCTAGGTTGACTTGTATGCAAAATACTTCCAAACCTTCAACACCTCAACTTCAGACCAGCACCATCTACTGCAATAGTGTAAACTTTCCATCTCTCACACCAGCTAACCTGTCCGAATGAGGTGACTAATTCATGGCAAATTAAATGGGGCAGTTTTGGACCGTGGACTCACATCTACCAGGATTGGTCTCATATCACACAAACCTACTTCATCTAGGATCCTTGCAGTTTGGCAATGAAATGACACTGGGCCAGATTCAAATCATGGTGCAGAGATAAAAGGACAACATGCTAACACAGAGCAACACCCAGTCTAGTCTTCTCTTCTCTTCTGTTATTGTTTAACTAAACTACATATGTAAATACTACAAAGCAGCTAAGTTTAATTTTCTAGATGCATCCTTTGCAGATAGTTCCAAACATCCCCATGTTCACATGGAAACCAAGGTAAACCACTCCAAGTTTACTGATGAATTACTGCAAGAACATCTCAATTATAAAACAATCTTAAATGTGCAAACTATAGTAAATGTTCTGACTTTCAGAAAGGATGCAATATCAGGCAGCAGAGGACATTTTGAATCTTGGTTACAACTTGGAGCAGAATATTTAATTTACTGAGCTCAGAAGATAATAACCAAAAACAGACAGACATCATGGTTTAAAATACTTCTTAAATTACACTGACATGGACTCAAACAAACATAGTCACATCGATGTACACAAGCTCACACACAGATGTATACAGAAAGCATCAGCCATATGCATACACACACTCACACCAGAAATACAAATAGATAAGCAAACAAATACAGTCTACTGATAATTAAAAGATATTTTTTGCACTAAAACAACTCCCAGCTCCCCCATGGTCTCAGCAATTGTTTACAGTAAGAGGCTGACCTCAGCCAGGGCAATGCCAGGGCATCAGCACCTTAGACTAGGTAGTGAAAAATGTACCAGTGTTTCCACTCTTGACCCTTAACCAGAGACACCTGCTCAAAGTGCATTTGCAAGGATGTTAGTTTGTTATAAACTAAGGCTACAAAATTTCTGTAGCTGGAGAGCATGTCAATCAAGGTTGTGTGTGTGTGTGTGTGTGTGTGTGTGTGTGTGTGTGTGTGGGCAAGAGGGGGGTGTAGTGAGGGAGACTGGAATATGGGCCTAATCCTGGCTGTGCCATCATTTTGCTCCATTTGGACTAGATCTTTAAATTCTGGAGGGTGGCGGGATGGCGATCTTCCACCCACTCCTCACATCAGAGATGTCGGCAGGGTGGTGGGAGGAGGTGGTGTTCCGGAGCTTCCCCAGGAAATTCCTCTTTTTAGACTCACAGAAGTCCTCAGCAGAACTCTTGCCAGTTAATCTGTGCTGTGTATCCCTTCTAAGCCATCTAAAGACCCTAACTTTCACTAGAGTAAGGGATTTGATCCTGGAGAGGATGACTGCCTTCTCCAGTTGGAGATGAAGAGCTTGAAAAATGTTTTTTCTTTTCTTTGGCCGTTTGACCATCCAGAGGACTCAGCTCCAACTTCGAAAGACAGATCGGCTTGGACCAGAGCGGCCACTACTGATTTGCCCTTGTAGACATCAGTGGACCAACCTTGCTACGTTAATCACTCTGTCCCCTGAATTTGGGGTCTCTGGTGCAGGTTCTGCTCTGCCACACTTGCAGTAGTGGAGTGGGGGTCTGAGGAATTTCCAGGCCCCATGGCTTTAGTGCTGTTCTGTTGCTTCAAGAAAATTCAATGACAGGATTTAAACATAACAAGAAAATAAGGTAGTTAGAAAATAAAAAAATTGATCACTTAATTCAAAGTGGGAAAATACAGATATTTTAATCCCAAAAATTGATTTTATAAAGTAGTAAACAGCAAATTATCTGCAGAGCCTGAACAAAATACAAGACTGTAATAAACAGGAACCTGAGTAAAATACCAAATAATGCATAAGCATGTCAGCTTTCCTTAATAACTGCCGCATGCAATGTGGAACACAACAAATGAGCACATCAACCAAGATATTACACATATATCTCGTCTGCTCGTGCAATGAATTCTCTTATTACCATGATCACAGTAAGATCATTCAATGTAGCTTTTTGACCTGTGCTTTGGCTGTTGTCACCATGTATGTGAGATTTAAACACCTATATCAATGTAATACATTGGGGAATTTTCACAAGATGTTTTCTTTAAACAATAAATCAGTATATGCAAATATATTAAAGAAACGTGATGGCTATTTTATGGACTTCAAGTGATATTTCTCAGTTTGCAGCAAAATAAAAAACTTGCACAGATCAGTGCGACAATCAACACCATCCCTTGGTTTACCTCAGTTTATTTTGTTAGGAAAACAAGTATGTGATTCAAGTACCAACATCAAGACTATGAAACAATCCCCATTTTAAATATGGGTGTATAAGGGTCTGCAGGACTTGAACAGCACCATTGGAAACTCATTATGAAAGTTTGCTCGATGGACACTGAGGTAAGTTTGTGCCTGAATGTAAAACTTTTACAAAGACATGATTTTCAAGTAAATTATTTATTTTTGGAATTAAAACTGACTATTATAATGGCAGACGATTGCATAAATGTAATGTCTGTCTCAATAATTGAGTTATTGAGTATTCTTCCATTTACAAACATGGTAAAAGAAAGACTTTCATTTAAATTGTGCATTTCATGACCTCAGGATGTCCCGCCTTTTACAACCAATGAAGTTCTTTTGAAGTGTAGTCACTGTTGTGTGTAGGTACAGGGGGCTTGAACGAACCTTTACTAGATGACAATGATTCCCGTTAACAGGGTTACTCAGGTTCATTACATTAGTTCCACAGAGCAACTAGAAGGTAGAAATCAATTTAAGGCTAGCTAAGTAGAATTTCGGAGTGAATATCTCAGCTTTTCCAGAGAGCATTCCACTCGCTTACAGAAATGTGCTCGTGAGGTTACAATTCCTGCCACCTGATGTTAGATAATCCTGGTCATCACTTTTGCTTTGATTCTAATTGACTTTGCTGCTGGAATAAAAAGTTGCTTCTGAAGGTTACAGCCATTTGTCTTCTATGAAAAATAATAAATTAAATTTGAGTCCTACAAAAGAAACATTAATCTTAAACATCACAATTTGAAACTCACAGGCATCAACAAACCACAGTGAGACTGAAAGAATGCACCTCATCGTTTTCCATCAGGTGGGACTAAATTCTACTGGATGACTTTTGTGTTCTGCAAATTACTTCACAATTCACCAATTTCCATAAATGCACTCATCTTGATAAACGTAAGCTTTGTTATGAATCCCATCCAAAGCATTAACTTTGTTTTCGCTCTCAGATGCCAATTGACCTGCTGTGGTTTTCTAACTCTTTCCGAATGATAACCACAAAGGATCTTCATCTCGACAGTCGATGCTCATTATGAGTTTTTACTTTAAACCTTTGATAAAGTTTGGAAAGTTTGTAACTAGGATGTGGACTTATCAGCCAGCAGAAAACTGCATTGTGAATGGAATTGCATTGAGTATCTTCATTAATTCAAGAGCCAAAAGCAATATGCACCACATCATTGCTTCCATTACCTAGTGGCAGGATGTAAAGGAGGGTCAATATGGAGGAATTATTACACAGCAATAACAGCAGCAGTTTATGCCAGTGACTCTAAAGCAGTTGCCATTCCTTTCTGCTGTCCACAACAGTTTTACTATAGCCTCTCCTCGTCCTCTTGTAATTTGATTTGAGTGTCAGTACAAATATATCACTACAGAGTGCACAAATGAACTATGCAGAATATGAGCAGGAACAACACTACTTTAAATGTAAAATCATATTGTATCTATCCTGTGGCTGTATTTTTATTACTGGTTATAAACCAAAAGGTAACTTATAAAATGATGTACATGACCAAAGTCCTTGAATCATCTTAAAAGTTTGCTTTGGTGTATAATTCCCTACATTACAACAATTTCTACACTTCAAAAAGTACTTAGTTGGCTGTAAAGCACTTTGGGTCATCTGGTGGTTGTAAAAGATGCTATATAAATACAAGTATTTATTTATTTTTAATGTTGTGGTGCACAGTAACAAAAATAATCTCCGATACTGGATTGCAACAACAGCACAATAATGCTGTTTTCTTTCTCTCAAATTGAAATCATTTTAGGCTTGGAATGTGTGCTTTATGGGAAGATGGGCTATCACCTTATTTAAACATCCGTAAGACAAAGGTCCTCCGTCAACCTGACCCCGGAACACAGCACTGCCTCCCGGTCATCAAAATCCACGGCGTGGCCTTGGACAACATGGACCATTTTCTATATGTCGGGAGCCTACTATCAGCAAGGGCAGACATCAACGACGAGGTCCAACACCGCATCCAGTGCACCAGCGCAGCCTTCGGTCGCCTGAGGAAGAGAGTGTTCGAAGACCAGGACCTCAAATCTGCACCAAGTTTATGGTCTATAGGGCTGTAGTGATACCCGCCCTCCTATATGGCTCAGAGACATGGACCATATACAGTAGACACCTCAAAGCGCTGGAAAAATACCACCAACGCTGCCTCCGCAAGATTCTGCAAATCCACTGGGAGGATAGACGCACCAATGTCAGTGTTCTCGATCAGGCCAACATCCTCAGCATCGAAGCACTGACCACACTTGACCAGCTCCGTTGGACGGGCCACATCGTCTGCATGCCCGATACGAGACCCCCAAAGCAAGCTGTCTATTCGGAATTCCTACACGGTAAGTGAGCCCCAGGTGGGCAGAGGAAACGTTTCAAGGAAATCTGCAAAGCCTCCTTGATAAAGTGCAACATCCTCACCGGCACCTGGGAATCCCTGGCCCAAGACCGTCCTAAGTGGAAGAAGAGCATCCGGGAGGGCGACGAGCTACTCAAGTGTCGTCACCGAGAGCAAGCGGAAATCAAGCGCAGGCAGCGGAAGGAGTGTGCATTAAACCAGACTCCCCACCCACCCTTTTCTTCAATGAATGTCTGTCCCACCTTTGACAGAGACTGTAATTCCCATATTGGACTGTTCAGTCACCTGAGAACTCACTTTGAGAGTGGAAGCAAGTCTTCCTCGATTTAAAGGGATTGCCTATGATGATGATGATGATATTCAGAAATAAAACAGTGTGTGTAGCACTAATAGACTGGAAAACAGCATCATTTCCTTTAAAAAATAAAATTTAAAAAGCTGATTTAATAAATCTTTTATTTCTTATTTAAAGCCAAGAGGCAACTTATAAAATGATGTACTTGATCAATAACCTTGAAGAGTCTTAAAAGTTTGTAAAATAAAAAGTTATAATTTATGGTATTATTTGCTTCCACACTCTACAATTATTTTTTGAAATTGATACTATATGATAAGACCGATTTTATCTGCGAGCAGCGAATCGTCCGGCCCACTGAAGCGTGATGCCCGGGAGACTTCAACTCCCGGACCACATTTGCATGCCACTACTTTGAAGCCCACCTGAAGCCGACGGGAATGACATCACTGCCAGCAGATGGGAGTCAAAATTGGTGGGGGGACAGGCTGCCGCTGGGGAACCTCGGAAATGGTCCCCAGTAAGGTAAGTAAGGATGGGAGGTGGGGGGGTGTCGGCAAGTCTGCTTTTGGGGGAGATGTGGGGGGGGGGGGGTGGGGAGGGAAGCCTGGGGCAGGTAGGTCCAAGGTGTCATTGCAGGGCCAGAATAATCATTTCTATTCCGCAAGGTCCAGAAGAAACCTTTAAAAACGAAAAGAAAATGAACATACCTGGTTCAATGGAGCTATCCTTCAAGTGAAACATTAAACAAAGGCCACATCTCTTTATTCTGGTGGTTTAGGTGGGCACCAAAAATCCCATGGTATTATTTGAAGAAAAACAGGAAATTCTCCTGATGTCCTGACCAACATTTCTCCTTCTACCAACACGACCTGTTATGTATGAAAACATTGTAACATTCTACTGACTCTGGATCAGTTCCTATGGACTGGAGGGTAGCTAATGTAACACCACTTTTTAAAAAAAGGAGGGAAGAGAGAAAACGGGTAATTATAGACCGGTTAGCCTGACATCAGTGGTGGGGAAAATGTTGGAATCAATTATTAAAGATGAAATAGCAGCGCATTTGGAAAGCAGTGACAGGATCGGTCCAAGTCCGCACGGATTTATGAAATCATGCTTGAAAAATCTTCTGGAATTTTTTGAGGATGTAACGAGTAGAGTGGACAAGGGAGAACCAGTGGATGTGGTATATTTGGACTTTCAGAAGGCTTTTGACAAAGTCCCACACAAGAGATTGGTGTGCAAAATTAAAGCACATGGTATTGGGGGTAATGTATTGACGTGGATAGAAAACTGGTTGGCAGACAGGAAGCAGAGAGTCAGAATAAACGAGTCCTTTTCAGAATGGCAGGCAGTGACCAGTGGGGTGCCGCAGGGTTCCGTGCTGGGACCCCAGCTATTTACAATATACATTAATGATTTAGATGACGGAATTGAATGTAATATCTCCAAGTTTGCAGATTACACTAAGCTGGGTGGCGGTGTGAGCTGTGAGGAGAATGCTAAGAGGTTGCAGGGTGACTTGGACAGGTTAGGTGAGTGGGCAAATGCATGGCAGATGCAGTATAATGTGGATAAATGTGAGGTTATCCACTTTGGTGACAAAAACAGGAAGACAGAATATTATCTGAATGGTGACAGATTAGGAAAAGGGGAGTTGCAACAAGACCTGGATGTCATGCTACATCAGTCATTGAAGGTTGGCATGCAGGTACAGCAGGCGGTGAAGAAGGCAAATGGCATGTTGGCTTTCATAGCTAGAGGATTTGAGTATAGGAGCAGGGAAGTCTTACTGCAGTTGTACAGAGCCTTGGTGAGGCCACACCTAGAATATTATGTTCAGTTTTGGTCTCCTAATCTGAGGAAGGACATTTTTGCTATTGAGGGAGTACAGCGAAGGTTCACCAGACTGATTCCCAGGATGGCAGGACTGACATATGAGGAGAGACTGGATCAACTGGGCTTGTATCCACTGGAGTTTAAAAGAATGAGAGGGGATCTCATAGAAACATAAAATTCTAATGGGATTGGACAGGTTAGAGACAGGAAGAATGTTACCATTGCTGGGGAGTTCCAGAACCAGGGGTCACAGTCTAAGAATAAGGGGTAAGCCATTTAGGACTGAGATGAGGAGAAACTTCTTCACTCAGAGTGATTAACCTGTAGAATTCTCCATCGCAGAAAGTTGTTGAGGCCAGCTCATTAAATATATTCAAAAGGGAGTTAGAAATGGCCCTTACGGCCAAAGGGATCAAGGGGTATGGAAAGAAAGCAGGAAAGGGGTACTGAGGTTGAATGATCAGTCATGATCTTATTGAATGGCGGTGCAGGCTTGAAGGGCCGAATGTCCTGCTCCTACACCTAATTTCTATGTTTCTATGTCTATGTTTCTATGTAAGACTGGCCACCAGAGGGTGCAACTGTTGGAGGCCCAAGGGACATCTGCACAACTCGTGCAAGGGAGTATAAAAGGTTGTCTGCCATGCTGCTTAGGCACTGTATTAAAGAGACTAAGGTCACATCACTTTTAGCTCACAGTGCTCAGTCTTGTGGAGTTCTTCCATACTTAACACCACGAAAAACACATTAAGTGCCCACTCATCTCATTTGTGCATAACATGGCTGCACTATTTGTTCACATAACAGCAAGCAGTATAATTCAGTGTGTGTGATATTTTGATATATTTTTGAGAGAAGTAGCAAAGTGCCGTATTAATTCTCATTTTCTGTTGCGATGTAATTGACACTGGCAAGGCAATATTTATTGCCCATTCCTGGTTGCCCAGGACTATCACAAGTCAACTACACAGAGTGGAACTGGAATCACATGTATGCCAGACTGGATAGGGTTAAACATAGAAACATCGAAAATAGGTGCAGGAGTAGGCCATTCGGCCCTTCGAGCCTGCACCGCCATTCAATGAGTTCATGGCTGAACATGCAACTTCAGTACCCGATTCCTGCTTTCTCGCCATACCCCTTGATCTCCTTAGTAGTAAGGACTACATCTAACTCCTTTTTGAATATATTTAGTGAATTGGCCTCAACAACTTTCTGTGGTAGAGAATTCCACAGGTTCACCACTCTCTGGGTGAAGAAGTTTCTCCTCATCTCGGTCCTAAATGACTTGCCCCTTATCCTTAGACTATGACCCCTGGTTCTGGACTTCCCCAACATTGGGAACATTCTTCCTGCATCTAACCTGTCCAAACCCGTCAGAATTTTAAACGTTTGTATGAGATCCTCTCTCATTCTTCTGAACGCCAGTGAATACAAGCCCAGTTGATCCAGTCTTTCTTGATATGTCAGTCCCGCCATCCCGTGAATCAGGCTGGTGAACTTTCGTTGCACTCCCTCAATAGCAAGAATGTCTTTCCTCAAGTTAGGAGACCAAAACTGCACACAATACTCCAGGTGTGGCCTCATCAAGGCCCTGTACAACTATTGCAACACCTCCCTGCCCCTGTACTCAAATCCCCTCGCTATGAAGGCCAACATGCCATTTGCTTTCTTAACCGCCTGCTGTACCTGCATGCCAACCTTCAATGACTGATGTACCATGACACCCAGGTCTCATTGCACCTCCCCTTTTCCTAATCTGTCACCATTCAAATAATAGTCTGTCTCTCTGTTTTTACCACCAAAGTGGATAACCTCACATTTATCCACATTATACTTCATCTGCCATGCATTTGCCCACTCACCTAACTGATCCAAGTCACTCTGCAGCCTCATAGCATCCTCCTCGCAGCTCACACTGCCACCCAACTTAGTGTCATCCGCAAATTTGGAGATACTACATTTAATCCCCTCGTCTAAATCATTAATGTACAATGTAAACAGCTGGGGCCCCAGCACAGAAACTTGCGGTACCCCACTAGTCACTGCCTGCCATTCTGAAAAGTACCCATTTACTCCTACTCTTTGCTTCCTGTCTGCCAACCAGTTCTCAATCCACATCAGCACACCACCCCCAATCCCATGTGCTTTAACTTTGCACATTAATCTCTTGTGTGGGACCTTGTCGAAAGCCTTCTGAAAGTCCAAATACACCACATCAACTGGTTCCCCCTTGTCCACTCTAATGGAAACATCCTCAAAAAATTCCAGAAGATTTGTTAAGCATGATTTCCCTTTCACAAATCCATGCTGACTTGGACCTATCATGTCACCTCTTTCCAAATGCGTTGCTATGACATCCTTAATAATTGATTCGATCATTTTACCCACTACCAATGTCAGGCTGACCAGTCTATAATTCCCTGTTTTCTCTCTCCCACCTTTTTTTAAAAAGTGGGGTTACATTGGCTACCCTCCACTCCATAGGAACTGATCCAGAGTCTATGGAATGTTGGAAAATGACTGCCAATGCATCCGCTATTTCCAAGGCCACCTCAAGTACTCTGGGATGCAGGCCATCAGGCCCTGGGGATTTATCGGCCTTCAATCCCATCAATTTCCCCAACACAATTTCCTGACTAATAAGGATTTCCCTCAGTTCCTCCTTCTTACTAGACCCTCTGACCCCTTTTATATCTGGAAGGTTGTTTATGTTCTCCTTAGCGAATACTGAACCAAAGTACTTGTTCAGTTGGTCTGCCATTTCTTTGTTCCCCGTTATGACTTCCCCTGATCCTGACTGCAGGGGACCAAGTTTGTCTTTACTAACCTTTTTCTCTTTATATATCTATCAAAGCTTTTGCAGTCCATTTTAATGTTCCCTGCAAGCTTCCTCTCGTACTCTATTTTCCCTGCCCTAATCAAACCCTTTGTCCTCCTCTGCTGAGTTCTAAATTTCTCCCAGTCCCCAGGTTTGCTGCTATTTCTGGCCCATTTGTATGCCACTTCCTTGGCTTTAATACTATCCCTGATTTTCCTTGATAGCCACGGTTAAGCCACCTTCCCTTTTTTATTTTTACGCCAGACAGGGATGTACAATTGTTGTAGTTCATCCATGCGGTCTCTAAATGTCTGCCATTGCCCATCCACAGTCAACCCCTTCAGTATCATTCGCCAATCTATCCTAGCCAATTCACGCCTCATGCCTTCAAAGTTACCCTTCTTTAAGTTCTGGACCATGGTCTCTGAATTAAATGTTTCATTCTCCATCCTAATGTAGAATTCCACCATATTATGGTCACTCTTCCCCAAGGGGCCTCGCACAACGAGATTGCTAATTAATCCTCTCTCATTGCACAACACCCAGTCTAAGATGGCCTCCCCCCTAGTTGGTTCCTCGACATGTTGGTTTAGAAAACCATCCCTTCTGCACTCCAGGAAATCCTCCTCCACCGTATTGTTTCCAGTTTGGTTCACCCAATCTATATGCATATTAAAGTCACCCATTATAACTGCTGCACCTTTATTGCATGTGTTATGTAATGATGTGTGTATCGTCCCAGTACCTCAAATGTATTGTAAGTACTATGCCACACCACAGAGGGCGCTGCGGTGGGAAACCCTGGTAGTACCTGTAACAGGTGCTATACAAGGTTGACCACCACACCTGGGAGGCACTCTGGAGCTGAACAATAAAGGACGAAGGTCACAGCAGTTCGACTTACACCAGACCGTGTGGAGTCAGTGATTTGTGTGCTACATACACCACATTGGCGACGAGGAAGCGGACGAACTCCACGCAACCATGGCTACTCTGGGCTCGCTGAAGGATTTTACCGTGGGCAATGATTGGGAGGCCTTTACGGAAAGGCTCGAGTACTACTTCACAGCAAATGACCTGACGGAGGACACATACGCAATGAGAGAAGCGCGTAAGGCGATATTGCTCTCCAGTTGTGGAGATGAGGTTTACTGTCTCGTCAGGAATTTGCTGGCACCTGGGAATGCCAGGGACAAGTCATACGAGGAACTGACTGAACTCATTCGTGACCAGTTGAAACCAAAGGAGAGCATCCTCACGACCAGATACAAATTTTACCATCACTGCAGATCTGAGGGCCAGGATGTCACCAAATATGCTGTGGACCTCAGGAGACTCGCGGCGCCGTGTGATTTTGGGGCACACCTTGACGAGGCTTTGCGGGACGTTTTCGTTATGGGGATTGGCCACGAGGGCCTCCTTCACAAGCTGCTGGCCACGGAACCCACAGTCACTCTGACAAAGGCCATCGCCATCAGCCGGGCATATATGACCTCGACTTGCAGCAGCAAGCAAATAATCCACACAGTCTCGAACCCGGCAGGCACTGTCCACAGGATAGCGGCCACCACGGACAAAACTGCAGAACGTGGCTCTGCCCGGGGCAGAGAGCACGGACCTTGGGGTCCTGGAACTCAGAGTCTGCCGAGGGGGGCCAATCAAGCAGCATCATGCTGGCGCTGCGGAGGAAGCCATGAGGCTCACCAGTGCAGGTTTGCGGAGTACACGTGCAATACCTACCACACGAAAGGCCACCTTCAGCGTATGTGTAAAATAAATCAGACTCACCGTGTGGCTGAGGAGATGGGGGATAATCCACTGTTCAGCGAGGAGCAGGTAGAAGAAGATGAGGTGCTTGGACTGTATACGTGCACCGACGATTCGCCCCCAGTGATAAGTGAAGTAAAAATCAACGGAGTCCCTGTTAGTATGGAAGTGGACACGGGCTCGGGTCCGTCGTTGATGAGTCGGAGAACTTTTGATAAACTGTGGATTAACCCAGCTGCACGACCCAAGCTGGTCCCGGTCACGGCGAAGCTGCGTACCTACACCAGGGAACTGATACCTGTTCTTGGCAGAGCGATGGTGCAGGTATCCCACGGGGACGAGACGCACGCTTTACCTTTGTGGGTCGTTGCAGGCAATGGGCCGACACTCCTCGGCCGGAGGTGGATGGGGACGGTCCGTGGGAGCTGGGAAGACTTCATCACACCACAGGCTGCTGCTCCCCGGGGTGCTGCCGTGCCCCGGGTCCCCAGAGAGCAGCTCCGACCAAGCTGGAGCTGCAGCCTCAATCCACCCACAGGCAAGTCCCAGGCCCTGACCTCAGGCCCCAGAGATCCCGCAGCCCCAGCCCCCACAGGCAAGCAGCCTTGCACAGAGGTGCCCAAGGGGTGGTGGGGGTTGAGCCGGCGGGGCGCTGAGGGATCCAGGGGCTGGCGGATCGCAAGAGCCCTGCAGAGGAGCTGTTAGCGTCGGGCGGCGGCAGCAGCTGGAGGTCGGGGGCTACGGAGGCCGCGAGGGACGCGGCAAGTGCGGCCGCTGGACAGGCCATGACGGCCGCAGGAGAGGCGGCAAGTCAGGTGGCAACGGAGGGGAGCGGAGGCTGCGGCGGTGGAGAAGAAGATGGCGGCGCCCAAGGAGAAGCCTCGTGGAATCCTCCTGCATCAAAGATGGCGTCTTAAAGAGGAAATGCACCTGGGAGTCTTAAAAGGGCCTTACAAAGAGGTGGTCCCCACAAAGGACTTCTGTTTGGCAGAGCGAGTCTAAAATGAGCTATGTTAATGTGAGATGGTGAATTTATAATAAGAATTACTTTTTTTATGCTGAATGGCCACTGTATTTGTGTAAAATAATGGATGAAGTACAATTAATGATAACGGCTAACAAGGAAATCAAGGTTCCGCTACCAGTCAATAACCAGATAATGTACCAGATAAAATGTACCATACTAACGCACTGTCTATGCCCACCTGCCTTCCGTTGGACAAGTGTTGATGTTATGTAATGATGTGTGTATCGTCGTCCTGCGACCAGGTGGAGGGGGGGGGAAGGTGATGTTATGTAATGATGTGTGTATCGTACCCCAGTACCTTAAATGTATTGTAAGTACTATGCCACACCACAGAGGGCGCTGCGGTGGGAAACCCTGGTAGTACCTGTAACAGGTGCTATACAAGGCTGACCACCACACCTGGGAGGCACTCTGGAGCTGAACAATAAAGGACGA
Source organism: Pristiophorus japonicus (assembly GCF_044704955.1). NCBI lineage: Eukaryota > Metazoa > Chordata > Chondrichthyes > Pristiophoridae > Pristiophorus > Pristiophorus japonicus. The sequence continues at coordinate 156,132,457 of NC_091977.1, read as the reverse complement.
AGGTCACAGCAGTTCGACTTACACCAGACCGTGTGGAGTCAGTGATTTGTGTGCTACATACACCACAGCATGCACCCCTAATTTCCTGTTTGATGCCCTCCCCAACATCACTACTACTGTTTGGAGGTCTGTACACAACTCCCACTAGCGTTTTCTGCCCCTTGGTATTCCGTAGCTGCACCCATACCGATTCCACATCATCCAAGCTAATGTCTTTCCTTACAATTGCATTAATTTCCTCTTTAACCAGCAACGCCACCCCGCCTCCTTTTCCTTTCTGTCTCTCCTTCCTAAATGTTGAATACCCTTGGCTGTTGAGTTCCCAGCCTTGGTCACCCTGGAGCCATGTCTCCGTGACGCCAACCACATCGTATCCGTTAACTGCTATCTGCACAGTTAATTCGTCCACCTTATTCCGAATACTCCTCGCATTGAGGCACAGAGCCTTCAGGCTTGTCTTTTTAACACACTTAGACCCTTTAGAATTTTTCTGCAAAGTGGCCCTTTTTGTTTTTTGCCTTGGGTTTCTCTGCCCTCCACTTTTACTCATCTCCTTTCTGTCTTTTGCTTCTGTCTCCATTTTGTTTCCCTCTGTCTCCCTGCATTGGTTCCCATCCCCTTGCCATATTAGTTTAACTCCTCCCCAACAGCACTAGCAAACACTCCCCTTAGGACATTGGTTCCGGTCCTGCCTAGGTACAGACCGTCCGGTTTGTACTGGTCCCTCCTCCCCCAGAACCGGTTCCAGTGCCCCAGGAATTTGAATCCATCCCTGCTGCACCACTGCTGAAACCACGTATTCATCTGAGCTATCCTGCGATTCCTACTCTGACTAGCACGTGGCACTGGTAGCAATCCCGAGATTACTACTTTTGAGGTCCTACTTTTTAATTTAGCTCCTAGCTCCTTAAATTCGTCTCGTAGGACCTCAGCCCGTTTTTTACCTATATCGTTGGTACCAATGTGCACCACGACAACTGGCTGTTCACCCTCCCTTTTCAGAATGTCTTGCACCCGCTCCGAGACATCTTTGACCCTTGCACCAGGGAGGCAACATACCATCCTGGAGTCTCGGTTGCGGCCGCAGAAACGCCTATCTATTCCCCTCACCATTGAATCCCCTATCACTATCGCTCTCTCACTCTTTTTCCTGCCCTCCTGTGCAGCAGAGCCAGCCACGGTGCCATGAACTTGGCTGCTGCTGCTTGGCTGCTGCTGCCCTCCCCTGATGAGTCATCCCCTCAACAGTTGACTGGCTCCCTTTGCTGAAGGGCATTAGTGAAACAATTGGGCTTTTACAGAAAGCCAGTAGCTTTTATTTTAGCCTGCAGATTACCAGCTTTACTGAATTCACTGACCATGGTGACATTGGACTCAGGACCTCCGAAGCCAGTAGCACAACCATACTGCAACAAATTCAAATTTACTTTCTTTTAACCCCAATTTGAAATGTGCTCAAATTATGAGTTGAACTTTCACCGCATTCCACTCCTCTGCTCATGGTCAGATTGTTGAATTTTTTTTGGTGAGGAACAAATAGTTAAAATGGTCAATCCATGAATGCATGGCATTAATTTGACTTTGGATGTACATGCTGACTTAAGGGATTTCTAATAGAATATATAATTAAATGCTAATCTTTGAAGAAACAGTCTTTCCATATTAATTTAGAGCTACAAATTGAAGGGAAAAAGCAGCAAATAGTTTAAACTCCCACGTTGGTTGATATAAAGTAATTAATAAGTTCACAAATCAACACCATGGTGCATTGTGGAAGGTGTTAGTGTTACCCAATATCAGGGTTTACTGCCTGGTTACTGTCATCTGCAGCACAACTGAGCATGCCCAGATTCTTCCAGCCTCTCACAGAAAATATCATTACCGCGTTACTCCAGGGAAGACTAAGCTCCTGTAAGTGAGAGCAGCATTTATGAATATGTAACAGATGGGCCTTCTGTGAGACTGCTCTGGAAGAGTAAAAACAAAACTTGCAGCCTAGTTTTTCCATTTATAACTATCTAGAGACTTTTCACACAGCAGAAATGCAGATTTTATAAAACGATGATTGTTTTGATTTGTTTAGTTTAATTGGATTAAATGGAAAAGGGCCTTTGCCACAATCTGTTTCTAAAACTCATGATATTTTTCAACATAATGGGCTGGATTTTGCGGTCAGCGGTGAAGGTTCAGTGCCCGCTGCTGACCCCGAGTAAAGATTTCGCAGGCTCTGTGGCGTTGATTTCCCGTATTAAGACAATAGCACAAAATCAACCAATCCGCAACAAATGCCCCTCAGGGGAGCACCACGAAAATAACTGGTTGTACAAATTAAAAACATGCGCATTTTCTTGCAGTGCCCACCGATCTTGAAAGGCTCAATGGGAGTTATCGCATGATTGCGCTCCAGAGTCACCCAGACACGTATGAGGCCTTGAAAGAGGGGCAAGCGCTTGGAGCATCCCCTCCCATTGATCTTGTGCTTCCAGTTTCTGTGGATGGTGATTTTTCCCAGGTCTAGGAGCAGACCTGACCAGAAAGTCCTTTGACCTGCTCGCTTCACTGCACACTGGGTAATCAAGTATGTGTGTGTGTGGGGGGGGGGAGGTGCAACCAGAATGGTAGGAGTAGCCCCTTTCAAAAATTGAAAAGCGGGCAGCAATCTCTGGCACTGTACTCAAGTGGAAAACAGCTTCTTCTTTGTCACAAAATGCACATGTGGCTTGAATGTTTGTAAAGCTGCTTAGTTATTTGAAGCCACCACACCACGCAAACTTTCTGACCCAAATCCCCAGTGGTGCCGGGATTGATCTCTGAATCAAGGACGATCCGATCATCCTTGCCGATTTGTAGAAAGTTCCGCCACGGAGTATCGAGCAGAAGGCTAGGGCGAGGAAACGAAGAATGTGTTGCATCAAGTTGTAGAGGAAATCCTTCTGTGCCATTCCACTCTTATATTCCGAGGTGAGGCTCATGTTGTGAGGCAGAGGTTCCCGAGGGTAGTTTCGGGGCTTGGCGCTGATGCGCAACTCCATCCAAATGGGAGTAGGGGCGGGAAGGGAGGATGGCAAGATTGGACAGGATTGCTGCCTCCACGTTGCACCTTACTGAGTCAGGGCCTAATGCAAACTTTGTGTCTTGGCTGGATCTGGCCACGAGGTGGACGCAAGACCAAAATATCTGGGCACTACAGCGGGCACTGGTGGCTGCTGCAGGTCAGAGGAGAAAGAAGGAGGGGATAAAATAACACAGTGGGCCCAAGTTTCCCCAGGAGTTGCTCCGTTTTTTTTGGAGCAACTAGATTTTTTTTGGAGTAACTTAAAAATCGCAATTCTCCCCATTTAAGTTGCTCCAGTGTAAGTGAGTTAGTTAGGTTTTTGTTTAAGTTCAGTTTTTTTTTCAAAAAGGGACGTTACCAGCCACTTACGCCTGTTTTGGCCATTTAAGCAAGTTTAGCCAGCTAAAACTTACTCCAAACTAAGTGGCCACTTTTGTACGTTCTGAAAAACCCTGCGGTGAATTAAGAGATCAGCGCAGGTAGCATCCAAATGACAGTGCTATGATAGGAATGCTAGTTTTTTTTTTAAATCCCAAGCAGCAAGACTGAACAGGATGTAGGTGCTATCAGCCTGATTAAACTGAGTATATTTTTACTAAAGATAGCTAGATATTAAAGTACTGGAAAATCTTTGAAGATTCTTTTCTCTCTCTCCCCCACCTCCCCCCCCATCGGATCAAAACTCTTCCCCCCACCAGATCAATACTCTTCCCCTCCCCACCACCCCCGAAAACTCTTCCCCTCCCCCGATCAAAACTCTTTCCCCCCACCAACCTGTCTCTTATAGCCCTCATCGCAGGAAGGCAGCGGCCGGCCTGGGATAGGGACGGCGAGCGTCGGCTCCTCACACACACTCAGATTCTGGGAGCTAGGAGCTACTGTGTATGCGCGCACACTCTAGCGTGCATGTGCAGTGCCGGGACCTGGCTCCGCCCCAAAATCCAGTTGCCACGCTACGCCACGATGTCGGCCCGAAGATTTTTGGCACCCTTGGAGTTCTACAAAAGCGGCGCACCTCTGTGGCGCTAGAAATCTGCACTAGCCAAATTTGGGCCCACAAAGTAGGTACTCACCTAAAATGCCCTCACAAAAAGAATTAAAATAAAATAAAACATGATCATTTCTAATTCAGTAAACGATTTTTTTTCTATAAATATGCTGATCGGAAATAAAAAAAATACTTTCATTGTAGAGTTTGCTTTGTAATTAGAGGATAGTAAAATTTATGCAAATCAATGTATCCTCATACTAGAGGGAATAATGACTGAAGTCATTATCATTGCACAAAAAAACAAGTAAACTGGCCTTGGAACACCTCATTAGGCAGATGTTAAATGACCAGGAAGAACCCAAGCATACAGTAGCTGCTGCAAATGGACCTCTTTGCTAAATATTCCATACTCTTCAATTCCCCACAGTGTGAAATGTGAACTAACCAACAAATGGCCAGTGTGTTATATTGCTCAGGAGGGGAAGGAGGACACAGCTGTGCAAGGGAATATAAAAAAACAAATATTCGTCAGTTATTCATTATGCAAGTATTATAGTGCAGGCTCAAGTGGTAAAATACTGTCGGTATTTATGTTTGCGGGAACTGTCAGTGAACACCAATACTCCCGAATAGCAAGGCAGCCCAACTAAGACAAATTTATCATTAAAAATGAAATTACTGCTACATCTGCAAAACATTTTGAATTTTCAATGCTGGTAAGAATTAAGAAAAGGGGGGGGGGGGGGGAATGAACTGTACACAAAATAAAACAATTGCTTTAGGGTCTTTACATCTATTATTTGAGAGTATGATTTACTGTATATTAAAAAAGACTAATTTTAAATGGCCCTAGGGAGTAGATTATCATCTACATGTGGCTTTTAAAATCAGAGATACTAATACACGACCTACATGCGGTATTTTCATGAAATAGGTCATCAATAGGTCACTTTCACAACATAATTCCTGTTGTTTATGAACAGTTTATCGAGTGTTCTAAAGGATTGGTTGCAGATGTACAGCACTGGAAAAGTCTTCCTGTATGGTAAAGTGGCAGCCACGAAGTCCATGCCTCTTACATAGATAAATATAAAATAAAGATTCTTATGGTGGAGGGAAGGGGGAGGGGAGAAAAGGCAACATAGATCCACTGGATGAATGGGTAATTTGCCTTTCAAAGCTAAAAGCCTGGGTTGCCAAAATTAAGAAATATTGCCTCAATTTGATTTTATTCCACATGAGCTTTGTTGATTAAATAGTTTCTGTTGTTCCAATCAATTATACCAGCTTCTGTCTTTGCCATCTAGTTTTATCAGAGGTTCAACAAATCATCTTTATTGTGATGTCTCGCACTGAACTGGAACACTGAAGTAAAATTGGGTTTTTCTTAAATGAATTGCCAGAACCGTTAATCTTTATCTAAGCACTATAATAACTATTTTGTTTACTGTGGCAGTTAAAAATGCTTCAGCATGCCACTTGGCAGCCAGCACGTGCTAATAAAAAAAAACAATATAGAATTACTTGCAATTATTATGAATAATTGGATAAAGCTGAAATAAAGATATTTAACAGGTCTAATTAAGGTGCAAACTGCAGCTTAAAGGTCACCTTGCTGGTGTCCAGGTCTACCATCACCCACATGAACACTGAACTCCTACAACAGTTTCAGTTCTATGAAGGAAGTCTCGAGTGGGTTTCGTGAACTAGTTATCAAAAGGTAAGCATTCAAAAGGGGAGCACCATATCAAACTGCACTATCAAAACTGCATTGATGCAGATTGCATTATGCTAAAAGGGTTAATGGAAAGTTTACTAGAAATAAGTTTATTTTCCCCTCCCCAACAGGTAAATACAATGAATGTCTGAATCCTCATAGATCAATCTTCACAGTTCTCTGCTTAACCTTCAAAACTCAGTTGCTGTGTTTAACAGAGAGTTTCTTTTGCGGACAGCCTGGGGAAAAGCAGAAACAAAAGGTGTTCTGGGCAGTTTTATTCTCTCCACTTGGAGTTTTTGTTGAGGTGAGATTTAGCAGGTCTAACTAGCACCTCTGAGAATTCAAGTGGAAAAATCCCTTCCACTTCATACCAATACAATGCTTCTAAGACGTGCTTTAATTTCCCAGGGCACATAGTTACAGCACACTTCAAAAAAAAAATGACCAGCTCCCACATTTATTTCACAGAAAGATTAATGATTTTCCTCTCTCCCCTCTGTCGAAAACCATATACTTTCAATAAGCTGCTACTGCTGGTTATCAACAAATACACATTTAATTTTTATTAAACTAAAAAGTTTGTTTCAGCGGTTACACACACTTCATTTCCCTCAGTGGCCATAACCTTTTGTTCTAGGAGTCTTTCTGTGTTTATTAAGTTAGTCAGTAAAAGAATTCCCACTTCGGTTTTATTTCTGAAAAACAAAAAGGCAACCCTATATCCACTAGTACAAAATCATAATGAATATCAATAAGTATAATTAAAATAAAGATTGCCAAAATATCTGGTAGCTAAGTCTCTCTTTTTTTGATGCTCCCCCTGCCTTATGGTTCCCAGTCTGACTACTCACTGGCACATTTCAAACATCCAGACACACACAGTAGATCTCCTCAGTAAAGGATAAAACTAAACTCAGCGCCCAAGCAACAGGAACTTTAGGGTTACCTGCGGGGTATCTGGCAGAATTACAGTGCCAAAGACAAAATACAAACAACCATACAAGCGACAAACTCATCTGACTCCAGACCGAGTCTAACCCTTTCTGGCATTTAAAATTATGACCTGTTTAAAGGGGTTGACTAGACTCCCTCGGAATCTGTGACAATGCAGTCAATTATTTGCCCCATGGTGTCTGATCCTATGGCTGCACAGGAAACATTCCATGGTGTTCAATTCCATGGTGCCCTACATGTCTCTGTATGCAGGATGGTCTCGGGGGCTAGCTCAATGTCCATCCAATTTCCTGGCTGCCTATTTATTTGCAGCGTTTGATTTGTAGACAAAAACTTCACAGGGACATGAGGCGGCTCTCTTGAATTGTGCACTGGGTTTTCCTTTGATGGTGGGATGGGATGGGAGGGGTTGGTGGAGAACGGGGAAATAATCTAATTCAGACACAGTTGTGCTTAGTTTGACAAAACAAAAATTGCTCATTTTTCTGCTATCAGCTGTTGACTGTGGAGCCCAGCACCAGAACTGGGCTACTCCTAAAGAAGATGCTGTTAAGTCTAAGTACACAAACTTTCCTAAATACTACAGCAAAATCTATTTGTTAAGACTTCTTACTGTGTGATTTTTGCTCTTATGCAACTACAGTTTGTGCACTGGCATGGATGAAACAAACAATTGTATAAGATAGAAATAGCTTGCTTTGATATTTCTTCTTAAACAGGATTTGTTGTCTTGTGAATTACTCTTCACTGGAAGAGATGTTTGAAGCCCAATTTTTAGGGTTGCACATTCAAGGTCTAAGTTCACGTAAATATTCATCCTCATCAACTGCCATTATTGATTACCGTATAATACCCTGTTCTCTCACTGAATAATTCCACATTGTGGGGGCATTACCATTGCCTTTCAAGAACATTAATTGAGGCTCAAAACAATCACTTTACAGTTGCCCTTTGTGCAACTTTGTGGGCAATATTTGTTTTGGAGGTGGAGAAAAGGTGGAAGAGCTATCTGTTATTTTTGTCAGTGATGTTAGATGCAAGATATCAGATATGATTTATTAGTGAGTCATATGTTTGTAAAATAAATGTTGGTCAAAAACTTTATTTTATGAAGACTGTGCCTTGGGAGAGTAAAAACAATAGTTTAAAGGTTTTTGATAAATAATGTTCATCTGGCAAAAACAATAACGTAGCATTGTATTGTGCAACATCACACACAAATTGTTGGGAAAAGCAATGGAAAAGGGGAAATACTCACAGATGTAGTAATATTCTCGGCCAGGCCTGAATTCAAATCCTAATGAAAATGGAGTAAACAGCTGGAACTTTTCAGAAAATTTTAAAGGACCATTGGATGCGTAAGGCCTGTTACACTCCCATCGCTTGAACCCTTTGGAGGTGTGATCACACGAGCTGTAGCCATCATAATTCACCATGTAGAGAACATAACGCTCAGTCTTGTCTTCTGGTACAGAGTCATCATAGTGAGGGCAGAAAACATCTAAGTAATCATTGATGCACACTTCAATGTGGAAATCACCTTTCAAGAACCTGCAAAAAAAAATGAACATTACTTTACTTCAACAGATAAACAAGAGCAGTAGGTGTTGTTTTTCACCTGTGTCAAGAATTTTTCATGAGAAATAATATCCCCTTTAAAACTCTAGGGCTGTAATAATGAAATCTACTTTAAATCACATAAATTTAGATTCACATTAGTGTACGCCCTAAGGTGTGCATCTTTTAGAATTTTTCACTCAACTCCTCATAATAGAAATGTACAAGACAGGATGAGCTAACTTCTGTCCATCTGGCTGGTCCCAGTGATCACTTATTCGCAATCATTAAAATGGAAGTATCTTTTGCTGGGTAGATTTCTTCCAGTTTTTTCCTCCCCTTCTTTTCTTCATCTATTTGGACTGACAACTGTGCATTCACAAAGGGGTGTACTGAGATCCCTCCAGCCACTAGGAGATAGCATGGTCCACACAGGTGTACCTTCCAATCTCCCCCACTCCCTCCCACCCCACCCAGCCCCGTTAGAAGACGATACAGCTTCCACCCTACCATTTGGAACCTCCCTACACAACACATCTAAGACCTGAGCACGTTGGTGCTTGATCATGTCTCCATCCCTCCTCTGTGGCATGAGCTTTAGTGCAGGACCTTTTAACAAAAGTCAGTTAAAAGAACTATAATTAATTTGAACATCCTTTTGTTGACATCTGTCTTTGAGTGTATTCAAAATAGTTTTGTTTAAAAGAAGAAAATGATAAGATCATTTGAAGCACAGGCTTGCAGCAGTCCCCATGTCAAAGGAACTGACCAACATCGATGGAGCTACACTCATCACTCTTGGTGCTTCACTGATTATCACAGAAGCTGCAGTGTTACTGTAGATCTGAGAACTCAGGACAGAATCTAGACAATGAGATGCTTAGTCAGCAGACCAGAGACATACTGCCTCCTGTGCTTAGTAACAAAGGAGTGATGTGTCAGCTTGCTTGAATATATGCACAGAGCTTTGCTCCTCGGGGCAGTTAATCTCTAATGTTACGACTTTGCGATTCAAGTTGGGAGCATCCATATCCTCCTAATAATCAATACATTAAAATAAGTAAGTCTATAAAGTTTTCATGTGATCTAATGGATCACTTAGGCATTTTTAAAATGTGGTATCGCATGGGATATTAAACTACATCTGCTGTGGACACTAAGCAGTTTGAAACTACCGGAAATGGTCTTGCAACTCCACTTCAGCTCCATTTAGAGTCAAATCACTGAACTGACTCCGAAGTTATACTGGCACTTTTTTGTCAATGCACTCAAAACTCCTTCATATTGACAGGGAAGTGGCAGTATAACAGCACCCTGAAATTCTGTATCTCTGTGTGATTGTATGATCACCTTCTAATGATCCCATTGACACTGTTTCTACAAAAATATAATGAGAACACAAGAAATACATTAATGGTTAATCATAATACTCCAAGATTTTTTTTTAAGAAATCAGATGGTGACACTAGTTTTTTTTAATTCTAAAATACTGGCCGTATATATTTGCCCCAGTATTCTTACAAAATGACTAGTGTGTATGAAGTACAAGTATACTGAGAGTCCAGTAGTAATCCTGCAAACACTGTCTGTTATTCATCTGTTTTTAAAAACAGACCACACAGATGCAAAACAATATTAACAAAAGTAGTAAATCAAATAAAGGAATAATGAGCCCTTCTATTCATTCAGACTTGTATTGAAGTAAAAGTTCACTGACAATGTCACACCACTGGTACCATCTCTAATTCTGACATCAGTAAGTAAGCCACACGTTATTAAAGGAATGCGCAACATTAATTATTGCCGTACTGCTTGACTTGAAACCTCTGAATGAAAGCCAGCCATGAAATTTGGCTTAAGCTGCTGACACAACTGCCTGTGTTAGCAAATAATGATTCTTAGATGCACACAGCAGGAAATTTGCCCAACACCACTTCTAAAAGATGGTGCACACGTTACATGTACCTGCTGTCTGGTCTGGCTCATTAGGGATAATTAAACACAAAAGCTCACATTTCAAACATTTATGTGATTTCGAAATAGCAAAATGACATTCCTCATTCCTCCAAGACACAAAAGATGACAAAGTCCCTCAGCAATTCCTACATATTCAATAGTTTGATGGCTACCAGCCAAGATGAAAAATTAAAGTCACCAGACCCATTCTGAACAGAATTAAACCAACTCTTCTGTCCCCATAAGACATGAATTTGCTGCCCCCTTGCTGATAACTATTTTTATTAGTTACAATCTTTGTTGATAACTTAGAATGAGTTTTTACCCTTCCTCTGCTTATACATTTGAAGCTATTAGAATAATACTTTAAAGTTAGAACAACTATGCAAATATTACTTGTTGTGCACTGTACCGTGAAAAAAGTGAATTGAATTTTAATAAAGCATGTTTTGTAGCTGTATTGAAATGTATTTTTAATGGCCTTACAAATGTACCATATGTCCCTCCACCACTCACAAGATACACAAAGCATATTGGCTGTGGAAGATAACAAGTCAGCAGTTTTTAATGATGATTTTAGGGCTTCATTAGTGATACATTCCATTTTACTTTTAAGCTTGGGGATATGTTCTTGACCTTCTAAATGATTATAGCGTCTTCCTCCATAATATTTCACCCATGTGATAAATATATAGAGGGATTGAGGAAATTGTAAAAATGCATAATAGGAAACAGTTCTTTCTGAGACTGAGAAACACCCGAGAACTGCTAATTTCTTTTTAGGCCATGTATTTCACTGTTCCCTATTATACATTTTTTTTATATACACAGGTATGAGTGTAGGATATTGTGTAATATCTTATATTAAAAACGTGTTATAGTTAAAGAGCATTATGGGTTAGCTAGTATAAGGAGCTACAATGAAAGTACAGAGAAAGAGAGAGAGTGCAGACTAGCAAGAGGGACTCGCTGAATTCTGCTAAATATACCGAACAGGTTACTTGAGATAAAAACAGAACAAAAAACAATTGGCATAGATGTAACTAACCACAGTACTGGCTAAAGCTAATTATAGATAAATAGGATGCTTAAATTAAATGGAACTTCTAGATCACATTACTCTGATAATGAAAGCATTAAGGTACTCTCCTATACAGACAAGCTCAGGCCTAGTGGACAGGTACTGGGATAAGCTCAGGCAGAGTTTCATTATAAATGTAAAATGCAATGTATGTGGGGTACTTCTGATGAAGCACTGGCCTAGATTGGTGACACCCTTGATCCCCGATGGGTATTCTATTTAGGAGTATAGTTCATATTTGCTTGCTCATAATCACGTTACATAAATCTTGAAAGTTAACTTGTCGCGAGTCAGAACCGTTCTGAAGACTAGACCGAAATGTTATTTTAATAAGCACTATTAAAGGATTAAATCATGGGGACATTTCAACACAACTACCATTTTGTTTGTGAATGAGCTAGAATGAACAGGGCTCGTACCCAGGGGCACCATCCAAATATCAGCCCCTGCCGGGGCTTGCGAGCCATGTCGAATAGGTAGCTGCTGGTTACAACCCTAGGAGCCCAGCTTCCCCATCCTCTGATCCCATTGGAACAAGGAACTGTCAGTCAACACCTGTGAGTCCCAGCACTGGAGAGCAGCATGCCAGCCTGCTAACTTAGATTAGGTTTCAATGGATCAGGGAGGGGTTGTGCGGGGGCAGGTGGGGTGGCCCTGAATGTTCTAGGTATCTCGGGCTCTAAGAATTCTAAATTCAGATTTGAGCTTCATAACTGGAAATAAAGCCAAAATATGATAAAACTGCATTTCTATACATATGGAAGCACCTCTCAAATTCCAGAGTGGCACAATAGCAGCTTGTCTGAACACACCCAATTTATGGCAGTGGAAGGGGAGATACTTCCAGTCAAAATGTTAGCAGACTGTCAAATTTCACATCATCATGGAGTGTGATATCATCATTGCAATCAACAGGATTCATTAAACATGAATACATTGCATCACTTTTTGATTGGATTAATCTCCACGATGTTTTAAATTCTGATTATTCAGAAGTACTTTTCTGTATTTGTTTCCAAAAGACAATCTGTTTAGTGTACCCTCTTGTACATGCTACTTCCATCTGCTGCACACAGTGATGATGTCGGAATGCCATCCATCTACAATGTTCACATGCATACACAGAGTTTGTAAAGCCCGAATCTATCTGCAAACAGTACGGGATAAGGCACCAGAATGTGAGCTAAATGGTGGAATCTGATCCACAAACCCTGAGAAAACCGTTACTTTAGAGCCAAAATCCAGACATCTGGCTGAAACAGCATATAGTCTTCCTCCAAAACTTCAGACTCATCCCCTTAAAAATCAATGCTAACACCTGGGGCTCAATTTTCCCCAGTGATTTGCGCTGTTTTTTTTGAGCAGGCTGCTTTGTTTGGCCTAAGTTAAGAAACCAGTTTCCCTGATCAATTTGCAGCAGTTAGTTATGATTTTTTTTAGGCAAAGGGGCGTAACCTGCCACCCGTGCCAATTCTGGCCATTTAGGCAAGTTTGGCCAGCTCCGATTTACTCCAATTCTTCTTAGGCCAGCGTATGTGGCCTCTGTAGAAAAACCTTCTGGAGAGTTAAGGAAATCGGCGCCCGGACAGCAGGAGAGGTAAGAGAGAGAGGTGGGGTGGGGGGGGGAGCCTTTCGGGTATAGTTACATGCGGGGACCAGGAGGGAGGAGGCCATTCGGCCTGGGATAGGTGCGGGGGAGCGGACCGGGAGGCCTTTCGGCCAGGGCTAGGGAGCAGACCAGCGGCAAGCCACTCAGTCAGGGTTAAGGGAGCGGACCGGCAAGCCACTCGGCCAGGGCTAGAGGCAGGGGAGCAGATCGGGAGGCCCTTCGGCCTGGGATGGGATCAGCACCGGCATTGGGCGGGAGGGGTGGGGTGGGACTTTAATAATTTAATGGAGGTATTTTAATGTGTTTGTGAAGTTGCTGCAATGTATTTTAATGTGTTTGTGCAAGTTGCGAGCCAAGCTATAAAAGTGTCACTTTCCAGCCTCAGCCCACATTGTGTCCCTGGTTACCCCGTGACAACCCGATCTTTTTGGTGCAGATCAAAGCTCCACCCCCAAAACTAAAGGACAGGCTAGGCTGCGCCAAACTGAAGAAATCAAATGGGGAAACTTGGAACATTTTTTGGGGTGTACTTGGGCCCCCAAAAAAGGGCATAACTCTTCAAGTACGCCAAAAAAAAAGCTTTGGGGAAAATTGAGTCCCAAGAAATTAGATTTGTAAGCTTTTTCTTTCATTCTGTAATTTATTTTTAAATAAATACACTGAATGGGTTTGTTTTGTCCCAAGAAAGTAAAATATGATTAAGTGAAATGAAATGGAACCAAAATACAGGCAGTGCTTTATGATTCCCCCAGCTCAGTATGGAAAAAAATCCCTTGAATACAGCTGTCAAGATCAGGGAACTGTTAAAAGTGAAATTTATATCTAAAAAGAGCAAGACTATTCACAACCCATTTAAATGCATGGAGTTGTGTTGATTTTTAAAAGTGAGATACTTCAAGAATAAGTGACATTTTTAAACCAAAATGAGTGAGATTCAATCCATACGAGTGAAACTTGGCAGATACGCTTAAATCCTAATAGATCTGTTTTAGTGGCCTCTGTAGGCCCAATTATTCCAAGGGTTTACCCAAGTGTCGGATAGTCCAAGGCCACTACTGGTCTATACAACAGATAATGGATATTCTAGTACTTGCTCCTGGTATTTCTGGTTCTTTCTATTCATCATAGCAAGTTGGCCTACCATTAAGCAAAAACATTGACTTTTTGTAATGAAACCAATGGTGAAAGGGCTGCTCTGTGCTCTGATCAAAACCACAACTTGGGTTTGCTGACCAAGCACGCAGACACGCACAGCTGCTTCTAGACATTGAAAAAGGAGGAAGTTCGTGTTAGCATTGTGACCACAATCCATATCTGTCACATACTGTACAAGTGATCTGTTCAGTATTCTCTTGCAGGAGTAGAGGAAGCACAACGCAGCTACAGAACACTGCATCAGTGTGAAGGTCCTATCAGTAGCCAAAGCAGCATTTAATTTCTCAAGACAGGGGAAATACTTCTGCTCGCACACCCTAACCGCTTCAGTTTTCAATTGGAGCACCATGGACATCAAATGTTCTGTACGCATATATACAAATGGCAAAAATAGGTTAGAGATATTACTACAGTGATAAGGTGAATTCACCTAAGAGCATAAGAAATAGGAGCAGGAATAGGCCATTCGGCCCCTTGAGCCTGGTCTGCCATTCAGTAAGATCATGGCTGCTCTTCTACCTCAACTTCACTTTCCTGCATTATCCATATATCCCTTTATTCCCTTAATATCCAAAAATCTATCGATCTCTGTCTTGAATATACAGGTACTCAACGACTGAGCTTCTACAGCCCTCTGGCATTGAGAATTCCAAAGATTCACCACCCTCTAAGTGAAGACATTTCTCCTCCTCTCCGTCCTAAGTGGCCAACTCCTTACTTTGTGACACTGAACCCTGGTTCTCGACACCCGAGCCAAGGGAAACATCCTCCCTGCATCGACCCTGTTAAGTCCTGTAAGAATTTTGCATGTTTCAATTAGATCACCTCTCATTCTTCTAAACTCGTGAATATAGGCCTAGTCTACTCAATCTCTCCTCATAGGATAAACCCCCCCATCCCAGGAATCAGTCTGGTGAACCTTTGTTGCACACTCTCTATGGCAAGTATATCCTTCCTTAGGTAAGGAGACCAAAACTATACAAAATACTCCAGGTGTGACATCTTCACTCTTATATTCCAACTCCCATGTAATAAAGGCCAACATACCCTTTGCTTTCTTAATTGCTTGCTGTACCTGCATGTTAACTTTCAGTAATTTGTGTACAAGGACACCCAGGTCTCTCTAAACACCAACATTTCCCAAGCTCTCACCAGTTAAAAAAATACTCTATATATCTTTCCTACCAAAGTGGATAACTTCACATTTCACCACATTATATTCCATTTGCCATGTACTTGCCCATTCACTTGGTCTGTCTAAATCCCCTTGAAGCCTTTTTGCATCTTCCTCACACCTTGTATTCCCACCTGGCTTTGTATCACCAGCAAACTTGGATATATTACATTGTGAATAGCTGAGGCCCAAGTACTGATCCTTGCAGTACCCCACTAGTTACAGCCTGCCAACCCGAAAATGACTTGTTTATTCCTCCCCATACTATTTTCATCAGAACAAAGCAAAGTCAATAAAAAGAATACAGAAAGCATTTTTGATACTAAATTGATGAAATCGTTTGTCGCAAAAGTCTTCCCATTTTCTCTTTCCTCTCCAAAAGGGTCTGACTTTGGTTTGAGGTATGGTTAATAGGAACCTCCTGTATCTTCCCAAATGACCTTACTTCATACATGTGTACTTGGACAATAAGTGTCAACAAACTATTTATGGGAATTGGGGGGGGGGGGGGGGTGGTGGGGGTGCGGGAATTACAGCCATGACTGATCCTATCCAGACCCCACAAACACACCTTCATACAGGAGTCACTGGAAAGTGAGCAACAGTGGAACTCTCAACTTCTATTTCCCTTCCCTAGCTAACGGGAATTGAAGCCAAGTGCACCAGCTCCACTGCTACCCTGGCCCGAGAACAACAAAAAGCACTTTCATTTCAAATGATTCAATTAAGTGCCAGAATAAGGCCTGATGGAACAAAGAATTCACAACAGGCTTTTTATTTTTGTTTTCGGATAAACATTATTTTATTTGTGACAGCGTTTCATGCTAGCATTATTTTGTCAAAGGACTATTTTTGTTTCACCCTTAGTTGCTGAAAACACTAGAGGAGGACAACTGAGCTTTAACAAATGTATATCCTATTGGCAAAGTAAGAGTACATGAGGCGGCTTCACAGGTTGGAGAAGCACTCTGGAGACCTGCAATAAAAGACTAAGGTCACACTTTACTTTGAGCTCACAGTGTTCAGTCTGACTCATTCTCCATACACAAGTACCATGTTATTAAGGAATGATAATTTGTAGCTGGTTACAGATAATATGCTATTGCCACAGTAGTAACCAAGAGTTCTTGGAACTGTACAACAGAAACCTGCATTTATATTACACTTTTAACACAGTAAACAGTCCTAAGGCACTTCACAAAGGAGAGCTGGATGCTGAGCAGTAGTAGCAGAGTTAGGAGCGATGATTAAAAGCATGTTCAAAGAAATAGGTTTTGAGGAGGTTAGTAAATATTGAGAGAGAAGGAGCAAGGTGGAGGAGTTTAGAGATGGAGTTTCATAGAGTAAGGCCAAGATAGCTGAAGAAATTGCCTCAAATGGTGGTTTGGATGGAGGGATGAATGCGCCAAGTAGAGCTTGATAGTTAAATGGATGAGCTGGGAATATGTTGAAGAGGAGGCGTGAGATGGGAATGGGTAAACCGCGACAAGGACTTGAAATTTGGTGCATTGAATAAATTAAGTGTGTTGAATAATTCAAACTAGTTTTAAACATCACAAATTGAATTTAGTACATTGTGCAAATGTCCTGAGAACTGATGCTATATAAATTCAAGTTTTTTTAATGTATTTGAAATAGGGGAAAACCTGCAGTTGCAGGAAGCTAGTACCTGTACACAACTTGTGTAAAAATAAATCACATGGATAGTAAATCAAAGCTCTTTCTTGAGTGAGTGTAATAGCTAATATAAAACAGTAATCTTAAGACTGATGAACTCCATCTGATTTGGGGCCAATTTTACTCAGCTGTGTAATTGTAATGGGAATGGTCCAGTCAGGGTTGGTATTTCAAGCACTTTAAGGGAATGGGTGCAAAGGAAGATTGCAAGTAATGGACTCCTCTGTGCTGTAATGAACACGCATCTACCAATTGCAGAGCAGCTTTACTTCACAGCCTTGCATTTATGTGTCACTGCAGTTCACTCTGAACATCTGTAGCAGAAGAGATCCACAATTATCATAATTTAACAACGAGCTTGGCATTCCTGTTCAGCTTTTAATTAACCCCCATAAATTGTAATTGAAAAGAGGGCTCAATTTCATCACTTTGTGAATGGACAGTAACTCCAGCAGAGGGGAAACATGAAGGGTTAGGCACCAATAATGATGCAGACACAGCAATTATGGGATCCCTTGGGACTCCAGGGGATCAGCCCTCTGGTGGCTATACAGAGTAAATACAAGTCCACATATATAACAACACACCCCCGCCAAAGTCAATAGTGTAAGTATTTACAATGTGAGTCGATCTGGGGCCCTTCTTGCCCTGGTTGATTGTCTCGGTGTGAAAGCTGGTGTTGTTGAATCATTTGTTGG
The DNA here is from genome assembly GCF_044704955.1 of Pristiophorus japonicus. Taxonomy (NCBI): domain Eukaryota; kingdom Metazoa; phylum Chordata; class Chondrichthyes; family Pristiophoridae; genus Pristiophorus; species Pristiophorus japonicus. The sequence goes on along the minus strand of NC_091977.1, from coordinate 156,114,830 downwards.
GCCCTCGTTGGGCTGCTGTGCAGCTGGCCTTGCTGGGCTGCCTGGTGTATTGGGCCCTGCAGGGCTGCTGTGGCTGATGGGTTCTGCTTCGTGGTCAACCATGGTACCGGTTGCCACTGGTGTGTATGTTGGGGGATCAAAAAAGGTAGGGTCCAAGGTGGGTTGCTCAGGATAGTCCGTGAATCTGAGTTTGATTTGGTCCAAGTGTTTCCGGTGAATGAGTCCATTTGAAAGTTTGACCCGAAACACCCTGCTCCCCTCTTTGGCCACGACAGTGCCGAGAAGCCACTTGGGACCTTGTCCATAATTTAATACAAATACAGGATCATTGATTTCAATCTCACGTGACACATTTGGGCTATCATGGTATGCACTTTGTTGAAGCCGCCTGCTCTCTACCTGTTCATGTAGATCAGGGTGAACTAACGAGAGCCTTGTCTTAAGTGCTCTTTTCATGAGCAGTTCAGCAGGTGGGATCCCAGTGAGTGAGTGGGGTCTCATGCTGTAGCTAAGCAGGACTCGGGATAGGCGAGTCTGCAATGAGCCTTCAGTTACCCTCTTCAAGCCTTGCTTGATGGTTTGCATTGCTCTCTCTGTCTGACCATTGGATGCTGGTTTAAACGGGGCAGATGTGACATGTTTGATCCCGTTACGGGTCATGAATTCTTTGAACACAGCACTGGTAAAACATGGCCCGTTGTCGCTCACCAGGACATCGGGTAAGCCGTGAGTGGCAAAGATGGCCTGCAGGCTTTCAGTAGTGGCAGCGGACGTGCTAGCCGACATTATCTCACATTCAATCCACTTGGAGTATGCGTCTACAACCACAAGGAACATTTTACCCAAGAACGGGCCTGCATAGTCGACGTGTACCCTAAACCACGGTTTGGAGGGCCAAGACCATAAACTTAGCGGCGCCTCCCTGGGTACATTGCTTAACTCCATCTGTATTACATCTGTGAACGCAGGACTCTAAGTCCGCATCGATACCGGGCCAGCACACGTGGGATCTAGCTATCAGTTTCATCATCACGATGCCTGGGTGGGTACTGTAGAGGTCATTGATGAAGGTGTCTCTGCCCTTCTTGGGGACCACTACTCGATTGTCCCACAGGAGGCAGTCTGCCTGTATAGACATTTCAGCTTTGCGCCGCTGGAACGGCTTTATCTCTTCCTGCATTTCCACTGAGACACTGGACCAGCTCCCGTGAAGCACACAGCTTTTGACGAGAGATAATAAGGGGTCCTGGCTTGTCCAGGTTTTGATCTGCCGGGCAGTGACGGGTGATTGCTCACTCTCAAATGCTTCCATAACCATGGCTAGATCTGCGGGCTGCTCCATTTCCACCCCGTGGTGGGCAATGGCAGCCTACTGAGAGCATCGGCGCAGTTTTCTGTGCCTGGCCTGTGACGGATGGCGTAGTTGTATGTGGACAACATGAGCGCCCATCTCTGGATGCGGGCCGATGCGTTGGTATTTATCCCTTTACTCTCGGAAAACAGGAATATAAGTGGTTTATGGTCAGTTTCTTGTTGGAATTTTAGCCCAAACAGGTATTGATGCATTTTCTTTACCCCATAGACACACGCTAACACTTCTTTTTCAATCATGCTGTAGGCTCTCTCAGCCTTAGACAGACTCCTGGATGCGTAGGCAACCGGTTGCAGTTTCCCAAAATCATTAGCTTGTTGCAATACACTCCCGACGCCATATGACGACACATCACATGCTAGTACCAAACACTTACATGGATTATACAACACAAGCAATTTGTTCGAGCATAATAATTTTCTCGCTCTTACAAAGGCATTTTCTTGGCTTTTGCCCCAAGCTCATTCACCCCCTTTTCGTAGTAAGACATGCAGTGGTTCTAACAGTGTGCTGAGACCTGGTAAGAAGTTACCAAAGTAGTTCAAGAGTCCCAGAAACGACCGCAGCTCCGTCACGTTCTGTGGCCTCAGTGCGTTCTCGATTGCCTCCGTCTTCGCGTTGGTGGGCCCGATGCCGTCCGCTCCACTTCAGGCACCAGGAAAACGCACTTCGAGCGTATTAACCTGAGTCCCACGTGGTTGAGTTGACTAAGAACCTCCTCCAGATTCTGCAGGTCTCTACTGTATTTCGACCTGTGACCAAGATGTCGTCCTGGAAGACCACGGCGTGCGGGACCAACTTCAGTAAACTTTCCATGTTTCTCTGGAATGTCGCCGCCGCTGATCGGATTCCAAACGGACATCTGTTATAAACAAAAAGACCTTTGTGCGTGTTGATGCAGGCAAGGGCCTTCGATAATTCCTCCAGTTCCTGCGTCATGTAGGCTGAAGTCAGATCCAGCTTCATGAATGTCTTTCCTCCCGCCAGCATTGCAAAGTGGTCGTCGGCATTGGTAGTGGGTATTGGTCCTGTAGGGAGAAACAATTGATAGTTACTTTGTAATCGCCACAGATTCTGACGGTGCCATCTCCTTTGAGGACTGGGACAATAGGACTGGCCCACTCGCTGAATTCGATCAGTGAAATGATGCTCTCTCTTTGCAGCCGGTCAAGCTCGATCTCTACCCTTTCTCTTATCGTATACGGTACTGCTCTCGTCTTGTGATGGATGGGTCGCACCCCCGGAATTAGGTGAATCTGCACTTTTGCTCCTTGGAATTTCCCGATGCCTGGTTCAAACAGCGAAGGAAATTTGTTTAAGACCTGAGCACACAGTGTCATCAGTGGGCGATAGCGCTCGGATGTCATCCCAGTTCCAGCGTATCTTTCCCAGCCAGCTCCTGCCGAGCAGCGTGGGACCATCACTCGGTACCACCCAGCGTGATAGCTTGTGCACCGCTCCATCGTAGGAAACCTTTACGGTAGTACTGCCGATTACAGGAATCAGTTCTTTTGTGCAAGTTCTTAGTTTTGTGCGAACTGGAGTTAAGACTGACCTTGAAGGCCTTGTTGCACCACAAACTTTCGAAAGTCTTTTTGCCCATGATGGATTGGCTTGCGCCCGTGTCCAGCTCCATTGACACCAGGAGTCCATTTAGTTCAACATTTAGCATTATCGGGGGGATAATTCGTGTTGAATGTGTGCACCCAATGTACCTCTGCCTCCTCGATCCGAGGCTCTGGTTCGTTGTGATCCTCCGTGGATCTGTCCTCCTCTGCAACATGGTGATTTGTAGGTTTAATAGGCTTTGCATCTCGCCTGCACACTCGTTGGAGGTGTTCCATTGTTCCACAGCCCTTGCAAACGTACTCTTTGAATTGACATGAGTGGAAACAATGATCACCCCCGCAGCGCCAACCAGGTGTTAATAGCCTTGCATTCATCACCCTTGATGGTGGTCTCCGAGTCATCTGCGGACGTGCAGCTGCAGGTATGTGTGACCTGCCCTGTACGTTACGATTTGAAAACAGCATTACTTTGTTCACAGTACTTGTAGCAGCATTTGTGTGCTGAGAGATTTGCTTCGTATTGTCACTGGTGGCAATGAACGCCTGGGCTATCACTATGGCCTTACTCAAGGTTGGGGTCTCTTCAGTCAAAAGTTTGCGAAATATGGTTTCGTGGCCAATGCCAAGTACGAAAAAGGTCTCTGAGCATGTGTTCCAAATGTCCTTCAAATTCGCAATGTCCTGCAAGGCGTCTCAGCTCGGCGACATAACTCGCCAGTTCCTGACCTTCAGACCTTTTGTAGGTGTAGAACCGGTACCTCGCCATCAGAATGCTTTCCTTCGGGTTCAAATGCTCTCCGACCAGAGTGCACAAATCGTCGTACGATTTCTCCGTGGGTTTCACTGGAGTGAGCAGATTCTTCATGAGGCCATACGTTGGTGCCCCACAGATGGCGAGGAGGATCGCCCTTCGTTTGGCAGCGCTCTCTTCCCCATCTAGCTCGTTGGCCATGAAGTATTGGTCGAGTCGCACCACAAAAGTTTCCCAATCATCTCCCTCCAAGAATTTCTCCAGGATGCCCACTGTTCTCTGCATCTTTGGGTTCGCTATCTGTATCTCGTCGCCAATTGTTGTGTATGGAGAATAAGTCAGACTGAACACTGTGAGCTCAAAGTAAAGTGTGACCGTAGTCTTTTATTGCAAGTCTCCAGAGTGTCTCTCCAACCTGTGAAGCCTCCTTAAATATCTGTGCTCCCAAGGGATTATGGGATCCCTTGGGACTCCAGGGGATGAGCCCTCTGGTGGCTGTACAGAGTAAACACAAGTCCACATATATAACAGTACTGGTATCACAAAAAATACCACCAAAACAGATTAACTGCTCACTCATCCCACTGTTGTTTCTTGGATCTTTGTATATAAAATGGCTGCTGTTTGTCTACATAACAGTCGTTGCATTTCAAAGAAATTTATCGCAAGTGAAATGCTTCAAGACACTTCTGAGAGATGTGATAAGGTGCTTTCTGAATGCTAGTCTTTCGTTCGCTTTATAGTGTCAAAGTCATTACACTTCAGTGACATGGAGCGGGCCAACTGTCAGCATAAAAATAAACCAAGAACTGAATAAAGCTTTTCCACAAGATGTTCAGAATACATATTATAAAAGCAACCATTTAGTGGCTTGAAGTCACTAATCTCAGGATTCAGAAGAAAACTTTTGCTTGATTTAGGTGCCAGCCTTGACTCAATGGGTGGCACTCTCATCTTACAGTCAGAAGGTTGTGGATTCAAGTCCCACTCCAGAGACTACAGCACAAAAATCTAGGCTGACATTTTAGTGCAGCACTTTCAGAGGTGTTGGCATTCAGATCGGACATTAAAGCAAAATAATAAGCAAAACGACTCAGCCCAGTTTTGAACTGTTTTACCATCACCCCCCCCCCCCAAATCAGGATATTGTCAACAGTGAGCCATTTCTTCAACTTCCAATTTCTCACATCTACACTGGACCTTCTTAGGTCTATTTTCTTTAATTTCCTTTTTTGATTTCTTTCATGCCTGTTTTGTTCTTTTATAAGCCTAACTCCATAAATATGGCCAACAGATTGAATAATAAAAGAACAGAGCTTCACCTTATTAGCTTTGAAAACCTTAATTCTTCAAGGACTGCACACTCTTTAATTCTCATCAAGCATGCTAGGGACTGGAATATTTTCCATTTTGGGATCTATATTCTGTCCCATCCTCTGACGAGCATTCCTCGTGCAGTAGTGTGACATTTTCCGTTTCCCACATGAGCCATCCTGTGGGTTTTGAATGACGTTTCAATTTCTTGTTTCAGTGGTGATCCATTTCTTGCTGAGGGCCCACATCCAGAAGAATTGAGTTGAGATTACTCAAAACCTAATGCACTTAGATTTTAAATCTACAAAACCTAGGAAATATTAGTCTGAAAGCAGATGGGGAAAGTACCCTTGTTTGAAAATCAGTGAAATATCCGCGAGGTCAATAAGCTGAATTTCCCGTTTCTTTGGGAAAATATACCTCTGTTGAAATTGCAAGAATTTGCCGTACAAAATGTGGGCCAGCCAGTCGGTGAATGAAAGTCAGGAGGATGACGTGTACCAGCTGGGATAATGGATGTTGTCAGTGAATCAAGTGGTATAGTGTAGTGTCAGCTTAAAAGAAAGGAGCAGCAGATTTTTGAAAGGAGGCATGAGGTACACTTTAAAAAGCCAGACTCTATTAATGCATTAAAATAGCATCCTCAAGGCAACAATCTTCTCCATTAAGCTAAAGTAATGCAATGACAATGTTTCACAGAAATCAATTTTTTTTCAATACATGTTTCCTTATTCAAGTGGAAATGTTCCTAAATGTTACACACCGGCCGTTATTCATCATTTGGTTCTTGCTGTGAGTTAAAGGCACACACTTTAAGAAGTAATCATGTTATTTCGACCATGGCCCCATAGGCAAGTGCTGAGTGTAGTCTGCTGGGTGAAGGTGGCAATTGTGCACAGCTCTGCGGATGATGAAGTGAGAGGCCAAGCAAGGGCGACTCACATGCTGTGCTCAAGTGTCAAGCTCACTGTGTCAGAAGCAGTCAGGCTTCACACAGTTTCGACCAAAGAGTCAGAAGTGCTGGAATGCAGCAGACACAATCGTTAAGAGAAAGGAAAAAAGGTAACTATATAAAATCATATGAAAATGTACAATTCTTTGAAATCAAGTATTTTAGGCAACTTGGAATTAAATTACTGAAAACACTGTCTCCCCACAGGACCCACACTTGCGATGTTACTAAGCTTTGTTCCAAACAAGAAAAAGGAAGCTTCTAAAAATGAAATGGAGAAGAAGTTTGAGAGTGTTGGGAATGGAACATTTTCTCCCTTGTTAGCATCCAGTCTCAGTTCAATGACCCCCAAAATTTAGTTACAAAGGGCTACAGAAAGACAAATCAATACCATCTTTTGGTTTAATCTTAATTTGCTCTCAGCCAATAATGTTAGAATGGCAGAACTTTACAGTACAAATGGAGGCCATTTGGCCCATAGTGTCTATTCCAGCTCACTGAAAGAGCTATCCCCAGTTTCATTCCCTTGCCCTTAT